>NC_138995.1:34575456-34902457 GCF_964341445.2 Mesoplodon mirus
GAAATATCCTTTTTCATGCTGGGGGAGGCCAGTACCAGGGCCTCTACCTGGAACCCCGTGCCCAGCTGAGGGCGGGCAGCTGGGGGAGGGTTTTTTTTCAAGGACTTGCCTTGTGCTGCTAGTGATTTTGGGGGGTTCTCTTCTCCTGGTTTGACCCATCCAGGGTCAGACAGTAATCTAGGACAACATTTCGTACTGATCTCCTGCAGGGGAGGGGAAGCTGCCTCTGGGGGCCCCTCAGGCGCTGTGGGAGGCCCTCTGCTGGGTACGGTGATGAGCTCACCACCGTTCTACCAGGGACCCTGGAGAACATCTCAGGTAAGAAACTGCTGCCTTCTGAGTCCCTGGCAAAGTTCTTGGTCTCCCCTCTTGTAGGAAGTGATTTTTTTCCTTTTGTGCTTTGCTAAATAATCTCCACTCGGTCTCCGGGCTCCTTGGAGATCCAAGGCCCCCTCGTAACCTAGGAATGTGAGCTAGGGCTCCAATTTAGCTTTTCCACTTGACACAGGGAGAAACAAGCACAGAGGCAGGGCAGAGTCTGGGAGCCGACCTGTGGGAGGTGCTACAGCCCCACCAGAAGTATGTCCAGATGGGACTTCTTAGAGGGAGGTCCTGCGGAGGTCCCAGCAGACTTGAGGGATGAGCTTTCCTAACAACTTCCAAGGGGCGGGGGCTGCTCATGGCAGAGCTTTTGTTCTGCTGCGTGCACATGGGTCTGGGGTCAGCAGTGGATTTCTGGGATAGCATCAGAGAGCCTGCAGTCGCCACCAGGGGTCCCCCCTTCTTTTCACTCTCCCAATGCAACCTTCCCTTCCCCTCTAAATAAATCTTGATTAGGTATTTAAAAGATGCTGGTTTGGGCTGGGGACAAATGATTAGTCGGCCTGGATGAGCGGCATCTTCCCCTACGAGCTGTGTCTAGTCTGATACCTGGCTAACCTTCTATATCTTCTCACCTGTTCTTTGAACATCAGTGGGAAATTTGGGCATATGAACTGGGGCATAGAGGAGTTGAGATCGATCTGTTAGAAAGTGATCTGAAATGAGCAAGGAGGGGTGCAGGGGTGGGGAGGGGATAACCCCTGTGGGTGGGTGGGCCCTGGCTGAGCGGGGGTGGGGGATGGAGTGGGGTGGTCACCCACCTTTGTCAAGTGGGTCTGAACTTCTCGCGTGCTTCGCCTTTTGTCTAACCACCTTCCCGTCACACGTGGCGGCTTCCTAGACCGTGTGTGGGTGACCGTGATAAGCTCTGCAGCGAAGAACTGGCACCTAGGGCTGTTTATTTACATTTTGGTTCACAGGGCTCAGGGGCCGGGCCAGGGGAAAAAGCAATTCACTCTGCAAGTGACTTCTGCAGAATTCTGTCTCCGTTTTTCTAAGGGAGCATCCAGAAGGCTTCAGCGGACGGGTCCCAGACTACATTTGAGTGCTTCCTTTGTTGAGCAGATGATGATGATGTGTAGTGGTTGTTATTACTTATTTTGCTAATTGGTAATGTTCCTTATCATTTCGGGCGAGTCGCCCCTCTCTTTTTTAAGTTGTTTTCTTTGTTTTTCCTCAAGTAATATATTTTCCTTACCAGAAAAAAAAATGCTGATAAATAGAAAGAAGAGAGAGAAATCACCCTCATTTTCACCTGCCTGGGGAAAACTGCTGTTAACGATTTGTTGTTTACCTTTCCTGACTCTGTGTTCACATACATGTAAACACTGTGAAGTTTGATATTTATAGAGAGAAGTATACACATCAATAAATAGGTAATGAGTTGTTATTGATGCATAACTTACAGGAAACCTCGCATGTCATAAGCATATAGCTAGCTGCATTTTCCCAGACTGAACCTATCAGCTCAGATGGTGCTGGATCGTGACGCAGTGTCACCTACACCCCAGAAGACCACCTCCTGCCCCCTTGTAGTCCCACCCCCCAGAATAACCAGGATCCTGACTTCTGACAGCAAAGACAGTGGTGCCTGTTTTTGTTCCTTTATACGAATGGAATCACTGCGTACTCTTTTGTACACGTGTTTAGTTTTAAATGGATTTATAATGTCCGTACTATTTTGTAACCGTTTCCCCCAACAAGATACGGTGATGACGCCCCATGTCAGCACACACACCTCTACACCATCATTTTTAGTGGCTGCTTGGTGTTCCACTTTCAAAAGTGCCACGATTTATATTCCCCGTTGGAGCTCTTAGCTTTTCACTGTTATAAACAACTTCCTGTGAACATCCATGCTAGATGGGTGACTTTCACCTCCTCCGGGGACAGGGTGGCCAGAATGGCCGTGGAGGGAGGGGCCCTCGCTGGGGCCTGGCTGGAGGAGCCCAGGTTGTCGAGTGGAGGATGCTGGCATCGCTTCAGTTTGCCAGCTGGACCTCATCAAGTGCGGGTGTTAATTACTGGGAGGCCCCTGGTTCTGTGAGCAGGCGGGAGACGCTGGGGCTAACTCGCGAAACAGGGTCACCTTGAAACAGACGCTTCCAGGGGGAAGTGAAACCGAGGAGAAGACCACGGGGAAGTGCAGGGCCGGGCACCGGCTTCTCAGCAGTCTCCTCTAAGTCACCCCCATGCCCTGGAGCCTCTGTGTGGGACGTGCATAGGGTCCCTCTGGCCCTGAATAACAGTATGTGCGTCTTTGTCCCCAGCTTTAAGGGGGGTGAGCGGGGAGCAAGAAGACCCATATTTGTGGCGTACCCCTTTGCAGAAGACCCTTGGACTCTGAGGCAGCTGGCTCTCCCTGCATGTTCTGAGAATGTGGCCTGAGAGAGCACTGTGGCTCGGGGATGGAACCGGGGTTGAGAAGGGGGACTGCCTGGCAGTCCCAGTGGGGAGCCCAGCTGTGCAGCGCGCCCGGGCCAGGAGGCGCCGCCCCATGGCCCCAGCCAGGTAAGCTCAGGGCTGCAGGCACGGCAGGGCCAGGTTGGAGGAGAATTAGGTTATTGAATTTCCTCTGTAATTCTTCATCAGGGCTGCCGCCTGGATCTGTTGCAGGAAAATCAATGTGTTCTGACTCCATAATTTCCCAGGTTGCCCTACTCCAAGTACATTGTGCACGGAAAGGTGACATCTCCGGTCATGTCTGTATGGACCAAATATATATGTGTGTTTGTGCATACACACACACACACACATCCTCTTTCCTCCCTTCCCCCCATCCCCGCCCCATCTCCACCTCCCAGCACAGGATTCACTGGAATTTCACAACCTTTGCATGCTTTTGTGAAAACACTCATTTGTGTTTGTGCCAGGCCGCTAATGGCGGACACCAAGGTCTGCGAAGCTTACCTCTGCTCAGCTCTCGTTATGGCGAGGAATGTGCCGTTAATAATGCATCTATGGAACTCAGCTGTGTGGGAGCCAAGTAATTATCCCACTGTAGCGTTCCCGGCTTCAGTGTCATCACAACTGGGGCTTCATTAAAAGTCCTACCAGAGACGGTGTTGTGTGCTGCAGCCTGTATATATATTTTTTCATTTAAATTATCAGCCTTGCTATGGCTCAGAGGTAATTTGACTTTTTGAAACCGCTGAGCCCCTGTGAATTCCCCTCCCCTTCTCCCTCTCGCTGCTCTACCAGCTGATCAGCCCCAGAAGAACAAAAGGTTTATCTGAAGCTATGAAGCATATATTCACCAGCTTCTGGCGTCTAGATAAAAAAAAAATCAAAGTACTCCATTGAACATGTTGATATGGAGCAAAATGCACACAGCTAGACACTAAACCTTTACAGGGATTTGGGCATTTGAAAAGTGATACCCAGATCAGGGCTTGGCTACGTTTCTTAGCCCAGAGAAGAGCAAGTAGCAGAGGAGGAAGAAAGAATGTTTATAAACGAATATTAAAGGCAGCCAATGAATTGCGTCAGAGTTCCCCACCTTTCGTCTTATCTCTTTGTCTGATTTTGGTTGGGTGGGCAGCCAGAAACCTGGATAAGGGCACGTCCCAGGGAGATTGGGGTTCCCTCTTTGCTCTGGACTTTGAGCTGCTGAAAACTAGAATGTCGAGTGGGAAGAAGGGTCACGGTGACTCTTGGTAGAAATGCTGAGAATTGGGATGGTGGTCCTCTTTTGTTTCTCCTGATTCTCTGTGACCTCTTCAGCTTTCGACAGGGTGGGCTGGGGAGAACCTCAGAAAGGGACACCATCTGAGCACTTTGCCACTCTGAGCAGTCCCTTCTTGGGCTGCCCGGGAGTCTTGCATTTCCTAGCTCCTTCTGTTTTGTGTGGAGAGCAGCCACCAGATAAAATTGGCGGGAGCAATCCAGTTCCCTGAGTGAATCATTCATCACAGAGAGCAGATAGGCACTTGATTGGCAATGTCTGCCACGGGTAGCAAGGCGGCACTGTTCCTGTCCAGTCGGCCCTTCTTATCCACGGGTTCCACATCCACAGATTCAAACAACTGTGGATCAAAAATATTTGGAAATAAAAATTCCAGAAAGCTTCAGAAAGCAAACCTTGAATTTGTCGTGCACCACCAACTATTTACATAGTGTTTACAACTATGTATATAGCATTTACATTGTATAAGGTATTATAAGTAATCTAGAGATGATTTAAAGCAAGAGGGTGGATGTGTGTAGGTTGTATGCAAATACTAATGCCATGTCTTATAAGGGACTTGAGCATCCTCTGATTTTGGTGTCTTCAGGGGTCCTGGGACCAATCCCTGGTGAATACTGAGGGAGGCTGTCTATCTGATACTTGTCTATCAAATACACTTGGTGAACTCCTGTACTCCTGGATCAAGGAAGATATTGGAAAGGTGCAGGAAGCTTTTGACATGTTTGGGAGGCAGGCATAGCTACAGAAAACATCTCATAAGCAATTTATGATTAAATGATGGAGCACACTTTTTCATCAGGAAAGAGAATATGGAGTATGGAGTGGTCCAAAAAGACAATCAGAAGGATGTAGCATGTTTGGGCACTGATGAGACTAGCTTGGGTGGAGTTTAACCTACCAGTGAAACCATGGGAAGGGTGTAGCCCAATTTGCAGCAGCTCATACCCAGATGGAGGGAAATGGAGAAGAATTCCATTTTTACTTTGCATGGTCCTCATGGGACCCTAAGGGAGTTCTGTCCTTTGAGGATGAGGCTTAGCCTCTGTTTGTGCAAGATTGGAGCTGGCTGCCACCCATCTGGGCAGAGGCCAGGTGTGCTCACCGTAGGAAGTTGTTCATCCCCGTGCACCAGTACATCATGCAGGATCCCTGTGGCCTCTGGCAACTGGCCTCTTTGGTTTAGAGAGTCAACCCCAGACACAACCTCTTGAGGCAGCCCCCCTGCCTTGGGGAAGATCTACAGGATCTCTGACTCTGCCCCAGGCTTGGACTCTATTTCCTCTCATGCCTAGTCTTTATCTGCCAAATTTGTGCCAGGCTTTGCACTGAGTGCTGGGGACCCTGATCCAGGGCAAACAGAACTCCCCCACACCACTTTAAAGGAATGTCCAGTCCAATGGGAGAGGTAGACACATGAATGTGTGAATTCTTTTTTTTTTTTTTTTTGCTGTACGCGGGCCTCTCAACTGTTGTGGCCTCTCCCGTTGTGGAGCACAGGCTCCGGACGCGCAGGCTCAGCGGCCATGGCTCACCGGCCCAGCCACTCCGCGGCATGTGGGATCTTCCCGGACCGGGGCACGAACCCGTGTCCCCTGCATCGGCAGGCGGACTCTCAACCACTGCGCCACCAGGGAAGCCCGAATGTGTGAATTCTTAATACTAATGAATGGGTTGGGGAATTGTGTGGGTGGGGCAGATATGTGAGGTTAGGGAGTGGTCATGGAGGTTTGAAATGGAGGGGCATTTGAGCTGGGCCTCTGATGAACAAGTAGGAGTTTACCAGAGGGAATAGAGAAAGATAATTCTAGGTGGTGGGCACAGCAAAAGCTCAGAGGCATTAAAGAGAGCATGATGCTCCTTGAAACTCTTTTTTCCAGGGTCACCAGTGACTCCTGATTGTGGAAGCTGATGATTTTTATAGTCCTACTAGGCCACTGGACCCTGTTGACCACTCCCTGAGCTGTGTCCTCATGCATATCTGACCTCCAAATCTACAGTCTCCAGCCCTAGCTTCCTTCTCTTTCATGGTTCACCCTCACAGCCAGCTCAACATGCCTGAAAATATCCTCACCCTCTCCCGCACCCCAGCATCAAAGTCCCTCATCTCAGTCCTTGGCCTCAGTGGCAGCTCCTTCTGTTCATCCCCGCGACCCCTACCCACTCGGTTGTCGGACCCCCATTGCTTGTAAGCTGGCCAGCCGAGCTCCAGCTCTGGTCCAGGAGGCCTGCAGCTCTGTTTGCCATAGAGGCTGCATCCTGGATGCCTCATACATGTGCGTGCATTTGCCAGACCCGAGGCCAGAGGCGTTCCATTCTTTGCTTTTGTTTGTCTAAAGCCAGGGACCATTTCCAGGGCCTGTCTGTCACGGTCAGGGTCTGGGGAGCCCTGTGGGGGAGGAGGATTCAGACTTAAAGGAACACTTTGGAGGCTGAAGACGGTCTCCTGAGATGTACACACACTTGGAATTAGCCGCTCAGGTCAGAAGCCTCTACCCATTTCTGGGAAAAATGGGTCTTTGCCTCCTTTTGGGACAGTGAGTTTATGCTTGTGTGAACCATCTTGGAATCATTTTGGCATTTAAACCTCTACAAGGGCCGCTTGTTCCCATCAAAGCCTAAGACGCTGTGCCCGGCGATGCTACACCCACCAGGAACGAGGTCGCTCCTCCTCCCCGGCAGCTGGGGCTGGGCTTTCAGAAAACAAAGTGCCTCACTGCTCTTCTCTCCAGCAAGGACTCAGGGCGAGCAGGAAAAAATCAGCCATGCACGTTTCAGCATCTGGGGACCAGCTCGGAGGCCCTGGGTCCTGGTTCTCTCTGGTCCGGAGCTGGAAAGAAAGAGGCAGAAGAAGTGTTTGAATACTGTGCTGTGAAGGGAACAGTCCTGCAGCGAGGCAGTTGTGATATTAGAGCAGGCCTCCTAAGAGATCCCCTGGCTCTGAGCTGTGATCCACACACCACATTCGCAGACAGCTGGTCGCCCAGCGTGGGCTGCGCCTGCCGCTCGGAGCTGGCACACTGGCGGGGACCAGGTAATGCTCTAATTTCCCTCGTGCAGATGCGGCCAGGAATATCTTAATTTACTGGTGTGCTGGCATGCCAGAGGGAATGCTGCTGGTACGGCCTTGCATAACTATTAGCAAAAAATGGAGCTGATAGGGGCTTGACTTTTCCTAAAGTGGGTTTGAAATAATCATCGCCTTTTGTTGTGTTTGGAAGGGCTTGAACAATTCTTAATTATTTAATTATAGATATGCAAGTAATACACTGGGAATGGCCCTGCCATTCCAGGGATACTGAGCAGAGGAAAATGTTTAGTTACCGGAGGAAAAAAAAAAGGTGGTAATGAAATGGAAGTGTGGTTTGTATCATGCCACGCTACTCCATCAGTGACGCGGGCCCAGTGAAGTCTGCTGGGCCTCACCGTGAACATTCTTACGTAGTAATTGTAACATCGACAGCAATCACTACCTTCCTCCGGGCGAGGCCTGCAGAGTCAGCAAAGCTCTTTCTTCTTCATTTGCTAGTGTTGTGCCAGGATAGGGATCTGAGAGGCATATGCTCTTGTTCCCATTTTACAGATGAGGAAATGGAGTCTCAGGGACTTGTCCAAGGTCTCCCTTTATTCCACATTTGAAACCACAACTTGTGTGTTTCAGACACCATGGCAGCCTGCCTTTCCTGCCTTGTCACCGGAAGAGGCTGAGCCTGTGAATTCACAGTGGCCCCACAATGGCTTTTCTCTCTCCCAGTAGCCTAGACCAGCCTCTCGACAACTTGGGTGATTGTTTGCCTGAATTGTGTGTCTGACTCCATGGCAGCTTCTCTTGACGGACACCTTGTAATTATCCCTTATAAGCACTCATTGTATTCATATCATTAATTTTGTTTGGGCTATTACATTTGATAGATACATTAAGCATTATATAGTTCTCTTTATACAAGAAATTGAACTGCCTTTGAACAGTCAGCCGGCTAATTGCCGGTAATTTGTGTTGCTAACGAGAGGCAGAATAGTGGTATAACATTAGACTCAACAGTCAGTTAACAAATTTGCCGATTCAGATTGCAAAGCATGCCCTCTGTGGCAGAGGCAGGCTGCATCTCACACGTGAATAGATTTTTAAAAACGCCTACAAAACCAACCACAACAAATTCTTCCCCCGCTCACCCCCGACTGTGCAACACTGGCTGGCTGCTCAGGGGCGATGGGGTGAGAGCGGGTGCCTGGGTCTGAAGGATGTGGGATTTCAGGGGAACCTGGGAGTAGGAGGGGAGGTTTCGGCTGCTCCTCCGGGGTTGGTGGGGGGTGGTGATGCTGAGAGGCTGAGTTCTTGCCTCTATCTTGAGTGACCTCCCACCCCACCGCTGTCTGTGATCTGGGGGCACCCATGGCTCTGTCCTTTTGACCATGATTAGATTATTTCTAATTGCACTGGGTCTTCCATGTGGGCCTTGTCACCCTACGGGGCTCTTGGAAGGGGGCTGGGTGAGGTTATATTCATGTTCCTTCAGGCACAGTCAGAAGGTAATTTGGAAAAGGGGATAGCTAACGCGTCATCTTTCCCTGGCATTCCACCACCGTTTCTGATGCCCCACCCGGAGAAGCCTGGGGAAGGTGCATCCCATAAATGAAGTGATGAGGGCAGGGGATGACCTGGATGAGAGAGGTGACCTCTTTCCATCTGGAATGACAGAGACCTGCGACATCTCCCCAGATGTGTATGTTGAAGCCACAACCCCTAGTACTTCAGACTGTGACTGTATTTAGAGACAGAGCCTTTCAAGTGGTGAGTGAGTTAAAACTAGGCTGTTAGGGCGGCCCTAATACCATATGACCGGTATCCATATAAGAAGAGGAAATTTGGCCACACAGACACCAGGGATCTGTGCCCACAGAGGAAAGACCATATGAGGACACATCGAGATGGAGGCCATCTACAAGCCAAGGAGAGAAGCCTCAGAAGAAACTAACCCTGCCGACACCTCGATCTTGGACTTCTAACTTCCAAAGTGTGAGAAAATAAATTTCTATTGTTTAGGCCACCCCGTCTGTAGTATTTTGTTATGGCAGCCTGAGCTGACTAATATGGATGATCCCAGCAGTTCCATCAGAATGGGTTGGGAAGGGTGTGGTATGGATTTGTTAGAAAAGTCCAAGAAAACCAAAGGTCAGCAGCCTCCATCAACTTTGAAAAATATAGTTTTAGGACAGAGGAAAGGATGCCCTAGGATTATGCAATAGAGAGCAGCCACTCAGAGATCCTTCCATGGTAGAGGGCCCTGGTCCTAATATGGTATTGACAGGCCTATCCTGTACACCCACAGCTAGTTACTAAGGGACACAGAGGCTAGTGGGGAGGGATCTTCTTTGTTATTTGATCTGCACTAGCCATCTACAGCCCCCATTTCCATGGGGGAGGTTTGCATTCCCGTGTCTTACTTCCCCGGGCATGTGGGTATTGGTGCCTACGAACCAGCATCCAAGAAAGGGACTGTTTAAGCCTGCAAGACCGTGCATGTGGTCATCTGAGGTCATTCCAGCATACTTCTAGGCCTTGCCTCTGCTCAGTGAACAAACCAGGTCTGGGATGGACACAGTCCTCAGCACCCCAGGCTCTAACTTCCTCTGGCCCGTTATTTCAGCCCTTAATTTAAAATAATTTAATTTTCCTTTGACTTACAAAACAAGGTAGCAGAAATCATTTGTATTCTCAACTTCTGGACAAATTGTTGCTGTTCCCAGGGTCACTGTACTTGGTTGTACAAGTAGCCTAAACATGATGAATGTATGTTATGGATTGTTCCTTGGTGCTGTGTCCCACTGTGCTGGCCACCTTGGTGTTCCTGGGTATGGATTTGGTGCAGTCTCCAGCCTCAACTACCTTACTCTCTGGGCAGCTGAACTTGAGGATATACGTCTGTGTGTGTGAAATGCATATACAGTGCGTGAGCACTTTTGTAAGTAATGTATTTGTAAAGACAGTTTTGTCATTAGAATAAAATTCTTAGGTTTAATGTTTCTGTGCCTAAATGTCCTTTATTTTTTTTTTTCAAATAATTTTGGTCCATTGACCTTTCATACAGAACAGAAATGTTGCTGCCATTGTGCCTTTTTTTTTTCCCCATTTAGGGTGTAATTCACTAATCACAATGTATTTTTCTAATATCAAATGGCAGCTTTATCAAGAACCCAAATGTCAGTGCCCTAACGGTATTCCTGGCCCTATTGTTCTAGCTATTCTCTTATCCAAGGGTGGCAATATTCAGGAAATGAGAAAACCCATCAACCGAAGTTGGGCAGAATGTTCCAAAGACTTGACCGTTGGTGGCCATCAGGTCAGTAAGGCTCTAAGGGTCCCACCCCTCTTCTGTTGCCTGAGATTGTAGCCCAGGAATGGCCTCTGAGGTCACATTGTGGTTCTTCTTGGCTGGTCTTTCCTTCTCTTTTCTAGCAAGCCGGATATAGAGAGAGGAACTCGGAGCTTAGTTTTGAGTAGAGAACTAAGAGAATCTCATCTTTAGAAGGTTTCCTTATATACAATAAATTTGTACTTGTAATGTTGGCAAGACATTCACATATAGACAGGGGGTGTGGCCCATTGCGGACGTTGTGTGATAAGACTGATAGTGATGGTGATTGGTCCTACAGTGGCATTTATTCCAGTGAGTTAAAAATAGAAATTCAAAATGGCACTACTAAGCCTTTTTCATCAACACAGATGGATTTTATTATTTTTAATCAGGAAAGTAATCCCTGCTCATGGAAAAAAGACTCAACATAAAAGATACATTCTCCCTTCTTCTTGGCTCCTCCCCCAGTTTCCACTCCCCAGAAGCCACCCCCCATCGATTTTTATGTGTTGTCCAAGAGCTCTCTATGCATATACACATGTATTATTCAAATAGGATCAATTATATTTGTTATTGTGCATCTTTCTTACTTCACTTTTAGCATTTTACCATGGACATATTTCCATATTAACCCACTTGGTTTCACGCCATAAAAAAGCAAAAAAGAGTATGCATAGTGTTTTATCGGATGGCTGTACCGTAATTTATTTAATCACATCTTTCTGGATGGAGTCAAAGCATTTGCAGGAGCGTGGATGCCTTCGGATGCTGGGGAGGGCTTCAGAGAGGAGGTGACATTTCATAGCAGGTTTTGAAGAGTGAGTTGGAGTTTGTGAGTTGAACTGCCTTTGTTGATGACAGTGGTATGGAGGGAAGTCACGTAGGATGGGGAGAGGAATAGGGGGACTCGGTAGATTCAGGAAGGGACTAGAGCAGGATCTCATGCCCCTTTCTGCCTGGAGGGGCTGCCCGAGAGGGCGAGTCCTGCAGTTGGAGAAGGGGCCAGAGCCTCCCCAGTTGAGGGTAGCTGTCAGGCAGGCTCAGGAGACTTGAGCATGGTAAGCTGCGAGAGTGGGGGAAGACAGAGTACGTGCAAGTGACTGAATATTTGAGCCAAGCAGCCCAGTGTGTCAGCTAAAAAAAAGAAAGAGAGAAGGAAAAACCCACTCCGCTTGCTAGTAACCCCGGTTATTGCTCAGGAAATGTTGCACAGCTCCAATGCCTGGTGACATGTCAACCCCTGAAGGAAACCCGGGTTGGCAGGCCCCGTTTTTTAAGCAGAGTGCCTGTCTGCCAGATCGCATTTGGATGGAGTGGCTGGCATTCCTCGAGCCTCGCTTAATAGGATTGAAAGAAAAGAAATGTTACTTTTCATCACGCAAGACAACAAAGAGAAACGGGGAAACGAAAATATTATTTCGTTTGAACAAATTACAGGGAGACTCTCTGGGGCGCTTTCAGGGAGTTAGATGAGGAAAAGCACTTAAATATCATTCCATCAAACTAAATTTTTAACTACAATATTTTACAGATAAAATGTGTTGGGAGGATTCAAAGAAGATTAGAGCTCACCTAAGAAACAGTATTCAAATTTTACCAGCTAATGGAAGCCCAGCAAAAACTGTTAATGCCTATAACTTTCCTCCAAGGGACAGAGATTTCAGTATTCTTATAAAAACACATTGAGCTGATTTCATTTCTGTGTCTCTGCAGACTTCATTCGTGTAATTTCAGTAAGTGTTATAAATGTTATTTTAAGTATTATAATGATAATCCCTACTGACAGTGGGGCTGCACATCCCAGCTTCCATTCCTCAGGTAATGTTTACCTCGGATAGCACATAATTGTTTGCTTTCTTCACAGTAAACTCTCTACTCCCAACTGCTTAATCAGCCGTGGAAAAAAGAGAAGACTTTAGAAATGTTTAATGTTCTTCTGATTACATGAGCGTAATGGGTAAACCCACATCACTGGGGCTGGAGGCACAGACAGCCTCTCTTCCCCCTAGGTTTTTTTGGGTGAGGATGTGTTTGCTTTTTGGCCACAGTTCTTAAGGACTGCGATGAGCTGTGGCAATTGTGAGAATCATTTATTGTTATAAATGTCACGGCCCGGGTGTAGATCCGCTCAGTTCATAATCTCTCGGGGCCCTTCCTCCGTGCCTGCGTTGGACCCGGCCAGGCCTCAGGCCCTTCTCCTGGAGCGTCCCACTGACTTCCGTATTCTAGTCACAGTTCGAGTTTCCACGCTCTTAGGATCCAGAGCGCCCCTTAGGCTCTCTGAGTACGGTCTCCGCGGCCTGCTTGGTGGAAGCAAGATTTTATTAGGCTTTATGAAAGTGAAACTTTTCTAACCTTGAATGCAGAACCTCAGGGGCTTTCTCAGGACACAGTATAACATTGCTTCTCTAGCTTCTTAAATATCTGAATCCAAATGTGATCGGGAATTAAGACGGAGCACGGAAAGTTGATATTCATTGCAGGGTGGAAGAATGTTTGCTTCTACCCGTCTGGAATGTTTAGATGGGTAATGGAATGTTTCTTCGTCTCTGACTATAGGGAAGTTCTGCTTTGAGCTAACTCACAGCCATGTATTCTTTGATTCATTCGACAAACATGTATGGAGAGACTGCTCTATTCCAGGCGTTGTGCTGGGCTCTGGTGAGTGGATAAATGTGTTCCCCTCACATTCATGTAGCTTACCGTCTGGATGGGAAATCCAAGACTGGACAGGCAAACCAGCCAATTGTAATTACGAACGGAGAGATGTGTCACTAGTGCGGGGGTGGAGAAAAATGGGGAGGATGCCAGCTAAGCCGAGGTTTAATGGGTGAGGAGGAGCCAGTCAGGTGAAGAGGCTGGGGCAAGAGCACAAGTCCTGAGGCTGGAAATGCTGCGACGTCTTCCAGGAACTGAAAGCCAACGTGTGGGCTTGGAGGGTGGTGAGGGATCAGGACCGTGGCTCTAACGAAGCGAGAGGCTGGGCAGTGTGGGGCCTCGCGGGGTGTGGTCAGGATCTGGGACTTTATCCTCTGCAATAAGAAACCCGTGCAGGGCTTGAAGTCATGAATGACATTTTCCCATTTTAACATTGTAAAAAAAAATCGTTCTGGCTGCTGGGCGTAGATGAGATCACCAGGGAGAATCAGAGTCTGGTGGGTGGCCACTGCTGTTGTCCTGGCTGGAGAAGATGGCCACGGTGGTGGCAGGGGGTGAAGGGGCTGATTCAGGACATGTTTTGGACAAACTCACTGGTAAAGTACACGCCAGGCGGGGAGATGTGTTGGACTTGAATGGCTCTGTGCCACTGAGTTCCTACAGTTGGTCAGCCTCTATCTGTGACCCCTGTGTGCTCCCAGTGGGGAGGTCCTCTTGTTCTCCAGGGCTAACCACCCCGGGTGTCTGTCTTCTCTCCCCTTAGACTCTTTGGAACGGTTCATGGCAGTCCCCCGAGGAAGGATGGAGCGGGGGCTCCTGGATCCCTTTCTCCCTGCCCCACATGTATTATGCTGTTCACTCTCTGGCCTCGGTTTCCCCAGCTCCTCTTGGGAAGGGGATGGAAGCGTGTTCAGTGTGCCCGACCCTTCCTTCCCCTCCCTCCACGCCCACCGACAGCCCTTCCTCCAGCCACCACTCCGGAGATCCCCAAGGTCTGCGGTATAATTGAGCTCGAGCCTTTAGTTAACGACCAGGGCCAGTAGGTAGCTGATTTCCTGGTCCTTGGGGTGGACGCTTGACAGGTTCCCGTGATGGTGGCTGAGGAGCGAAGGGAAGGAGGTGGAGTGACTGCTAATTAAAGCAACCCGAGGGCCCCAGTCTGGTCCAGTGGCCCAAGAGGGGTCCTCCCGCTGGGGCCCCGCTCAGTGCACATGTGTTCACCTCTGGAGGGTAGACAGGCGTTTTGCTGATGCTGTGGCTGGGGCGGTGGATCAGGGGGGAGGGGGCAGGGATTAATCGCTGGGGCAGAGTATTCCCGGTGCCCAGCTTTGGGTTGAATTAACTTCCAAGAAAACATCTGTCCCTCCCCTTTCCCTTGGAGAGGCAACAACTAGTTGACTCCATCCATCTGTGTCTCTCCCACTCTCTGCCTCCCTCCCGGATGGTGGAATCTAAAAAAAGCTTGCCAAAATCAAGGCGGACCCTCCCAGGTGGGCTAGGGAGCAGAAGATGAGGGGAAAACAATGTTTCTGTTTCCCTGAAACATACACACACTTACCCACACATAATACACACGGACACCTCTGCCCCAGCCAAAACCAGATGAGTGTTTTAACACCAGAGCATCTTGTTCAAGCCGGGAGCACACCGCACTCCTGGCAAGGCCAGAGAGTGACCTGAAAACCTGAATATTTCAGAGAACAAAAGGTCCTTGGGTCTGCTTTCCTGAGAAGGGCCTCGGTCCAGGGTTATTTGAAGGCCACGTGGTTCGGGGCGCGGGAGGCAGCGGGAAGGGCTTCTGCTCTTTCTCCTCCGGTCCAGGGCCGCGAGCTGTGGGAGTCCGTGCCCTGCTCCTGGCACCAGGCAGCCGCGTGGAGCCACGAGGCCCCTCCTCCAGCGGTGTGCCAGGCAGAGAGGAGCAGGGAAGCGGGGAGGGAGCGCGGGCGAGAGGCGCGGGGGTGGGGAGGCGCGGCGGGGGCGGGGGCGGGGGCGCGGGGCTGGGAGATGGAGAAACAAACTCTATTTTCTGCTCGTCTGTGGCGGGAGGGCTCCCGCGGCCCACAGGCTCGCAGAGTGAAGCAATTTCAGATAGGGATGAGTGTCTGTTTTTCCCTAGAGCGGAGACTAAAAACCCCGAAAGCCCTTGGTTTCTCTTCCCATAATATCCTGTTCTGGAAAGTGCAGTGTGAGAAGGTGGAGGAAATGAGGAAGATCCTTCACAAATGGAAGAGGCCCTTCCCCAGCTTGAACGGGCAGGGTGGGGAAGCCTGGCTGGGGCTGGAGAGAGGCCACCTCCGGGGTAGGAGAGGGGCTTGTGGCCGAGGGGGGTCCCGGGCAGGTGGCCACTTGCAGACAAAGATTCAGATTCCTGTCCTGTCCCAGGGGCTGTTTGCTGGGACTGGTGCCACATGGGTGGCTTCACAGGCCGTGGACAATGGCTTGCCCGGCTCCCTGCCTGGAGAGGAGAGGATCTTGGAATTCTGTTGCTTTGTCTCTGCAGTTCCTGCCCTCCCAAAGCTCCTAGTGTTGGTGCCTTCCCTCCAAACGCAGGCGCCGGGCACCCATCCCTCCTGCCCTCTCTTCCCCGCCACAGTGTGTGCCTGGCAGGAGTCCCGGCCAAGCAGATATGGACCTTGACTGCCATGTGAGTGCAGAGTTTCGGGATCAGCCCTGGTCTAGGGTTGCTGGGAGCTGGGTCTCTACCGGCAAATAGAAACCAGAGACATTATGCCTTGGAAGGGCCGCTCTCGCCTGCCGTGGTGCAAGGACAGAGGGAGCTGTTCCTACAGAGGGGCCATCACAGGGATACAGGGGAAGCCCCCTCCCTGACAAAGGAGAGCTGGGGGCTGCTGATAAGGTTTCCTGCCAGGCCCCAAGTCACTTCGGGGTCCTGGCCCCCCTGCACTTATGTGCTGCACGATCTGCAAGGGGTGGGACGGCCTTACCGTTACCTTTCCCAAATCCCCCCCACCCCACCCCGCCGGCTCTTGGCACGGCTCACGTGGGGTACCCGACCTCCCTTTCTGTTTCCGGAGATGCTGGTCTGTGCCTGGCCTTGGCCTCTGTAGAACCAAGTGGTTGGGAATGTGGACTCTGCCTGGGTTTGCATCCCCGTTTTGCTCCGTATGAGCGGGGTGACTGTAGGCAAGTCCCGGAAGCTCTGTGCCATTTCCTCCTCAGTAAGATAGTGGTGACGGTGGTACCGCCCCCTTCAGGTGGTCCTTAGAATTCAATGGGCTGAGTATGTAACGTGTTTAGAACGCTGTTGACACCGAGTGGTCACGATTGGATAAAGTCTGATATTATTATTGCTGTGGTTACAGATCTTCCCCATTCCCGGAGACGGCTCAAAGCACCCCTTCTGCAGAGAGCCTTCCCAGCTGGCCTGTCCCCAGGTCTCTCATTGTCTGCCCAGGTGGTTTGGCACCCAGTCACTCACTGCCTTACTGTCTGTCTGTCTGTGTGGTCTCTGGGGGTTGTCGAGTAGGACTGGTTTTCTGATGGGCTGGTAGCCAGTTTACTGGGGGTTGCCATGGGCCAAGTCCCTTTCCCCAAAATCTTGACAGCCTACTGAGTCCCCAAGTCTGTGACAAGAGTGCCCACCCTGGCTCATGTCCAGGAGTGGCATGAGGGTCCCCTTTATTACTGGTAGTAAGCTTAGTGCATTGGGGCTAATATCAAATGGACTTGAATTCCCCAGAGCCCAGAGTGACTGGCAGTGCCCAGCCCAGCTTCCGCTCTTGCCTGTGTATCCCTGGTCCCCACTGTGAGCCCACCTGGAACCTTAGACGGCAGCAGCTCTTTCTTGTCCACTAGTCAGGTCCCTGGGAACAGGTACCACATCCTGTCCCATGTTCCCACAGTGCCTGCCTTGCTACATAGTAGGTGTTCAGTGTAGGCAGCGGGGAATATGATGAAGGCCAAAGGGATCTGACTGGTTCTGAAAATTTCTGACAATCTCCTTTGGAGAGCAAAGGTGACTTCTTGTTCCATGGCTGGGTGTGGAGTTTAAGAAGCCAGATGAACAGGGTACTGTGAGAATACTGGCCTCTTAAATAATGCCTCCTCCTGTGCCTCTCCTGGGAGTTGGGGCTGCTACCTGCAGCGATGGTGAGAGGGCCAGGAGAGGGCCCGGGCCACCAGCCCAAGACGGGGCTGCAGGAGGAGGCCCAGCATTCCCAGGCCTTGCTTGATCACTCTGGTCTAACGATGCTGGGGGCTGGTCTAGGCCTTCCCTGGGCCCTGCTTCCCAGAGCCTCACCCCTCCAAGTGTGGCCCACTGACCAGCAACATCTACATCACCTAGGAGTGTTCTAGAAACACAGAATCCCAGGCCTCACCCCAGCCGTACTGAACCAGAACTTGCATTTTAAAGAGTCCCTGGCGATTCACATACTAACCAAGTTTGAGAAGCTCTGGCCTAGAAGACAGTTCATCCAGGGCCAACACCAAGGAACGTAGGATAGTGCCCTTGCTAAAAACATGCCCTCCTGGCCTCCTATCCCAGGTCCCCAGTGCTAGCAGGATACCTCGGGGTTGGGGGGGGGGCGGGTATATCCTCTCTTGGCTTCAGTTTCCTCCTGGTTAGAGTGAGGATCATACAGTCAGGCCTTTCTCCTTGGGCTGCTGAACAAGGATTCGATGTAATAATGTACAACATATGTTCCGTCCTTAGCACACAGCCCAGGCATAGTGAGTGGTAGATGAATGCAATGTTAGCTAGCTTTAAGAATGAGAGAGTGAAGGGGGCTGCGGCGAGCGGGAGGGAAAAACACTGTGATTTGTGACGCTAGTTTTTGCACTGGGCTTGTTTAGTGGAGCTTAACTCAGGAGCTAAATACCAGCTAGGACTCCCTACAGAATTATTACATAGAGTAGCAGGGAAAGGGGAAGCCAGAGTTAATGTTTGTGATAGCAATTTTTAAAATTTGAAATAAAAAAAGGTGTTAAAAGCAAGTAAAACCCCTGGTGATCGCAAATGAATTGCCTAGGTCCTCTTAGCAGATCCACTTGCCTGAGTGATGACTGTGTGTGCCGGAATGAGTGGCTTTTCCTTTCATAAGGAGGGAGAGGTGGGGCCCCCGTGATGACTCCTGGCTCTGACTCTGGGACCTGCGTGCTCGGCGTGGGGAAGCCACGCCCACGTGGCGTGGGGAGGAGGTGCTCCGTGGGCAGGGCTGGGCATCTGGGCCTCCTGGCAGCTTAAATACCTACGATTAGCAAGTCGGGCGGGAAGAGGTGCTAAAAAGAGTCCTTCCCGCCTCCTCCGCTGGCATGTTTTGAAGGGAGTTCAGTTATGAGACTATTAAAATGTTATTTTGATAATTAAGCCCACAGCTGTTCTGAGGGCGGCAGGGGCAGGCGGCGCGCAGGCGGCAGAAGGCACGGTGCTCTCACAGGCTCCGCGCGAGAGAAAGCAGGCGGGGAGTGCACGGTGGAGGGAGGGTCAGAGAAAGCAGGCGGGGAGTGCACGGTGGAGGGAGGGTCGGCACAGGGCCCTGGGGCAGGGATGACTGCAGGGCTGCGGACTGCCCTGCTCACCACGTCCGAGGTTGCCTCTGGGCGACCGGAGGGACAGTGCTCCAGGAAGCCCCCTGTGTGGGGAAGGGTGAGCCGCCCTCACACGGGATGCCTACCAGGTTTCAGTACAGACTGTCAGAGAAGTGGCCGACGGGAGATGCTTAGATCAGTGCTTCTCAGAGAGGGGTCCCAGGACCAGCAGCATCGGCATCACCTGGAAATTTGCTAGAAATGCAAGTTCTTGGCTCCGCCCAGACCTACTAAATCGGAAACTCTGGGATGAAGACCAGAAACCTGTGTTCTAGTGGATCTTCCATCTGATTCCAGTGCTTGCTAAAGTTATAGACCACTGTCCTTGGTCACCTGGAAGATGGGGCTCAGCTTGCAAATGAAACCTTGGAGGTTGGTAAGGCTTGGCTAGTAAGGCATACATGAGGGCATGGGGATAGAGAGCACACAGGCATCCCTGACCCAGTCCTCTTCCTTCATTGTACTGGATGACAAAGAGAAGGCCAGAGAGGTTAAGGAGCTGGTCTAAGGCCACACAGCAAATCAGAGCAAAACTGGAATTAGTAAGCAGCCAGCTCTTTTTGATTCCAGATCTTTCTGTTAGACTGTCTCTCTGAATGCTGAGGGCAGGGCTGGGGGAGAAGAGTTTTCAGCTGGAAGTGATGAGTAAGCCAAGGAGAGGCCCAAGGGTTATCAGCCCAGAATATAAATATTTACCTGTGTGGAGTCTCCCGGCATCCTCCAGTTGTGTTCTCCTAGAGTTGCTGTCAGCACCCACATCCATCTACGCACTCATGCACCCACCTACTCACCCATCCATGTATCCATCTGTCTACCCATCCATGCAGTGTCTTACTGCTGCTCCCTCCTGCCATCCATCAATCTCTCATCTTTCACTCATACATCTTGTCCACATATTTGTGCATCCATCCAGGTGTTCAAGTGGCCATTCACTCACCCATCCTCACCCATTCATCCATCTATCCGTTTTATTACTCATCGATAGATCCCAATTTTCCCTCTCTCCGCTCCCCCCCCCCATCTTTATGAAGAGCCTACTATGTACCAGGCATTTTATATCATTCTCAATCACAGGAGCTTTTTTTTTTATCATTTTATATCTGGTCACATGAGCTGGCCATGTGCTTTAAGATACTGTTGAGCTGGGACCCTGACAGTGCCCTAGTCCGCCCACAGCTCTGCCTGGGTCCTCTTCTCCCACCCCTCCCAATGCCAAGCTGGCCCCACTGTGCCTTGTGAGGAGGCTTGACTTCCTGCCACCCCTCCGTGCATACTTCCGTCCCTGTTCCTCCGAGCTATGGTGGTGCTGAATCTCCTGGTCTCCCCTCAGCCAGCCTCTCCCAGGTCTGTGCTGTGATTCATATTCTGCAAGTGTGCCCCCCTGGATCATGCCCTTTCTCCACTCAAGACTCCAAGGACTCCTCATTGCCTACAGAGCAAAGCCCACAGTTTTGTTCTGCCATCAGATGCAATCCATGCTTGTTCCCAGGCTATTCACCAACCTTATGACCCTCCGGTTCCCAACCTGTGCTCCAGCCTGAGTAATTTGCTGTTTGCAGACATCTTGGCTCATTTTTGCACATGCTGTTCTCCTTGTCTAAAGCGCCTTCGCCATCATGATGCTCCTTGATCCTCCATTAAAACCCTTCCCATGCTCGGTGCCCTGCTCTAGTGTCCTCCCCCGTCTTACTCATGAGATCTGCTTTTGTCTTCTGCTGGGATGGGATGTCCCTCTGCAGAACCCTGTGTTGTCTTTTGTTCCATGTCATCACGTGTCTGGCTCTTGTTTGCAAGGCTTATGCTCACAGTGGGTCACGGGCCATAGCAGGTCTGTGTCATCTCCGGCACAGCTGCCTACATGGAACCTGACCCACAGTAGGTGCTGCTTTGGAAGTGGGCAAATCCATCACTTAGTTACATGTGTCTAAGATGCATGTTATGAGTGAGAGCCCTAGAAAGGGCTATTGGGGCTGACTTTGGGGTTAAAAGGCCTTAAACCTCATTGTTTTCCCCACGGGACACACAGGACTTGGCACATAGTTGGTGCTCAATAAATATTTTTTGAATGAAAGAATGAACCCAAATGTTCATCCTCCCCTTTAATGTGGTTTGTGATTTTAAAATAAATATTGACCAGATAAAACAGGAATAATATTAAAAGTTCAAAAGCTAACTTACCCCATGAGGTGCTGCCCTCCTAGGATTGCAACTGCCTGCTGACTTGTCTGTGTGTTTGGAGTGACTGTGGATTCTAATGGGCAGGGGCTGTGTCTTATTCATTTATGAACCCCAGTGCCTGGCACAGAACCTGACATCCTCCCTGCTCTTCTGGGATCTCTTCTGTTCCCTCCACCCCTAATCTGTTGTCTATGTTGGACCTGAAGAGGCCTTCTGAATGTGGCTCCCCATCGCCCTTAGGTAGAGACCCTCAGTGCAGCCCCCAGGCCCTGCCAGGTCAGTGCTTCCCCCTCCCCTGTGCACACCAGCTTGTCTCCACACCTGCCCTCGCTCTGTCCCCATTCCAGCCACACTGGCCTTCTCTCTCCTCTCCCAGGGGCTGGCCTTTGGGCAGGCCGTCCCTCTCCTTTCCCCTCCCTGGCTCTGACTGGATGTGCTTGGTGCTGTCCGAGCCGCCGCCTCTCTCTCTCTGCCCTCACATGCCTCCATCCCTCAGGTTGCATGGAGGTGCTATCTCATTGCATCTGATGGTGAATATCTTCCTCCCTGCTGGACTGTGAACTCCATGGGGGCAGGTGCCACCGAGACCTGGGGCTTTGCATGATGCAGACTTCTGATCTGTTTTTTGAATGAATGAATAAAAAAAGATATGTGGTAGGTACTTAGTAAATGTTTAATGAGTGAATACATGAATGGCACATAATAGGTACCTGGCAAATGTTTGTTGAATAAACAAACAAATGAGTGACTATGAAAGGATACTCAGTGCTTTCCTGGGAAAGCTCTGGCCAATTAGGGCCCCGCTAGATAAGGGAGACTGTGTATCTGTCCTTTCAGCCCTCCTGTGTTCACCCCATCAGCTCCAGGAGCCTTTGCCTTCTGACCTGCCTGCCTCCCTCTCGCCCAGCACGCACAGCCAGGAGCTGTGTGAGGGGTAGAGACAGTGGCCCTGGAAGCTGCTGCTGACACAGTTGTGCTGGGGGTCAGGGTGGGGAATGGGCTGGGGGGGGTGGCCTTCTGGAGAGAGGCAAGGTGAAGCCTGCCCCAGCCTCTGGCCCCTGGGGTCACAACTGGTTTTGCACTTGTATAATCCTTTCAACTCTGCAGCCACCTGGTCCGGCCCTAATCTGGAAACATCTTCCAGAACATCTGTTTTCCTCCTCAATCAATACACTCCCCAAAGAAGGCCAACTTGCAAAATATTATATATAGCATCAAACATGCTATCTGAATTCAATTAAGTGATTTGGTTGGGGAAGAGTTTGTGGTAATTAAGCATACTGTTTTGGAGCAAATTGTAGCAAACTATTTCATTCTTCATTAACAGGCACCTCTCTTGACTCCCCAGGAGCTAAAAAAAAAAAAAAAAAAAGAGTGAGAGAGAGAGAGAGGAGGGAAAAAATTAAATAAATCGCCAAATAACCCCCACTCAGATGGCATGATTTCCAGTAACCATTACGGGCTTTGATTTCCAGCTCTCTTGTGTTATGTGACCACAGCGAAGTCACTTAACCTCGCTGAGCCCCAGCCTTCTCATCTGTAAAGTGGGGCTAGTAATACCCACCTCACAGGGCTACTGTAAGGATTAAATGGTATCATAAATAAAAAAGCACAGTTCCCAGCATACAGTGGCTTTTCTTTAAAGGGTCACCATGGCATGGAGGTACACGGAGGCTGGATGATCTATGTTCTATTGGTCAGGGCCTTTTTCTACCAAGGCAGGGCCTGACATACATTTCAGGGTGCTCTTTCTTTTTTCTTCTTTTTAAATTTTTTAAAAATTTATTTATTTTTGGCTGTGTTGGGTCTTTGTTGCTGCACGCGGGCTTTCTCTAGTCGTGGAGAGCGGGGGCTGCTCTTCGTTGTGGCGCGCGGGCTTCTCACTGCGGTGGCTTCTCTTGTTGAGGAGCACGGCTTCAGTAGTTGTGGCTCATGGGTTCAGTAGTTGTGGCTCGCGGGCTCTAGAGCGCAGGCTCAGTAGTTTTGGCGCACGGGCTTAGTTACTCCGCGGCATGTGGGATCTTCCCGGACCAGGGCTTGAACCCGTGTCCCCTGCATTGGCAGGTGGATTCTTAACCACTGCGCCACCAGGGAAGCTCCCCCGTCAGAGTGCTCTTTCTTCCCAGAATATTTGTGAGGTTCTGGGAGCAGGAGTGAGGAGCCTCCTGTTTTATTTCCCTTTTTTATCACCTGCAGTCTACAGCTCAGGGCGGCTCAGTAGGAGAGGAGGGGCAGTGCACAGGCTGGCTTCCAGTCCTGGCTGGCCCTGTGGCAGCTCTTGAGTCTTTTGGGCACGTGCTTAAGCTCTTCCTGGATCCATTTCCTTCTCTGTAAATGCGGATAAGAATTATTACTCTTCTTCTAGGATTAAATGAGTTTAATAAACGGAAAGCACTTAAACAGTGCCTGATACACAGTAAGCACCCAGTACATGTCGGGTTTTGTTATTCACTTATTTAGGTTTTCGATTCAGAAAGGCTCATTTAAGTTGCCGGTGTTTTCTGTAGGCACTTCCCTGGTCAGGCTGGGGACATTCACAACCACCGTGACAGTGATAGTAGTTGCCACTTATCAGGTGCCTACTGTGTGTCATAGAAGACCTAGAGGGGGTGCTTAGCATCCATTTTTCATGATTGTTGCAACAAGCTTGCTATTACTTTCATCTTCCCAGTGAAGAAATGGAGGCTCTTAATATCACCTAGCAGAGGCCCTATGGGGGACGTAGAACATTTTAGGGCTGGGTTTTGTACCCAGGCCTGTGGGACTCCAAAGCTGCCCTCTTTTTGCTTGCCATGCCACCACTCAGGAAGACATGCCTTCCCAACCTGACCCTTATTGGGCATCTGCTCTGTGCAGACCATTTTCTCATCTGCGGTCACACTGGGCTGTCCAGAAGTTTGGAACGTCTGTGTTGTGCTCCCTGTGGAGCAGTCTAACCCTTAGCGGCTCCCTTCGCCAGGGAGTCCATAAGAGGCTCACTCAGGACAGGCTCACAGTCCCTGGAAGACGGGAAAACGGTTAGGAGGCTGTTGTCATGTAGACAAGAAAAGATGGTGGCCTGAAGGGGGGTTGCTGGCAGGTGGAGAGCAGTGGGTGAGTTCTGAAGAAATCGTGATCACTCACCAATGGTGTGCACAGTAGGTGCTGGGGGAGTTCCTGGGAGGGAGCGGGGTCTTTGGAGAGATAGTGTTCTGGGAAATCTTTCTAGAAGGTGCTGGTGGGGCTCGATCTGACTCCCTAAGGAGGGAAGGGGTCATTTCAGCAGGGGACATGGAGAGCAAAGGTTTGGAGGTGAGAAGCCCTGTGACCAGCTGTGGGGACTACAGGAGGCGGCTGTGATGAGGTCTCTGCCTTCAAGGAGCTCCCTGTGTGTTTTGGGACAAGATGCCTGTGGCCCATAGTGGCTCAAGTAGAGTGACCTCCAATACCAGCTCTTCCACAGAGTCAGGGCAGGTTGTGAATTTCAGTGCTCAGGAGAGGCCACCAGGGACAGGCGTGGGGGTGGGAGGTGGTTGGGAAGCCTTACTGCACCCAAAGGACCTGCCTGAACAGGGAACACTGTTCATACATTAGTGAAGTCCAGCATTGTACTTGATACTGTAGGGCAGGAGGGCAGGGGGAGGGAGGGAGGGAGAAATAGAGACAGACAGATGGACCAGTAAGGGACAAATCCCTCTCTGGGAGGAATCGAAGGTTTATGAGAAGCACACTTGTGAAGACTCTTTGAGTTGCAAGAGCCCGGACCCTGCCTTAAACTGGCTTAAGAAGGAACCAAGGGAATGAGCTCACTGGGCCTGAAACAGGAAGTTCTCAAGGCCCGGGTGGGCCCACCATCAGGACATGGCCTCCCCAGGTAGGAAAAAAATGGCCACCAGCCCCTCCAGGCTTATATCCTATTAGCTCAACAACTTCAGGGGCTAGAGTCTTTTATCCCTAACGTGAAGATTCATTGGCCAGGTCTGGGTCACATGTTCATTCCTGAACCAATCACTTTATCCAGAAGCATGGAATACACTGATTGGCCAGGCCTGAGTCACATGCTCACTTGGGGGAGGTGGCCAGCCTCTGGTAGAGGCTCCCTAAAGGACATCTGGGTGGTTGTTCCTAGAAGAAGGGAAAATAGATGCCAACAGGAGTAAAACCAAAGTCGGCCTCAGGGGGAGTTAGGGCCAGCTCTGCCCTGCAGGTCATGAGTAATTCGAGCTCTCAAGTGAGAGGTCAGAAGCTGGCCACCCACAGAGGGGTGGCTCCATGGGAAGAGGGGTCTTCTGGGCCAGGAAATGATGAATCCGGTAGAGGCAGTGTTTCCTAACATCTCACGCACTTGATTTTCTTGCACCTGGACTGGATGTCCACTCTTTGCATCCTCCCCAGCTGTCCCTGGAGAGCGTTGCAGGATGAGATTGGAAGCTTTGCTCGAGGCCACCAGTGGTCTGATTCCTGTTTGGCCACCATGAGCGGTGACTGAGATGGCAGATCTCGCTTTTCCTTTTGAACCCTGCGGACATCTGTCTAGCCTGGCTCTGTCTGGGTAGTGTGTGGTGTTTTCTGGGCAGAAACCCAAAACCTACCCCTGTTCCTGCTTTGTGGAACTATTTGTCAGCATCCTGGGGGATCGCTGTGGAAGCTTTGTACCTCCTTTTTGTCCCAAGAGGGAGACAGGTTGGTTTGGGAAATGAAAGGGTCAGCTAATGCCATCCTGAGTCACATCAAAGCCAGCCAAAGCCAGGTGCGCTAGCGCATTACAGCTTCCCAGGTGTGGAAGTTCAGGTTGTCGGAGGCCTTGGCCCGAGTGCCAGCCTGGCTCTGACTTGCTGCGTGGTCTTGGGCAAGTGTCCCTTCGTTTCCGTGCCTCCATTTCCTCATTTGTCCACCCTGGAACATGAACACTTTGCAGAGGTAAAAGTGTACATGTGAGTGATGTCATCAAGTTTGGCCCTATTTCCTTCTGTCCCTAGAGACATCGAAACACCCTGTGAGATTTGGGGCCTCACAACATGTGGGCCTCATTTTAGGACTAACTCCTCTCTCTGCTGGGAGAATCAGCTGTGAGATTTGTAGACTGGCTGCCCCCGCTCAAGTATGCTGCCTTTCCCCCGGTCCTCCCCTGGGTCCTTTCTCCAGTCACCCCCTCTCCCTCCCCACTCAGGCCTCCCCTCCTTTCCCCCACTCGGGCTTCCTCCAGGCCTCCTCCCAATCCTCCTCCATCCACCCCCTCAGCCCTCCCCCTCCAGGCCTCCCACCCATCCTCCCCCATCACCATGCCTCCCAGGCCTCCCCCCAGCCCTCCCCCTCCCGTCTCAGTCCTCCCCCCAGCCCTCCCCCTCCCCCCTCAGCCCTCCCCCTCCTCGTCCTCCCCACAGCCCTCCCCTCCCCTCTCAGTCCTCTTCCTCCAGGCCTCCCACCATCCTCCCCCATCACCATGCCTCCCAGGCCTCCCCCCCAGGCCTCCCCCTCCCATCTCAGTCCTCCCCACAGCCCTCCCCCTCCCCTCTCAGTCCTCCTCCAGGCCTCCCCCCATCCTCCCCCCTCAATCTCCCCTCTCAGTCCTCCCCCCTCATCCTCCCCCTACTAGTCCTCCCCCTACCCCGTCTCCCCCCAAGCCGTCCCCCTCGCCCTCCCTGCCTTCTGAGGCGAAGCTTGGCCGCTGCCACCACCTCCCAGCGCTGGCCGCTGAGCCATTAGCCTCACTTCTCACTGGCTGCGCATCAGCACAGTAATCATTTTCAGATTTACAAGCATTAAATATTTTAATTTAATGCCTTGGCTCTCTTGTAATTCATGCACTTAATTATATGATAATTACTCAAATGAAAGAGATACAGCTGCTGCCGTATCAATTCTAAGGGAAGACTGGGTTTTGAGTTGGACTGAGTTTGGGAGGTGGGCCCACCTCCCTTGCCCTCCTCCTCCAACCCTTCTTTTCTCTGGACCACATAGTCTATAACAGCCTCCACCAGCCAGTGCTGGGGCCAGGTAATCTGCTCCCGTCTGCTCCAGGCACAGGGTGTGGGGACTGCCCTGGCTGGTGACCCAAACTCCTGTGGGTGCTGCTCTGGGAACAGAAGTCTAATGGCTGATGAGCAGAGAGGGAGGAGTCTTGGGCTGTCCTCGGGCGGTAGAGAGGAAGGTCCCTTTCTGTGCCCGCCCTGGGGAGCAGGGGCTGTGAATGCCGTCTGGGCTCCGTGCCTGGTGGAAAAGCCGGGGAGCCTTTCTCCTCCTTAGCGATGATGTCTGGGGGTGAGGGGTGGGAAGTGACCCTCCGCTGAGCATCTCCACCGCAGATGGACAGGGGCCTGGGCCTCCTCCCACTGACCACCAGGGGGTTTGCAAAGACAGAGCTGGAGATGGGTGGAAGGTGCTCTCTAGTGGGAGCACCTTCCTTGTTCTTGTCACCCTTGCTGTCCCTGCCTCCCCTCCCCTCCCCTCCTCTTTCCTTCTGTTCTTCCCCTTTCCTTTTTATTTCCCTATTTTTCTTCCCCTTTTTCTCTTTCCCTATTGACATCTAAAATTGTATTTAATGCCTGAAGGGTACTGGCTGGTCTGTAAGAACGGGAACTATTCATATTTGGCAAGTGTTTCAGCTCCTCCCTCCCCACCATGTTTGTGGAGCCCTGTTGGGTCTGTTGCTGCTGAGTGGATTGAGCAGAGGCCCTTTACAGTTGATGGCACCAGCAGATTGAGAATCAGGTGGCGTTGCCTTGGGCCAGGACTCTTTGGGTCTGGGGATGACGGCCCTTGGGAGGCCTTCTGCAAAACTGAACCTGCTTCCTTGGGAAGGAAAGCTCCTCCTCTCACCAAGCATCAAAGCCAAGTGCCAGGGGCTTCCCTGGTGGCGCAGTGGTTGAGAGTCCGCCTGCCGATGCAGGGGACACGGGTTGGTGCCCCGGTCCGGGAAGATCCCACATGCCATGGAGCGGCTGGACCCGTGAGCCACGGCCGCTGAGCCTGCACGTCCGGAGCCTGTGCTCCGCAACGGGAGAGGCCACAACAGTGAGAGGCCCGCGTACCGCAAAAAAAAAAAAAAAAAAAAAAAAGCCAAGTGCCAGGTAGAGGAGTCCTGGGGTGAGGCCCTGGTGACAGGGGTCCGTGGTGCTCTGGCCAGAGCTTGTGAAGAAGTTGAGTCAGGAGGGTAGAATTTCCAAGCCAGTGAGTTCAAGCTTCTGAAAATGTCCTGGTTTTTAGGGTGAGGAAGCTCCCGTGGCGGGGAAGACCTCGGCGTCTCTGGACCCACACATTTCCTAGGCATGGGAGAGCTGGGCGGTGCATTTCTGCTAAAGTGCACGTTTGCACTGAAAAGGGTTACAAACGGTTCGCCCCGTATGCAGACAATTTTCAGCTAGCTTACAGCAGCTGTGGCGCCGTGCTGATAGATTAAAAGCAGCAACCAGCCCCAGAATGAAGTGTATTAGAACTCCTGCTGGGTCGAGCTGGGGAGAGGCCCACACAGCTGTCATCTAGGCCAAGTTTCCAACCGAAACCTCAAGAACAGCCTGGAACTCGGAGAAAAGTTAGCTTTCTAAATGAGGTGGCCGGCTGTTAATCAGGAGAGCGGGGAGGGGGACCGGCGGAATGCTGGGGATTTAGAACAAAAGAGGAGGAGGTGATGATTGAGGGTGTCCTGCCCAGACCAGAAAGTGTGCAGAACCGTAGCTCCTGGGGCCAGGAACAAAGAGGCTGCTGCAGGTGTGGGCCCCGGGGCAGGGCACAGCATCCCAGCCCCTCTCTTGTGTTTTGCTCCAGACAGCTGGCTTGGCGGGTGGGTGAATAAGGACCCTGAGGTGTTTCCACGTGATGTCCAAAAGGCCCCAAGACCTTAGTGCCACTGCACCGTGCCCAGGGCTCCCTGGCTAGAATGATAGCGTGGCTCTCAGGGTTGGGGGGCTGCCTAGGTCTGTCTTTGCCCAGGAAACATTTGCTGTCAGGGTCACCTGCGGCCAGTTTCCCCCTTGCTGTAGCACGGAGGCCTGGCTTTGGACTTCAGTTTTGAGGTCTTTAAGAGATGTCTTCTCTTGTGATGAGAAAGGCTCTTGACAGGAGTCTGGCTCTGGACCCTGAGTCTAACTCGAGGCTGGAGGTGGGGGGGGGTCACTTGGGGGCCCATCTAGACCACCCAATTATTAGAAAATTCAGAATGCCAAGGTTAGAAATCTGTGTATCATCTCTTCCCCCCTCCTCCCTCCGCCTCCCTCCCCTCCTCCCCCACCCCCTCCTCCCCTGCCCCCTTCTTCTTCTCCTCCCCCCCCCTTTGATATGTTCCTATTTTTGAGAAGAGCGAAATGCTTCCCACTGCAAGGGCCAGGTGAGTCTGCACTGCAAAAAAGGGAATATATCCAACTACAGCATATGCCCATAATTCAGTTGCAGTTGTCTATATGGTACGTCACGGTGAATTCATCCTTTTGACAAACATTTACAGCATCCTCATTTGGGCAGGCCATCGGCCGTGCGTGTGTGTGTGTGTGTGTGTGTGTGTGTGTGTGTGCGTGTGAGGGAAGGTGGGGGCTTGTGTAAGTATCAGATGCGCTTAATTATTGGGGAAACGCAAACCCTGGTAAAGAGCCTGCTGGTAAATGCCGCTGTGTTACACATCCACTGGGATGGTCCTATGCTGGAAGGAGTTCTGGTTTCTAAAGCTGCCAGGCTTCCCCCCCACCTCCCCCCCCACCTCCCCCCCACCGCCCATCAGATGGTGGGAAATGAGTTCGGCTTGTCGGGGGGGCATGATTTGAGTCTCCTGAGCGGACGTGGAGACGGTGGCTTCTTTCCTGATGTGCAATCAGGTTTCAGGTGTTTGCTTGGATTCCCCAGCTGGCCCTGCTGCTGGGATGGGCTGGTCTAGTGGCAGGCTGAGTGAGGCGGGGGTGTGGGCAGACGCCCTTGGCTTGGTCCTCTGTGGTCCACGGGTGTGGGGGAGAGTGGTGCAGACAGTATGTGGGCCTAGGATCCAGCTCTGGGAGGCAGCCCACCGCGGTTTGTCCCAGCTCTGCCTCTGGGTGCCTGCATGACCTTGAACAGACTACTTAACCTCCCTTGTCCCGTGTCCCGTGTCCTGGTCTATAACATCAAGATAATGAACATCTCTCTCATAGGGCTGTAGTGGAGATTAAATGAGAAAGCATGTAAAATGCTTACAACGACATGTGGTTGTAAGTACCCAATGAACTGTAAGTACCCAATGAATGTGAGCAATTTGGTCAAATTCCTCTTTAATCTAGAGTAATTTGACAAGAATCCTAGAACCTCATATCATCTAATTTTATCCTAGAATCCATTCACGAGTCTCTTCCACAGATGCTCAGCTTTCCTTGAATGCCTCCTATGGTGGGGAACTCACCCCAGTCTGCTATGACAATCACAGACAGCTTCTTTCCCAACTCTGTACATTTTGGCAGTTCTTACCCCGTACAAAGACTTTCCTGACTTCCTCTTCAGTGTAGAGACCCAAGAAGGGTCAACAGCTGCCACCTATTGGGTGTTTACCAGGTGCCAAGCACTGTACATACATTATCTCATCCATCCTCCTGAGTCCTAAGGGGAAGGTATTATTTTGCCTCTGTTTTACTGATGAGGAAACAGGGGGTCAGCGAGTTGACTTGTTTAAGGGTTACACGGATCTAGTGGGCTGCCTGGGACTGAGATCAGGTCTGTCTGATGTCAAAACCCTGTTCTTAACTATCCAAGCAAGCTTAAAACCAACCAAGAATTCTTTGGTCTTTTTCCTGCTTCTTCCCTCTCCATCTCAGTCAGCCCACTTTCCCCCAATGGCTTCTTCCCATCCATGTTTTAGTTGCATGATTTGGGGAGAGTGCGTCGAGCTGTTACATTTAGCGACGTGTCATATATCCAGTTCCTCACGGCACCATTAAGCTGGCAGGGTAACTTCTGTCTGCAGGAGACAGAAACCACTCGCCAGTGTTGTATAGTCTCTTAAATTAATAAAAGTAATAATCGGGTAAACTGGTTATTGTAATTTATCCACATAAAGCAGAGCCACGTGCCTGAATTGTCACTCGGGCCTCAAACCAGTAGAAAATAGCCAGCAATTACCAGGGGCTCAGCGAGCAGGGCAGCTGCAATCCTGTGGTCTTCAGATTAGGAGAAATAATGAATGCATCCAGAACACATCCATTTCAGCAAGTGCTGCATGGATTATAAAATTTATTACCAATAAAATTATTCATTTGTGCCCTATACCACACTTAATGCACCTGAAGTGAGAAATTAGAAGTGTGTTTAATTCTGGGGATGGAAGAAAATACAAGTGCAGCAAATTTGCAGTCACAGGAGAAAGTTAATGCCCAGCAAAAAGGAATCAATTTAGCTCTTGCTATTATATTTGAGGAGAACAGTTTGGTTTTTTTTTTTTTATTATAAAAGCATACAGAGTCTCTTGGATCCCTGGTTCTAGTATTACTTTCAAAGAATAGTTAAAGAGAAGTTATGAATTAGGGGGAAGAGACAAATGTGAATAATGTGTGCATGTAACCTCTCTCCATATATATGTATGTGTATCTATCTATTAAATTTATGTATACCTGTGTATATCTATATACATCTATATATCTATTTATCTCTCCATCCATCTATCAATCCGTACACACAGTAGTGTGGTATGCTAGTAAATATTTAACAATGAGCTGTCCGGGAGAAAAAAAAAAAAGGAAATTCTGTTTGCCGATTTCTGTGGTGTAAATACTCCCACTACGGCTGATTTCAGACTCCCAGTCTGACTTCACTGAACGTTGGGTTGGGAAGAGAAGCACACGATCAGCTCTTGGGAGCTAGTACAAGCTGGCTCCAGCACACCAGTGGTTTATATACACACATATACATGTCTATGGCTTAAAGGGAAAAAAGAGAGGTCAATCATATGCATCAGTTTGGGCCCTGAGTATCATCTCTGTGTTTTTCCCAACCATCAGCCTCCCTGGGGGAGCTTGCAATATATTTTATGCAAGTAAAGAACAGGTCTCCTCCCCTGGAAACATGGAGACTTTATTTTCATTAGGTTCCAAATGCAAGAGGAGAAAAGACGGAAAGAAAAGAAGAGGCGGAGGGGGGCAGATTCCAGGCTTGGCCTCCCCTTGCATCAGCACCAGTGGTTGTCCTCAGTGTGCCCAGTGGACTTGCCTCAGTTTTTATCCAGCCGTTGTTCTTTTTTACACTGCTTTTGCACACTGTGGCGCGTCTGGGGAATTTCATTAGTTGGAATATACGTGCAAAGAGTTCTGTTCCACTTTCATAAGGTCCCCGGATGGCTTGGACGAGGACTCCAGGCCCCATGGTAGAGCCGGTACCACATTCATATTCCTTCCCATCACCATCCACATGGTAGCACGGAGCCCAGACCAATCGAAAACTTGACAGTAAGCCTTTTGATTTTGCGGGGAAACCTTCATCACGCTGCGAGAGGGAAGGGAATATAGCCCAAACTGGACTTCATACTGTGGCAAGCTTGAAATCCCAGCCCCACTGCAGAGCCGGCTGATTGGAATAGTTGGAAACTGTATCCAGGAATTCGGCTGCAAGAACTTGGCTCACAGCAACTTCTGCCTTTTTGAAAGAAAACTTGTCAACTGGGGGAGCCACTTGGGGCCTGGGTTTAATCTGTCCAGGCAGTAAAGATTCACGGAAATGATTGGCCACGTTTCCCTAAAACGTTTAGAGCTCCTGCCTATGTGGGGACTCTGGCGGAGAGAAGCGGGCTTGACGGCTGTGTCATCACTGTCACAGCCATGGCAGTTGTTACCGGCTTCGACACTATTGCTATTCTGCTAATCGCCAACCTGCTGCTTGTGAGATAGCAGAGCTGGAGGTTCACATAGAGCCACCCAGAGCACATGTTCTGCTTGGTACCCCCGACCCAGGCTGCTGTGATGGGGTGGTGTTTTTTGTACACCTTTCACCCTGGTAGCATCACCATGACATTTAGGGGGGCTGAGGGTCAGAGAGAGACTGACATTGAAATCATGGTTGTTTATTTGGTAAATCACAATCAGTGACACTGTCTCTACTTGGGGGGAAGGTCCACGGGTTGGCTTACCGGGCATGGTGCCTTGACTTCACTCTTCTTTGTCTGAAGATGTTAGTGAATGAGGGACCCTACTATGAAATACCCGTGAAATTCAAGGGTCTTTGGTGCCATTGCCCAGGAATGTCCTGCTGGTCCTGATGCAGGAGACCTTGGTTCACGCACACACATGCTGGGGCTTGACAAATGTCAGTGGGTCCAGGAGTCACGGTGTGCCATCTGCAGGAAAACGTATCACTGTCAACCTCTTTTACCTCGACAAGGATGTGAAGTCCTAGTGTTTTAAGGGGGGGTGGGAAGAGGAGGCTCTTGGGAGAGAGATAAGTCGGTGATGGTGAGATGTGATTGAGTTAGAGAAATGTCTACAGACAGAGCCTGATGAGTAGGTTGACTGGGACCTCCTGGGAAGATGAGAGGGAGTCTCTAGCATCGACCCTGGGCTGAAGCTCACGCTCCCCTTACCTCATCACCAAGGAAGTCTTTCTTTTCTTTCTTTTCTTTTTATTTCCCATGCTCAGCTCCCATCCCCTGACCCCCCAACTCAGAGACCCCCTCTCTGTCTGGCCTAGCCTTTTCAGGTGACCTGACGCCGAGTGTGGCCATGTGTGCTGAGAAGGGAAGCACAAAGTAGGAAGTGAGGATACCCCGGGTGGAGCCCTTTTGTGTGGCAAGGCCACAGATCCGATCATAGACCTCTCTGGGCTGGGCCTCAGTTTCCTGATCTGTGAGACAGAGAGCACCCCACCCCAGACACACACCTGCCTCTCAGAGTGGCGCTGAGCAGCACGGGGATGATGGACAGTGGAAGAGGCACTTAGACCTCCAGAGTTACCCATCCTGGGGGCAGCCTGGGCTGGGAGCGGGTTCCCGAGGAGCTCAGGACTTGGGCCCACCTTGGACAGTCCCCGAGACCCACTTTCCAAGTGGTCACGACAGCCATGGCCAAGCCTTGCCGAGTGGGTCCCCCTTCCTCACTCCCAGGTACACCTCGGTGCGTCCCGATGGCAAGACGATTCAGGGACGTGCGGGAACCTAGTAATTTCTCAGCTGGAGAGCGTTGTAAAAATAAATGTCTTCTGGAGGTTGAAAGGTTGTCAAATACACACTGAGCCTAATTGGGTCCTCAAAATGTGCAGTTCCTGCTGATTTTTGTGGAAGATGTGGATGTGGGATGGTGTGTGTGTGTGTGCATGTGTGAATTCACAAATTGCAAATTTGGGCAAATGATAACTTTTGAGATGTGTAGATATGCACATGTGCCTGAATCTGATTGGTCCACTGCTGAGCAAAGGGATGCTGTCCCCTCCACTTTGAGAAGCGTCCACTGGGCCACACCTGGGCCCACTCCTCTCATCCTGGATCAGCCAAGTTGGGAAGGGACTCAGAGCCAGACCAGCCCGGAGCCATGACCATGAACCTGTAGAGGTGCCGTGGGACTTTCTCCCCCTGCGGAGTGAACATCACAGCACTAGTTAACACTTCTTGGGTGCCCAAATGCCAAGCGCGGTTTAAATGCTGTTCACACGTTAACTCATTTAAATCGCCACTTAGCACAGCACAGAGGCTGGGAGGATCGAATGCAGTGCAGCCGTGCGCTTTGTCCCGGCGAGGTCCATCCATGAGCCCAAGTTCTGAGCACCACCTGCCCTACAGAGTTGACTTCGGGGCTTGGAATTGATTTCAAGAACAGTCCTTGCTTCCATCGTACTGCAGGCCAACTGATGTCAGAGACTGTCACACTGCAAAGTGACCCCGTGCGACTCTGGTGCCGGCTGATTCATTCCCTTTCTCTATGACCAGACACACATCCTATCCCCTCTCTGGGCTGTCTCCCCATTTGAGGATTGGCCCCTCTGGAGCCACCCCTCTACTGCTTTGGGGCCCCCAGATTCCCAGGCCCGGGGGCCCTGTGCTCAAATTTAGCATCCAGCACTAGACTTAGTTTGCTGCAGGGTAGCTGCAACCTGTCTGGGTGGAAGTGAAGAGCTGAGGGAAGCTTCAGGATGGAACCTCTTCCCTCCTGGCCCTTCCCCGGAACCCCTGCTTGTGGCCTCCCTTCATCTGGTGGGTTAGGAGGAGCCCTCTGACACCCGAGTGCCCTTCCTGGGACATTAGCCCCCTCCTCTTGGTGAATCCAGTGCCTTTGGAAGGACCGGGTGCCCACTTAAGCACCACATCGCCTTATAGCTCCCTGGGCCCTGTAAGAGAGGGTCCTCCCGCTGCCCTTAGGTTGATGGACATCCCATTCCCTCATCTGGTCCAGCCTCTGGCCATGCCACCCTTCGACACCCAAGCTCCTGTCTACCCACTGCCAGGCGATGGGGTCAGGGCGCTGCGTGCCCAGCCCTGGGGGTTCCGCCCGGCCTGCAGCCCTCTCCACCGTTGCCCGATTGTTTGTTCAGCTAAGACAGCCAGCCCGGGGAGGAGGAGCGGGCGCTGGGCTGCAGCGTCTGGCCCGGTTCCTCCTGCCAGGGGCTCATTTGTATGCAGAAGGGATTAGGCGGAATTTACCGTGGCCTCGCCCTGGGGAGCTGCTCGCGCCCTAGGAAGACTCTTGGAAGGCGGTGTGCAGTTGGTAAGATTAGAACAGGCCCTTCTGCCGCCGCGCACGCCCTGGTCACTCTCCAGGCCGCCAACATCGAAATCATTTTCATTTATAACCTTTTTGATCATCCAGCCTCAAAGAGGGCCCGCCTTGTGGGACAGCGGGCACCAAAATGGCCCAATTATTTGGAAGAGGAGAGAGCTGCTGAAAACAGTCAGATGTGAGAGACAGGGCACTTGATCTGGGCTCATGGCTTTTTTTCCTGCCTTCTCCCACCAATATTTTTACAGCTGTTGACATATATTGAGTTACATGTGCCTGGCCTCGATCCCCGCGGTACTGTTTCAAAGATCTGTTCACCATGAAGTGTGCGGTTCTCAAGTAAATGACTGGCTTCAAGAAAGCACAGTAGTTTAAATGTTACTATAAATACGGGAGCTAAGACATTTTAATTATAATTTTTGAGTTAGACAGTGTTCTGTAAGTACACCAGGCATTTACAAAAGAATTTGTGTGGAGCTCCAAGACTGTGCTCTCTTGTGGATAAAGAAGTAACTGCAGGTGGTTGATTCTGCAGCCTCGTGGCCGGACTCCTGTTTACTGATGGCCAGGAGGGGAGGAGGGTGGCTGGAGTCCTTGGAAGTCTCAGTTTGGGACGTTGGAGTCAATTGCACACACTTACTGCGCCCCTCTGCTTGCAGAGTGCTGAGCTGGGGCCTCGGAGTGGATGGGGCAAAGACTCCCCTCTCACGTTTATAATCCCATGGGAGAGAACAGCTAGGACATCAGCTAGCGCTCCCTTGGGGAAGGGGAGGGCTTTGGAGAAGAGGTAATAACACTTCTGCCCTGTCTTGAAGGGCGAGGAGAGCCACAGGGAGTATTTGGAAATGAGCAAAATCCCAAGTCAGTCTTCAGCGTGAAAACAAATATTCTGAGCAAGGTGGACTGACCGCCCCGCCCCTGTGCGTGGCTCGCCTTCTCCCTGATGTCTCCCTGATGTCCTCCACCCCCAACAACTGGAAAGCTCCCCGGGGCAGGGAGATGTCAATGGCCTGGTGCGCTTGGAAGCTCAGCCCTTGGGTGCATTGGGTGAAGATAATTCCTAGGTGAGATGAGAGGGAAGCCAGCCTGTGGCTCTCATGTTCTTGTCATTTTGATGGGAGCAGTCTTTTGGGTCACCTCCTTGTTTACGCTCTAGTGACAAGGCATTAGATTACATGAAGGAAGCAGACCTGGGCTGGTGCATGACTGTTGCCCATCTGACATCACCCCCATTCCATCCATCCATTCATCCATCCACCCGTTTCTCCACCATCCATCCACCTATCCATCCATCCACCCATCGTCCATCTACCCATCTATTTACCAATACACTTAACCATCCATCTACCCACTCATTCATCCATCCATCTACCATCCACTCACGTGTCTGTCTACCATCCATGTTAACCATTCATCTGTCCATCCACCATCTGTCCATCCACAGATCCATTTATAATCCCTGAGACATTATAGTGTAGGAGTTAAAAGCAGGGGTTCTCTTGAATTCAAATCCTACCTCCATCACTTATTAATGTTATGTCCTTGGGCAAGCTACTCAACCTGTGAGTTAATCCTTTTCATCTGTAAAATGGGGGAAAATAGCAAACGCTAGTAAAAGCACGGTGCTAAAATTAAATGAGATAGTACATGCAAAATGCTTAGCATGGGGCCCGGGAAATAGTAGGGACTCCGTAAGTGTTGGTTTTGCTTACTGCGGGACACCTGTGTGCCAGACTCTGTCCCACAGCCCGAGCTGAACTCCTTAGAGCTTCAGGCATAGGCTGGAGAGGTTCCTCCTGGGAACAAGGGGCTTCTGCCTCATAGCAAGGTCTGGGATTCAAGCAGGAGGAGCCTATGATGTGGGCATTAAGGACTATTACGAAATGGCCAGCGTATTTTGTTTTTAATCGCTGTTTTTTTGTTTGTTTGTTTGTTTTTTGCGGTACGCAGGCCTCTCACTGCTGTGGCCTCGCCCGTTGCGGAGCACAGGCTCCCGACGCGCAGGCTCAGCGGCCATGGCTCACGGGCCCAGCCGCTCCGCGGCATGTGGGATCCTCCCGGACCGGGGCACGAACCCGCGTCCCCTGCATCGGCAGGCGGACTCTCAACCACTGCGCCACCAGGGAAGCCCTTAATCGCTGTTTTGAGGGGAAATTCCTGTCTCACGTATCTGCCCCTGCCCTGTTTTTAATGTAGGCACGTTTGCCTCATGTCCATGAGGCCTCTTACAATTTTTTAAACAATTAATTATAAAATAAACATACAAAACACCAAAGAAAGTGAAACGCCTTGTTGAAGTATCTAAGATCCCAATTATTGTCTTGACAAAGCCCTTAACACTTGAAGATGCTGTTTGGACTGTATGGACTCATTGCTACTTACATTCTAATTCACTTATTCTTTGACTGCTTTCTTGCATATTTCTTCAATGTACATATGTTGAGTGCCAGCTGTATACCAGGCACTGTGCCAGGTGGTTTTGTCAAGAGCACGTGTAACTTCTTGTAAGATTTATTTCTGAGGGAAGTGGATCAGAATCTTGACTATGGGTTTCTGTGAGACGTAGAGTTGAGGGTGATCTTTATCTGTTTTTGTACTTTGCAAATGTCCTATAATAACCACACAATGCTTTTGTATCATCAGAAAAGCCAGCTAACAACCATCCAGCAAAATCAGAGCCTCTGCCCTCACATGGCCAAGGTGATGCTGTAGGATTGTACTAACTTAACTGTAATCTCTGAAAACAAGTGAAAAATCCCAAGTCGGTATCTTCTTTTTTTTTTTTTAATTAATTAATTAATTAATTAATGGCTGTGTTGGGTCTTGGTTGCTGCACACAGGCTTTCTCTAGTTGCGGTGAGCGGGGGCTACTCTTCGTTGCGGTGCGCGGGCTTCTCATTGCAGTGGCTTCTGTTGCTGCCGAGCACGGGCTCTAGGCGCGTGGGCTTCAGTAGCTGTGGCACACGGGCTCAGTAGTTGTGGCTCGCGGGCTCTAGAGCGCAGGCTCAGCAGTTGTGGCGTGTGGGCATAGCTGCTCCGCGGCATGTGGGATCTTCCCGGACCAGGGCTCGAACCCCTCTCCCTTGCATTGGCAGGCAGAGTCTTAACCACTGCGCCACCAGGGAAGTCCCCCAAGTCGGTATCTTTTGAATGGCTGGCCCTCAGGACACCAGCAGCTGCCTTGTTGATTCTTGGCATTTAGAGCACCCCACTCTAATTCAGATGGTTGAGACAGGGCGAGGTAGGAGAGGGTGTTCAGCCAACCTGTTCGGGAGGTAACTGGAATCTGGGGAGCTCTGTCACCTCTTAGGAGACACTGTTCAGGCGTGGCCATCAAAGGAGGCTGTGGAGGCTGGAGGTGGCCTGGCTCCCGCCCCCCATATATGGCAGGTGTGTAGAAGCGGGTGTTTACTTCCTTCTCACGGCACTCCCCATCCTGCTGTGCTGGGCTGCATCACCCTGGGGGTCTAGGATTGGGGGAAGGAGGAAGCACTTGGGCAGGTATTCAAACTCCTTGTCCATTTACTGAGAATGCAGAGTCAGCAGCTGTGGTGTTGCCTGCCCTCTCGCGGCCTCAGTTCTGGGGTCTGCAGAGTTGAGAGCCAGGTGGGATCCCCTTTGGTGTTCTCGCAGTTGGATGTGTCATATTCTAAGTCCTTACAGAGACAGTGATAGGAGAGAGAAGAGGTCATTGTTTTGGGGAGAACAGGAAGCCCAGAGCAGGAATGGGCACTGGAGGTAGGGGTCGGTCACTGCAGAGGTTGGGGGTCCTCCCTGCCTCCAAGGCAGGATGGAGGCATCCTTCTTCCTGTCTCTGATTTGGTTCGTGCCCTTGGTGCATCCCATCAATTTGGGGGGCTTCAGAGTCCTGTCAAATGGGGAATCTTTCTCTCACTTCATCTAGTCAGCATCATTCAAGAAAATAGTTATGGAGACATTTTGTAATCTGGGGAGCCCTGCACCAGGGAATGACAGTATTGCATGAAAAGTCTTAAAACCTACTAAGAGTGATTGTGATTAAGAAATACATCTAAGATGGGAATGCTGTAATACCTGATATTTGTTTATATTTTTAATAATGATCGTAATATTGAAACTGTATCAAGACTCAGTATTGTGGCGGATGCTGTGAGGTCCCACTTCCAACCCTTAAACATCCCCATGGGGCAAGGTAAGTGTTGTACCGTCATCCTCCAGGATGCAGCCAGTATTTTTTTTTTTTTTTTTTTTTTTTTTTTTTTTGCGGTACGCAGGCCTCTCACTGTTGCGGCCTCTCCTGTTTAGGAGCACAGGCTCCGGACGCACAGGCTCAGCGGCCATGGCTCACGGGCCCAGCCGCTCCGCGGCATGTGGGATCCTCCTGGACCGGGGCACAAACCCGTGTCCCCTGCATCGGCAGTTGGACTCTCAACCACTGCGCCACCAGGGAAGCCCTGCAGCCAGGATTTTAACCCAGCTTCTTCTGCCTTCAGAGCCAATGCCCTTTCTGTTGGGTCTTAATGCTTCCTCAAGCATGTTTGATTTTTTAAAATTAATTTTTGATCTCATAGCAATACCACGAGAAAGATGGGACCGCTATTTTATGCCCATTTTACAGCTAGGAATAGACCTGGTATCCCAGGCTAGACCTCCTCTCTGTTCTTGTCCTCTCCATATACGCTGGTTTCCAGGACTGAGTGGGTCCAGGAGTGGTCGCAGAAGTGGGTTTCTCCTGCATCCCTGTCCCCTCCGGGAGGGGTCACAGAGAGCCCTTGGGGGCACCGCTGGTTTCTGTTTGCCTGGTGGCATCTTGGCCCCGCGTGAGAGCCTACCAGGCACCTTCCACCACCTGGGACGCCGCTTGCGGCTTTTGCTTCTTGCTTCCTGCCCTTCCAGAATGACACACATGCACTTGTCCCTTTGGTTTAGCCAGAAACCTAAAGTGTGTCTTCTCAAATGCAGACTGACGTGCTTCTTTTATAAATTCTTGGGCATTACTATTGATTTTTGGCTGAGGATTTCGAAATCCTATCTCCAGGACTCAGGAGATTTCCCTGCTGCAGTAATAATGCATTGTCATTCTTAATATCTCCTATCGCTGACACAATATTCATATCAAGCTGCCGAGGAGTGGCGTCAGCACAGCCTCAGGGATGGCGCCGGGCTCGGTGGTGCTGACTGCGAGGGCCGCACCGGCACCTCCCTGTCCCCCAGCCTTGCTCCCCACCAGGAAACCACACCCGGCTCGCCCCGTTTGAAGGTGGTGCCTGCCATGGTATCACGGGGGCACCGAGGGAACCAGTGGTTGATTTCTACCCCCTTCATTGCTCAGGTTTCTCTGAGGCCCAGAGAGGAGCAGGACCTGCCCAAGGTCACACAGTGAGTCAGTCGGGGAAGGGAGGGCTGAAACCCTGGTCCCCTTTGCTCTCTTTTCACCTGGCAGTTCAAGTGTCACCAGGCACTAACAAAAGCAAGTGACACGGCCTGTGTGTGAGACAGTGGGGGCTGCCATGTCCCAGCAGAGAACCCGGCCTCCCATTGCTGTCCAGGGAGATTGCATCGTGGGGATCCCAGATGTCCTGAGTTTTCAAGAGAAACCAGAACTCCAGGTTTTAATATAAAATTCCTGTGTGTGTGTTTTTTTTTAAACGTTGGCAGCTAAGACAAAAAAACCCCCAGATGATGCGACCCCTGAAAGAGAACCACAGCTGTGGGCTGAGGGTGTACTGGCCACGCATCGTGTCAAGTGGCCAGAGCTGGAGGCCACTTCGTCCATCCACCTGCCCCAACACCTTCCTTCCAGGTGCCCCAGAGTTGGGGGTCCGCTCTCCTCTTCCCTCCCGGTGAGCTCTCCCGAGGGTCTCCTTCCCCTTCCAGTGGAGAAAGGGTCGGCTTTTCCTAACCAATTCCACTGTCTGGATTCCAGCTTAGATGCACCCTGTGTGTTTTGAAGTGTGTACAGGCCTGACCCCAGCCCTCAGGCCTGGCTGTCCTTTGTCCTCGTGCTGCTAAGAATACAGAGCTACTAGCCTGGCCTCCAGGACCTTCCGGGCGAGTCACTGAATAGGTTCCCACTGAGGGACTGTTTTCCTGGTTCTTGGAATTGACGCTGCTTAGACCATAAAAATAAAAAGACCGTGTCCTCAATACTTAGAGTGTGTCTTGTGGATAAGCTGATGTGCGGGGGAACGGGTGGAGTTGTGCCCTGAGAGGCTGGCAGGACCCAACGCCCCACACCTGGCCAGAGGGACTGATGTCATGGGATTGAAGGAAGGGAGGGGCTTTGGGAATGTTCCCGTGGGAAAGCTGATGGCTAGACATTGGAACTGGGGTTGCTGAAAGTCTGTGAAAATCGGAGCAGCCAAAAGTGGTGTTTTCTTGGTTGCAGAATCATTTTGTCAAAGTGATAGGGAGTTGTAAGCAGGAAGGAGGGCGGAACCGTGCCCCTGGCCCGTTGTCTCAGCCTGAGGGCCTTCCTTCGGGGACCCACCTGGAAATGGGATGTAACGACGTCCAGGGAGAGTCAGGCCTCGGACAGGTAGGGCTGCTTCTGCCTGCGGTCCTGCAAGGATCGCCTTGCTCCCTCCTTCCTCTGTGTCTGTGGCAGTACAGCCAGCTCCCCTCACCCTGCCATGGAGGCCTCCAGTAGGAGGCAGCAGAATGAGCGCTAGCCCTCGTGGAGGACACTGATGTGCCAGGCAGGGTGCCAGCCCTCTCGGGGGACTGTCACCTGTGTCTCTGCCCTGCCGGCTGTGGGGGCAGTGGGTTGTCACCCTCAAAGGTAGACTCTTTGGGTCAGCCCCTCCCCCAAATTGTTGACTGAATGAATTGGGAGCCCCTCTTGGGGGCCCTGTCCTCTTGCTGCCTCCTTGTTTCCCCCTCTGCTTCATCTCGTATGTACACAGTGGCCTCTCTGTCCCCAACTAAGGGCAGGGACCTGAGGGGCCCGGGGCCCGCTTATCCCCGTTGTGGCCAGAAGTGGGCGCTGGGGAGCCCCGGAAGGGCTTAGGGATGACATGGACTGGAGGGCTTGGTGGAAAGAGAGCTGGAGGAGGCCTGGGCTTCGCTTCTGGCTGGGCCACAAAGCTGTGTGGCCCGGGCAAAATGGGTTTCCCTCTCTGAGCCTCAGCTTTCCTTCAGTAAAACGAGGGAGTTGAAAGAGCCAGTGCTTTTCAAATCGTAAGCTGCAACCCATTAGCAAATCATGGAATCAACTTGGGTGGTCACAGCCAACAAAATAAAAGAGGAACTAGACAGAGCAGAGCCCAGCAGTGGAGTAGAATGGAAAGGAAGGGAAGTAAACGAAAGGAAGAAGGAAAAGCAAAAGCAGAAGGAGGGCTTCCCTGGTGGCGCAGTGGTTGAGAGTCCACCTGCCGATGCAGGGGACACGAGTTCGTGCCCCGGTTCGGGAGGCTTCCACATGCCGCGGAGCGGCTGGGCCCGTGAGCCATGGCCGCTGAGCCTGCGCGTCCGGAGCCTGTGCTCCGCAACGGGAGAGGCCACAACAGTGTGAGGCCTGTGTACCGCAAAAAAACAAAAAAAACCCCAAAAACCCCACAAAAGCAGAAGGAAAGAAACTGCCAGAGTACATCACACTTAGTGAGCTTCAGTGTAATTTCATTAATTTGGCGGTGGCGGCGGGGTTACATATATGTGTTAGTGTGTGACTAGGTCATGGTGTATATAGTTCGTGCTGAGGGTTGCAGTTTAAACATCTGAAACACAGGTCCGATGGCCTACAAACATTCTTCTGAACCTTACGGTTTATAAGTGCAGTTCACCAGCTGAGCTGATCTGGGGCAAGTTATAGAAAACCTCTCCATGATTCAGTGGCCTTATCTGTAAAATGGGACTAATTCAGCCCCCGGCGCGGCGGCTGTGAGGATTCGCTGAGGGGGTCACGTGAAGTGTGCAGCGCGTGAACACACAACACATGCTCCGTGCCGCCGCTGGTGCTTCAGCCATCCTTACGTTCTTAGACACAGGAGACCAGGTGCGGGACCCTCCTCCTCTGCCAGCCGCTGGAGGGGAGGAGAGCCGTCGCGGTCTGCAGTGCCTCATTCTCCAGCAGGGCCCAAGGACAGTCCCGGGGAGCCGCACGGGCTTGACGGGGAGTCCCCGCCCCGGGGAAGAGCCTCCAGCCTGCCCAGGGGAGCGCTCTGCCGTCTGGGTGGAGGCTGGGGTGAGCCACGGGCAGGGACATCCTTGCTGCCGTGTGCCACTCCCTGGGCAGCATGGGAACCACTCGTCTGTGGCGCTCGGAAGCCTGGTGGGTGGTCTCTGCCCAGATCTGTGACCTGTGGCCGCAGCATTCCCATCTCGTCTGCTGGTTCTAGCCTTTGTGCCCGCGGCTCCATGTGGAGCCATGTGAAGTGGGCACACGATTCTCTATGCCGTTGACTACATTTTTCAGCCACCACCTCTGCCCCACCTTTTCTTAATGCAAGATGAGTCTGGGCAGAAGGGTTAAAATTCCAAGAAAAAAAAAAAAAGGAAAAGAAAAAGAAGTGAAAAAGTTGTAAAGAAAGCTGCCTGGTGAGTCTGGTGCTGCAGTAAATAGGACCCCGAGGCGAAAGCTCAGCCTCCTGCAAGGGCAGGGAAAGGAACGATGACACCAGAGACTTTTTTGGTCAGGGGACAGGAGTGTGGGTCTGGGTGTGGGCGCCTGAGGAGCAGAGGGAGGACCCTTCGGTCTTAGGGAAGCTTGCCTGATTTGGGCCCAGTTGGCCTGCGTGTGGAGCAAGGTCATTGGTCCGAGGTCAGGGGCAGGCTTTGTGCTTCCAGAAGGCGGCTCTTCCCCCTCTCCCCCTTCTCCCTGCCCTGCCTCCCCATCTTCTCCCCTTCTCTTCCTCCCGAGGTGCAGATGGCCACGTTTGCAGGTTAACTGGAACAGCTGGAGATGCATTATTAGTTTCCCGCTGCTCCTTCATATTTTCTTGGACCTTTTTTTTTTTTTTTAACGGCAACATAATTTACAACTAGTACACTGGTGTCAGAGCTGGCGTGTTCTAAATCTGCATCAGATTTATGTAATGCCGTTGCTTATCAGCGAGTGAAGTCATAATTATTGCTTTGTACCATTAAATAGCATAAATATATAAACTGTTATACAAATTGCTGCAAACGTTTCCCCTGGGGAGCTCTAGACCAAATTTTAAGGTCGTGCGTTTGTCTGGGATGGCAGTTTCTATGGTATATAATAATGTTGATGAATTTTACTGTAGCAAGTAACATTTTAAAGCACTAATTTTGGTGCTAAAAAAATTCCAAAGAATCCTCAGGCCGAACTGGGAGGTGCTCTGAGAGCCAGCTGGTGAGGTCGGGAGAGGTGGGGTTTTTCTTTAAGAGTGCATCAAGGGACGTGTGTCACCTCCCAGGGCTCCTCTCCACACGAGGTCACCCCCCTCCTCTCTCAACTCCCGAAGGAAGGCAGCAGATACATTTTCCGTGGCAGTGATGATAATTAATTTCAAAAAATTCAAATCGATTCATTTCTCCCTTAAATTTGAAGTGTGCAAGGGAAAGTGGAAGGAGGACCTGGAAAACACACAATCGGTGGGGAGGGTCCTCGTTGTAACCTCCTTCTCAATTATGTAAATTCTGTGTGGGGTGAAAAAAAATCCCCATCCTAATTAGAGATGCAACACCTGCCTCCGACGACGTTCAGATGCCAGGCGTGCGGTCGCATCACCTCTGAAAGCCGTTATCATCAAGAGCAACTTTTGCAGAAAGCCCCAGGACGGCACCTGGCATTTACCTGGGGTACTCTTTGGAGAGCCGGTGGCCGGGAGGAGAGCATCCCCCTCCGCCTTCAGGAGAGGGCGTGGGGACTGGAGATTCCCGATCCGGGCCCACCGGCCACTCGGGGGCTGACCCAGGGAGACTGCGAGCATGGCGCACATTTCTTGCTCCTCTAAACCCTGGGCCTGGGCAAGTTAGAATGTTCTCCGAGAGCCTTTGTCACCACTGTGATTTTCCGGGTTGCATTTTCTTTCTTCCCTTCCTGACTCCTGTCTTGAGATTAGAGTTCTCTGCTGAGCATCATTGTTCTGCTTGCGAACGTGGCAGTCATTAGTTGTCCTTTGGAATGCGCTAGGGTTACACAGCCTGGCCCCTTTGTCTTGGGTGGGGGACTAGTGGCTAATTCTGGCCGGAGAGCTGTGAGTGGAGGTGGCTGGCATCACTCCCAGGTCAGAGCTTTGCCCCGCCTGGGTGAGACCCTCCAGAGTTCCGTCTTTCTCTGGGGTTCGGAGACTGTCAGTGTCAGAAGTGAAGGTGCTTCCTGTCTTGCGGTGTCTGAAGGGATTTCCATGAGCAGATCCCCCTGCAGTGGACGTGAAGGGCAGACGAGGACTAAACCTTTGTTGTTTGCAGCCCCTGTGATTTTCACTGCACGTTTCTTATCCTATCCTGACCGATACAGGGCTCCACTGGGTCTCCCAAACTTTATGATTTTCTTCAGGGTGCTCGGAGTGCTGGAAAGCTGGCTGATTTTTTTCCTGGAAAGAATATCAGCTAGATACAGATGTGTGCCCACTATTGGCTGTGAGGAAACTAAGGCTCCGAGAACTTCGCTGGCTTTCCTAAGGTCACACAGCTTGTAGGCATCGGGCATTCGTGCCTCCCAGTTATAGATATGCTCCTTCCTCCCTCTGGCTTTGCTTTTGAAAAATGAATTCTCTTTAACAGGGGTCACACACTTGATTGCCTTTGAGGATCAGGCCGATAAGGGTGGGGCTGTGGAGTATAAAATAATAGGGATTGGTGGGGAGTGCAGGGAATGTTCTAAAAGCATTAAAATTCAGCTTTTTGCCGTTAGCCTATCAGCTTTGACATTTAATTCTGTGCCTCTTTTATTTTTATTTTTATTTTTTTGCGGTACGCGGGCCTCTCACTGCTGTGGCCTCTCCCGTTGCGGAGCACAGGCTCCGGACGTGCAGGCTCAGCAGCCATGGCTCACGGGCCCAGCCGCTCCGCGACATGTGGGATCTTCCCGGACCAGGGCACGAACCCGTGTCCCCTGCATGGGCAGGCGGACTCTCAACCACTGCGCCACCAGGGAAGCCCCTAATTCTGTGCCTCTTAATGACATCTCCAGCCTCCAGGGTCACATTTCTTTGGCTGCTACTGTGTGCTCTCTCTCTGATGTCTTGCCCTCAAGTTTGAATCTTGAACTTTTTAATGAAATTCTCACATGCTTATTCCTTTATATCCTCCAACTATCTGATAAAGTCCTCTACAATCAGGATGGGGAATAAGCAGTACCCTAGACCCTGAGGGACCTTGTGAGTCCTCTAATCCCACCTTCTCCTTTCACAAAGGAGGACTCTGAGCTCAGAGAGGGAAAGCAGCTTACGCAAGGACACACTGCTGGTAGTTTCTTCATTAAAAAGTCACTCTTTAGGGCTTACCTGGTGGCGCAGTGGTTGGGAGTCCGCCTGCCGATGCAGGGGACACGGGTTTGTGCCCCGGTCCGGGAAGGTCCCACGTGCCACAGAGCGGCTGGGCCCGTGAGCCATGGCCGCTGAGCCTGCGCGTCCGGGGCCTGTGCTCCGCAACGGGAGAGGCCGCAACAGTGAGAGGCCCGCGTACCGCAAAAAAAAAAAAAAAAAAAAAAAAGTCACTCTTTGGAAGTGGAGGGAGTCACTGTTTGAGTGGATGTGGGGAGTTGGTTTGAAACAATGGAGAGTAACCAGTAGAGAAGCAAATGTGATCTCCTTAAAAAAGGTTAACCTTTTTTTTCTTAGAAGACATTTACTGTGGACTTACTATGCGCTGAGCAGATGCTTGATCATTTAAAACCATCTTAGTGAAAAGACATCCTGCATTGGTGGGTTTAATCATGTAAAACTCCTGGCACATGGTTTAGCTCTTATTCATGCTTATATTCCCAACACCCGGCCCTACGCTTTGACCATAACAGAAATTAAGTATTGAATTTAATTGCCTTTATGCCTCTACTACCAATGGTGATAATTTATAATGCTCAGGATGTTAGTGCAGCCCCGGGGGTTAAGAGCACCCTCTGGGGCTGGAATGCCTGGGCACTCACTTCCTGTTACCGCCTCGTAGAGGTTTTATGTGCTCCTCCCAGATGGAACGTGTTCAGCATAATGTCTGGCACATAGTCAGCGCTTAGTAAATGTTACCAATTATTAGGCCTCCTGTCCCATCTCAGAGCTGTAGCGGCTGAGGCTCGGCAGTGAGCCCAGTCACGGCCAGAGTCTGCGCGGGTTTGCTTGGCTGCAGGACTGCAACTCAGCACAAGCAGATCCATTCTGCCCACTCCCCATGTGCCGTGGAAAATAATTTTGCACTCCAAACTGCAAAATCGCCATTTAAAGCAGCCATGTCTGCTCACAGGCAGCTTTGGAGGATCGTTTCAGCCTGAGCTACTGCTCCAGCTGTGGCTGCTCTTCTCAAGGGGCCAGAGGCAGTGAGTGGGTGGAGTTGGGGGTCCCCCTGGCCGGCGCATGGTGGGCAGAGCTGGGAATGATGCCTTTCTAGTTCATGGGCTCTGAGATGGGTCAATGGGACCAGGTTGTTCTGTGAGGGCCAAGGCCCAGGCTTGTACACCGTGTGCCCCAAGGTGCTGGGCTTGCCCTTATCCAGAGGCCCCTCTTCTTCTGAATGGTCTCCACTCACCTGCCCAACAGCATTGGGCAGGGGAAAGTGCATGGACACAGAGTTGAGCCTCTGGGATCCACTTCCTTTGTCACTTATTACCTTTTGTGACCCAGTGCTCAGAAAATTAGTGTCCCCATCTGTAAAATGGAACTAAGAATGGTGCCTCTGTCCAGCTTACTCCCAGGGCTGTGAAAGAGGCACGGGTATGCAGGTGTTCTGTAGGGGCCAAGGGGAAGGGTCATTTTTGGCTCCTTGATCAGCCACCGAGAAACAGGGCAGAGAGTGAGAGCTGTGCTCCAACTGGGTCAGCCTCTCGGTAAGCCCTGTGATCTTAGACGAGTTGCTTCACTTCATTCAGTATCAGTTTCCTCATCTTTAAAATGGGAATAAAAATAGCCCCAGCCTCATAGCATCACTGTGACGGTTAGTGACTAACTGTTTGTGAAGCTGCCTTAGTGTCAGGTTTGATACATTATTCACACCAGATCTTCTAAAAAACGACTTAACTTGCAGGAGGCAGTGAACCGGTGAGGTCAGGGGCCCTGTCGTCCTGTTCACCTGTGTGTCCCCAGCATCTAGCACTGTACTCTGCCCTTGGGGGCTCAGTCAGTTTCTGCAGAATGAAAAGGGATCTGATAACCTCGGAATTGCTTCTTGGATGCCTGGTTTCCCCCAGACTGTGAGCCCAGCAAAGGCAGATTCCCCGCTCCCAGGATCACGGCTGCCAGCGGCACCTGGCCTGGTGAGCATTTGTCCGCTGGAGCAAGCCCGCTGCAGAGCCTCTCCCCCTCCCCCGGAAAGCCCTCCCTGCTTTTGTATCTCAGAACGTGTTCCTCCAAGGCCCCCTCTTCCAGGAAGGAAGTCATTCATTCATTCACTCACCCACTCCTTCAGCAGGAATCTATTGAGTACCCACTATGCCAGGCACCTGCTAAAGTGACCTCACTTCTCATAGAAGGAATTTCTTCCCTCTTGGTGTTGCCCCAACTCGCATCCCAAATATTTTATCCATCCCTCTTAAGAGGCTGACCTTTCCTGCCTGGTGTTACGCACACACCTGGCTGATCTCCCTTCCTAACTAGACAAGACGTTAAAAAAACACTTTACTGAAATATAATGTACATCCAGGAAAATGCACAAATTGCAAATGTACAGCTTGAGGAATTTCCAGAAACGGAACACAGCCAGACCAAGGAGAAGAACCTGAACGGCCCTCCGGTAGCTCCCGTGTGCCCCCTTAGCAAGCACTGCCCTCACCTCCAGACCCTTAGATGGTTTTGTCACTGGAGGCAGTTCAAAGGCGGGATGTGTGTCCCTGTGTCTCCTGGCCTGCCCAGCACAATACCTGGCATTGCTGAATAAACCAATAGACGGATAGACCCAATATGCAGGGATGAGAATAATGACGCTATGAATATAACAATGGCTGGCTGTTGTTGCATTCTACCAGCCTGTTCTAATCAGTGTTTTACGGGCTGCCTCGTCTGGTCCTACTGAGATTCCGAGAGGTCAGTGACTTGCCCAAGGTCAGCCAGCCGGTGAGTGGCAGTCACTCTGACCTGGGTCTGTTCGGCCTGAATCTGGAGCTGGCACTCTGAACCTCACTTCCTGCTGGTTTACAGCCCTGGGCAGTCCTTTCTCTGCTGGGCCAGCTGGACACAGGCTCAGCGGGCGACAGAGCTGAGCTGTCCTTGGCGAGCGAGATGCCGGTTCCTCGCCACCCCTGTCCACCCACCGGGCTCCCCGTGCCTCCCGGGCTGCACCGAGCCTTCCGTGTGCCTCTCCAAAGGACAGGGCATATTTCTTCCCAACCCTCTTAAGATCCAGCCCGCACTGGAGGGCTTCATCATTATGCAAATTAGCTGGATTGGATCTGCTCCCGCAGAGGACTCTGGGGGTGGCAGGACGGAGCTGCCTCCAGAGCGTTGGATTGAGCCCCAGATTAGGCCAGTCGATGGGGGGTGGGGCGGGGGCGGGGGTGGGGGGTGGGCAGGGAGACGGGGCTGGTGCCAATGATTTGCCACCCTGGGGAGGCTGGGCACACGCTGTGGGGAGCGGGTGTAGGCTGGGCGAGGCCCACCTTCCAGCATTGTTGCCGAAGATGGGACTGAAGAAAGACATTCTTTCCGGATTTACTCTTTGTGTATTGAGCCCTTTTATGATTCATCAGTAAGTAAATATCAGCTGAGGGGTGATTTGTTTCTAACAAGCTTATAAAATACGGGCGTCATTTGTGGGCTTATTGGAGTGCTGATTATAAACACTCCCCCATGCCCACTCCTCTATATCAAATTAGCATTCAAAATACAAATATTGGATCTTTGGATCACTTTCTACTCTCTTTGGAAGCTGGCGCCGTGGGAAGGGGCAGCGATAGGACCGTAGCCTCAGACGAGGAGCATTTAGAACTCACTTAAAGACCTGAGGGTTGAGGGGGGCCCCGCTGGGCCCTCCAGAGGCTGGGGGCCACGAGGCCCTGTAAGCCCAGCCCTCTCGCCCTTCTCCTTGCCAAGTTTCCTCTGACCCAGCTCCTCCCGGCCCCCAGAGCCTGTCATCTTCAGTCTCACGGAGGGTGCAGATCTGGGCAGGCTGCCTCTGGCCTGACGAGCCTTTGGAGCTGCCGCCTCTCCCCGTGGGCCAGGCCCAGCCTAGACCCAGGCCGAGGCAGCCACGGCCAAGCATTTCTGAGCATTTGCAGGGGCCTCCTCAGGAAGGGTCATAAGGCCCCCTGGCATCTCTCGCCCACTTGGAGCCTCACTTCCCATCTCCCCACACCTCCCGGCTTCTGGTTTTGTGGTCACGAATCGTATCAGACAGATTCCCCTTGCCTCTGAGGCATGAGCCTGCAACAGATAACCACCAGCTCACATGCGGGTGGTCACTCACACCTTTCAAAGCACCTTCACAGCCACGTGAAGGAGCTGGTGCTTGTGAGAGCCTGGAGGTGCCCTCCAAGCTCTACCAATGCCTCTGTAACTTCATTCCCATTTTACAGATGGGGAGACTGGGGCACAGATAGTTGACTTGCCAGGACACAGTGGCAGAACCCAGACTTGGAAAATGGCCTGCCCATCCCACTTGACAGATGATGGAACCAAACCTAGGTGAGAGGACTGATTTGCCCCCATGGAGGCGGGGACCAGATGGGGACCAGCAGGCAGTGAGAAACTGCCTGAGTGAGGCGTGGGGCTGCCACCCAGTCTCTGATGGAAAAAAACACAGAGCAGGACCTGAGTGGGGCCATGGAAATCTCTGGTTCCAGCCCCCTCAGCTCATAAATCGGGACACCGGGGCCAGAGAGGGGATACTGCCTTGCCATCATTAATCAGTGGATAAAATTTTTTTTTATTAAAAAAGCTTTTATTCTGCTTATTACAAGAGCTGTCCATGCTCTTTGCAGGAAAACTAGAAAATACAGTTGGCCCTCTCTATCCATGGGTTCCATGAAATCAGTCAACTGGAGATGGGAGATAACTCAGGAAAAAAAAATCCAGAAGGCTCCAAAAAGCAAAACTTTGAATGTGTCAGGCACCAGCAACTATTCAATAGCATTTACATTGTATTTACAACTATTTACATTGTACTAGGTATTATACATAACCTAGAGCTGACTTATAGTTTATGGGAGGATGTACACTGGATATATGCAAACATTAGATCATTTTAGGTAAGGGACTTGAGCATCCGAGGAGCACCTGCGGGGTTCCTGGAAACAGTCCCCTGTGGATTCCGAGGGACGCCTGTACAGACAAGCGAGAATAAGGAGGATGTATCCTGCCATCCAGAGATGACCCTCTGTCGCCTTTGCCTGTGCCCTTTCAGCAGTTTTTTCAATAAGCACACACTAATATTGTTATACCACCCCTTCTTTTTTTTTTTCCAAAATAAGATTGTGTTGACCACCTGGTTTTCCTTATTTCCACTTAATTGGATGTGAGGCGGGAGACTGTGAGAACGCACTGTCCCCTTAGAGAAGGTGTTTCTCTCTGATACACGGGGACTAACTTTGGTTTGTCTCTCGAGAACTGCCTTCCATTGAGGGAGCACTGATTGATTGCCCACTGTGTGCGGGCTCTTGCCAGGCACTGGGTACCTGGAGAGAGGCGGGAACAGGTGTGAGCGCACTGAGGAGGTGGGGACAGGTCTCGGGTGCAGAGAGCAGGGGTCCCGTATGAGTCTGGAGGTAAGGGGGCAGGTGGCAGGACTGTCGAGGTGGGAGCCTGAGCTGTGCTCTGAAGATGTCTTGCTGTTGGCAGGGAGGGGTGGAGGGCATTCAGGGGAGGGCCTCGCCCATGGGGAGGCAGGGAGGTGAGCTCTGTTGTGACCTGGGCAGAAGGCCACCTGGGCCCCGTTTTCATGCTGGATCCCAGTCCCGCCAACACGTATGCAGCCCTCGGAAGGCCTGTGGGATTCCTGCTTTTCTCAGCTCTGGACAAGGAGAAGGGAGCCATCCAGACGGAGGCAAGGATAGGGCCAGGCACTGTGCTGCCTGGAGGAGTCCTGTTGGAGACACACTCTTGAATTTGGAACCAGAATTCAAGGTACTTTGCTGGAATCTGGCTGTGGTTTCTGAGTTGTCATTAAGGTTGGGCCTCTGTACGTTCAGGGTGGGATTAAAGCATGAAGTGAAGGCAGAGAAAGCAGCTTTGGATTTCTTCCCCTCCCCCCCGCCCCCAGATTCTGAGGTTAACATTGTGGGTGAAATTGGGGCTACGGCCTTTGCTGTAGTGGGAAGTACTGTTCTGAGAACTCCTTTAATTTGTGGAAACTGGAAATGGGTTCTGGAGGTGTGTGTGTGTGTGTGTGTGTGTGTGTGTGTGTCCATTTCCTGGTCATGTCCAGTGGGGATGGAGGCGTCCTCTTACCAGAACAAGCCTTTCAATGACAGGGGGACCCTGTGTCCTCACACCCAACCTCTGCCCTCTAGTGGAAATGCTCCTGCATCCCAGGTGCTGGGTCAGCAAGGCTGTGATGTGGCCAGTGAGGAAGATCTGGGGCCCTGGTATGGGCCGGGCTGGGCCACTGGGCACCCGACTCCTCTCAGCTGCCCCCCCCCCACACAGAGGCTGCCAACCATCTGTCTCCACTAGAGCTCCACCCCCCCCACCCCAGGGGTCCTTAAGGGCCCAATTTGGGGTATTTTCAGGGTTTCTGGGTGACTGCATTGTCCCACACACGCCAGGTCCCTTCATCTGGCCTCCCAAGCTCCTTACCCCTGAGCAGCTTGGGGGTTACGGATAGTGTCTCACTGACCTGTTACCCCAGGGCCTCTCCCAGCACCTGACACAGTCAACAACAGTGATGGTGGTGATAATAATAACCACACTGGTGCTTTGAGGCCCATCCGCCCTGACGACAGCCCGACAAGGTTGGTACTGTGCTGGTTCTCATTTCACATTTGGGGTGACTGTGGCTCAGGGAGATTTGGTCACTCATCCAAGACCCCACAGCTAGTAGCAGGCAGCAGGGGCATTTGAACACTGGCTCTGAACCTACACTTCTCTCCACGTGCTGTGCTGGCTGAGTGCACCAAGTGAGCAAGTGAGGGGCTGTGTCCAGCCCTGAGAACAGCACGTTTCTTGGGGTGAGGGTGGGGTCGTAGGGCAGGCTGGGTCCTGCTCTGTCACCGTCCGGATGCTATCGGAACTCCATCCTAGGCGCGGAGAGGGTGTCTGTGGACCCAGAGCCGTGTGTCTGAGCTCCTGCGTCTGGGACAGCATTGAGTACGGGAACCCCCCAGGCTGCATGCTCCAGGGAAGAGTCCAGAGCCATGAGGGTGGGGGTACAAATCTACTGACCAACCAAAGTATTAGCATGAATTGAGCACCTCACGTTTGGCCCGATTAGAAACACCAGACAAGTAAAAAAAAAAAAATGCTGTTTTTGTCTTCAGAGAATTTATTAGCCAGGACTGTTTGGGTTGCAGGTGACAGCAAGTCAAGTTAGCTTAAGCAAAGGGGCGAATTTTTGGGAAGACCCTCCCTTTTTAAAATATATTTGTTTGTTTGTTTGTTTATTTATGGCTGCATTGGGTCTTCGTTGCTGTGGTGGGTTCTGATTGCGGTGGCTTCTATTGTTCTGGAGCACGGGCTCTAGGCACGCGGGATTCAGTAGCTGTGGCTCGAAGGCTCTAGGGCACAGGCCCAGAAGTTGTGGCGCATGGGCTTAGTTGCTCCGCGGCATGTGGGATCTTCCCGGACCAGGGCTCGAACCCGTGTCTCCTGCATTGGCAGGCGGATTCCTAACCACTGCGCCACTGGGGAAGCCCGAAAGACCGCTTTTTATTTCACAAAACTATGAATAGCTTTTGGTGCAAGTAGAACCGGAGACTCGAATGCCTGTGTTGGACTTTCTCTTGGAAAATCGTGGTTGGAAGGACAGAGGCAAAGCACGGAGAACTGTTTGTACCAAGGTGCAGAGTCAGGAATGAGCACGGCCCTGAGAGTGAGGAGACCAGTGTGGCAGGGGGTGTGGGTGTGGCTGAAAATAGGGTGCTGGTTAGTGGGGCCTGGGCTCTTGAGCTTTCACTAGGAGAAAGGGAGCCACTGAAGGTTCTTGAGGAAGAGAGTGAAATGATGGCCGTCGAGCCTGGGGAGGATTATCCAGTCATTGTGCTTGGGATGGACTGTGTGGGGAGAGACTGGGGCAGGCATGGTGAGCCGGACCAGGAAGGCAGAGAGCAAAGGGTGAATTGCCAGGCGTTGATGTGCTTTTTTCCGAGAGCGTCTATGAAGCTGTCATTTCCAAGAGGCAAAAAGGCTAGATGCCAGCCAGAGCTGTACAGAGGGACATTTTCCTGCCACAGTACGTGGGCCTCGAGCTGCCTGCCTCTCATCACAGCTAATGGCAGCTGTTCCGCTTGCTGGGCCAGCGTGGAGAGTGGAGGGCTGCATGGGGGCGGCCTCCCCCCCCGCCCCCCAACCTCTCAGCAGTTCGCCTGCTTCCTCCTCCTGCACAGGCCGCCCGTGTGTCCCCTGTTCTTCCGGGGGTAGGGGCTGTCAGGCGCTGTCCGTTAACTGCCCCCTTGGGCTAGGGGTGGTGGGTGGGATGGGAGCAGACCTCAGGCTTCGGGGCCCTGTAGGTGGGTGAAGGTGTGGTGGTGGACAGAGCTGGCTGTGGGCAGAGGCAGACTGGCCGGCCTCTGGGAGCTGGGCTGTGGCACCTAAGCTGCCTAGAGATGGCAGAGCCCCACCTGGTCTCTGGGTGCTGGCCCCAAAGCATCCCAGAGAACCGTGTGGGAGAGCTCAGCTCTGGGAGCTGAAGAAACCCACGTTAATGTCAGAAGTGAGCCTGGGGGATCCGGCAGGCCTCCGTCTGGGTCTGTTGGAGAAAGAAGGAAAGGCCAGAGTGCTGTGCTTGCCCTCAGCAAGGTGCTGGTTTGGTGCTGATGGTCGAGGAGGGGGCGCGGGGAGAGAGGGCCAGAGGAAAATTCCGTCTAAGGAAGCGCCTTAGAGGGCCGGGCTGCAACGCTGAGCTTTGCCAGCTCCTGGGGCCCCTCAGCTGAGCTGAAGACAGGACTGCTCCCCCAGGGCAGCTCAGTGTGGGTATTATGACGGGGATCATGTGACGATGTGAAGGATGTATTGTTGATTTGAATGTATTCATTTATTCCATGTGGCCTTTGAATGCCCCATTTTCATTTTACTCGGGTCACAGAAAAAACCCGGCGCTTTGAGATGTAACCTGCAGAAGCAGAACCGGGAAACTGCACACCACTCAGTCAAGCCTTACAATTTCAAGCAGTCACTTCCTTCACGAGCGGTGGGGCTGAGCCAGTGTACAGGTGGGAATTCCCTGCATCGGTCATTCTCTCTCTTGGCCTTGACCGCCCACAGGTGTCCTCTGTCTGCTGACATTCTGCTGTTTCTCGGGGTGATGCAGGGAGCGGAAGACGCGGGTTGCTCAGTGGTGGGGTGCCAGGTGGGCCCCTGACGAGCTAGTGACCCCTAGTTAGTGACCCACCTCACAACCTATGGGTCAGAGTTACCCATTTATCTGGGTTGTGCCCTTCAGAGCAACCTCGTGACTCAAAGTTTCCTGCATCCACTGTGTTCTTATCTGCCCCGGGGAAAGCGACCACATAATTATCAGGGTAGGGGTTTAAGTTGAAGGTCAGAGAAGTTCACATCTGAGCATTTCCCACGCAGAGCAATTGTAATAAACACTAACAGGCAAAAGGGGCGAGGCGTTCTTTACAACATTTGGGAACGCACATACCACAACTCAATAAGTATTTATCCAGCGCCGGCTGTGTGCCACACACTGTTGTCGGTTCTGGGATTACGGTGTCGAACAAGACGGGGAGAGCCCCTGCCCTTGCCTCGCTTGCAGTGTGCACAGCGCTGGCCAATAGAACTTTCTGCCAGGATGAAAACCTTCTATGGCACCCCACTCGGCAGCCGCTAACCGCATTGCTGTTACACACTTGAAGTGCAGAACTGAATTTTTAATTTTATTTAATTAATTTAGATATAAATAGCCACTTGAGTAATGACCATATTGGACAGTTCACATCCAGCAGATGCATACTTTTGAAAACTTTGCAATAGCAATCAGTTATTATTTTCTACTCTTGTCACTTTTTTCATGGTGAATTGCAGTTTCCAGGCTGAGCACTAGGTCTTCTTGCTTTAAGTATTAGGAGCTGCAGGGACAATTCTGTGTCTACCTGGATGGAAAACTTAAAAAAAAAAAAAGTGGTGCTACCAGCTTCCTGCATGGGTGCCCTGTGTTTGTGTGCATGTGGGTAGCTGTCTGGTTTTTTGATGCATTGCTGTTGCTCATTTTAAAAAATGATCTTGGTAGGGGAAAAAACGATGTCAGCCGCAGAGACAACCCTTGTAGTTGAAGCAGGGGTAATTCATGTGTCCCTGGCAGGGTCGGTGACAATAAGAGTTTTGCAGCCTGCCTGTCACGTTAATTGTATGTTATTAGAGGCCATTAATCTGAGGATTATTAGCATGATGGTGTTTTTGTTTGTTTGTTTTGTTGCGGTACGCGGGCCTCTCACTGTTGTGACCTCTCCCGTTGCGGAGCACAGGCTCCGGAAGTGCAGGCTCAGCGGCCATGGCTCATGGGCCCAGCCGCTCCGCAGCATGTGGGATCTTCCTGGACCGGGGCATGAACCTGTGTCCCCTGCATCGGCAGGCGGACTCTCAACCACTGCGCCAGCAGGGAAGCCCAGCATGATGGATTTTTAAGCAGTTGCCTTGTTGTGGAAAACTTGAATCTGAAGATCAGGGATATACATCAGTAGGTGTTTGGCGTGTTAAGAAGTGGGTCCCCAGGGGATGTAGCAGAATCTTTATTTTCTGAGCGTCTTTGTCTTTTGCAGTTGGGGGGGCCTGTGTGTGAGGAGGGCCATGGAATGTCTTCATCAGTAGGATGTTTCAAGCCCCCAGAGTCTCAAGTTCTAGAAGTTTGGATTCTTTAGAACTCCAAGAGTTCTCTCTCCCTTGAGTTCTCATTGAAGGCCCACCGATCTGTCGGGTTGATTTGATCATTCACTCATTTATTTCACTCTCTTTCCTTAAAGTAGCTGGATCGGCACCTCCCATCTCTTGGAGGACCTGTCCTGGGCCTGGTTGGTGACTTTTCTTTTGCCAAAGAAGTCTATAAGCAGAGCTGTCTGCAAAGATCGTGTGTTTTCTCATTAACCACCCAGGGCTGGGTTCCCTGGCAGTGCGGAAGCAGATCCTAGCGCCCGAAGGAGCCTCCCTCCATCGAGGACCCGGTCCAGCTGGGCCAGCCTCTGTTTGAGATTCTTAGAGCACTGGGGCCCTTAGGGAGCTCTCTGCATGGGCCCAGCTATGAAGAAGGGCTGACCATTCCCAGGGGGTGGGGGGACACATGGACCTGAGTCGTGTCCTTGTCTCAGGCTCTGCTTTGACCTCCATAGAAATCCCAATGAGTTTTAAGAGAAAGGAACTAGGAGAAGAACCAGGAAGAAATATGAAACTCTGGTCGCAGGAGCATCTGAGGGGAGACAGAGTAAACTCCTGTGGTCAGAAGCAGGGAGCTGCAGCGAGCCACCGCTGAGCAAAAGGGTTTGAAATCTGGACACAGCTTTTGCCGTCGCAAATATGAGGAGTGGTGTGGAGGCGGAAGAGGATAGAGAGACAAGGAAAGTTGACCCAGAGGTATTTTGTGGGTGGATGTAACATAGATTGCATACCTGCAATGTGCCGGGCGCTGAGCGCTCTTGAAATGTTTACCGAAGGTGGATCCAACTGCCCTGGTGACCCCCGCAGAGGGCTTGTGTTACAAGACCCTGGGTGTGGAGTTTCCGGGTCGAGTCATGTGGGAAAGAACCAAAGCAGTGATAGTAGCGTTGGCGATGGTGCCGTAATCCTCCTCCTCACCGACTCTTCATAGCAGCCCTGTGAGGGAGGTGACTTTCTCCCCATTTCACAGACGAGGAGACTGAGGCCTGGAGGGAAAGTGCTCAGCCAGTCACCCTGCAGGTCTGAGGGGAGCCAGGAATATCCTCCGAAATGCCTAGTTCACAGGCGTGTTTTTCCCCCCGCTCCCAAAAGAAGATCATCTTGATGAAACAAGGGTGGGAGAGAGGCAGTCAGTTGAACTGTCCTGTTTGCCGTGATGGGAAATCTCAAGGGAAATTTACCCGGAATCATGCTCAGGCTTAACTGACCCCTAGCTAAGATCCATCTGACGTGGCTCTTGGGAGCAGTCGGTCAATGGAACCATCTGGAGTCTTCTGATTTGGGTTTTGGAGGAGAGAGTGAGCGAGCACTTGTAACTTAGGATAGCAGCGTGCTGGAGACGGGCCCTGGCCAGATGGCCATCTTGCCACGGGAACCCTGGAGTGGGTGCACGGGCGGCTGATCCGGCCAGGCCCTCTGGGGTGTGTGTGTGCAGGAAGAAGGGCCTGTAGTTGTCCCCTCAGCCTGTTTCCCCGAACCCCACGTCAGCGATTCCCCCAGGTGCAGAGAGCGAGGCACATCTACTCGACATCCCTGTCCCGCCTCAAGGCTGGGAACATGCCTCTTCCGACCCTGGAATAAAGCCAGGCAGCCTAGTGATCTAGCCAGGCTGAAACAACGCCTGAGTACCAGATGAGAGTAGAAATCTCAGAGTCCCACTCCTTTGGTGGACTTTTACCGGATGGGAAGAGGGTCCAGCGCTTCCGGCTAGAATGACGTGAGACGTTGGGGAGGGTAACCCTTTCCGCCTGCCTATGCCTGCCAGCATGTGGATAGAGCTGCATTCTGCTGAGATGGGGAATTCAGCCTCCCCTTTTCCTGCCAACTGGTAGCCTCCGTGTGGACGTGCCGTGTCAGTTTATTGGGGCGTTGGCATCCTTGTCGAAGGCAGATGTTGGTGGGTACCTGGGTAAATAAGTATAAATAGTTTTCTTTCTGATATGTGACCGGATTATTTTCCAGTTGATTTCAAGCCTTGGCCCCAAGTGGCCCACAGATCAAAAAAAGATAAGGGTCAGTTACAAGGTTGAGCTCATTCTCCGTCGCCATGGCAACTGACCTCAGGCAACCCTCAGAGGACTACACCCAGCTCCCAGGTGATATTTTTACTGTCCACGCCATCAATCCCAAGCCTTTCAAAACTCAGACTGCCTAATTGTCAGGGTTCTGTTTTGAAGAGGCCCCAGGTCCCCTGTGGGGCCCCAGTTCAGGCTGCCAGAGCTCATTTATAAGCCTTTCTGAAGCATGGGGGACCATGGGATGGGTCCCTCCTGGCCAGAGAGGTCTGGGAAGGTGCCTCTGAAGGGAGGAGGGAGGGCACAGCCCATCCTCCAGGATCGATTAAGAAAATGGGGGCCCAAAATGGGGGCAGCGGTGGTGGGGCATGCCTTCAAGCAATGGTTGGGTGTTCTTGAGTGATGGGAGGCACTGGGCAGCCCCGAGCACCCTGGCACTGAGGGTCTGGGGCCGTGGGGATGCTGAGGTGGCCTGGGGGAGTGTTAGCTGCCCACTGCAGAGTCTCCCCTCCAAAGACACCCTCACCATTTTCATCCCGGTCATGACAACAGGAAAGTGTTTCCCACTGTCGACGATTTCTCAGCCTTCTGTAAAGTGTGGACCAAAAGCAGCTGTGGAAAAGTGTACTCCTTTTTAGACATCTGAAACATACAATCCTGGTGAAGGCAGTGTGATCCCTACGAACCTACAGCTTCATCACAACAGGGTTCTAGTGAGTTCAGCATCCCCAGAAGCCCTTTTATAGAGCTCAGTGCTCCTTAAACTTGAATGCACACCCAGATCATTGGGGCACTTTTAAAATGCAGGTTCTCATTCTGTGGGTCTGGGTGGGGCCTGAGGTTCTGCATTTCTGACCAGCTCCCAGGTGATGCCAGAGACCACACCTTGCCCAGCAGGGACGTCGATCCCGGAGGGCAGCTGGGGCCTACTGGGGTGGGGATCCCAAGGTCAGCCCTTGCCCCCGCTTCCAGGCTCCCTGATTTCTGCCTGGCCTCTGGCGAAGGAGCCCGCCTCAGACCCTGTTTCCTCCTTTGCCCCTCATCAACCCCAGCCCGAATGTCATCCGTCCCCTTTCCTCTTGGCTTGCCTGGGTTCATTTCCTGTGGTATTTAATGACAGATCAATAGATAAACAGCCTGATCTGGCTGCCCAGATATTATGATCTGCCTGCCCTCTTCTCTTCTGCCCAGAGGTCTTTGTTCTTTATAGAGAACAAAGGGCGGAGGTCCCCCTCGGCCCTTGTTTCTACGACCTGTCTGTTTGCGGTTGGTTACGTACTGGCGTGGCGTCAGAGCGGTCCTCTCCCAGGGTCCTCCTCTTGCCTCCTCATTTGTCTGGGTGAATGCTGGGCCCCCTGCCCCTCTTCTTCCTTATCGCCATGTGCCCTGCGTGTGACTGAGCCTGGGTCCCTGCACCTCAGGGGCCTTTACTTGACCTGATCCTTGGGGTGGGCTGTGGGCTCAGCCCCTGGTACTGTGGAATTGAAGTCTGGTGAAGTTCATTACCCGAGCTGGTGACAGGATTTCAGCTTAGCCAGGCAGCCTGTGCACCCCTCTTCAGCTCCCTCTGTTTGCAGAGATGCTGTTGCAGGGACAACGCTGCAGCCTGGGGCTGGCCCAGGCTGTGTCACCGTGGGCACTGCCACCTCCCCTCACCTGGGAAAAGTCCCCTGCGCTCCTGCCACTTGTAGCTGGCGCTGGTGCTGGCAGGGGGGCCCACCTGGCTCAGACGTGGAACGTGGAGGGTGGGTCTGACTGTCCGCCTTCTTGCCAGAGGTTTTTGGGTGATTGAGGAGCCGAGGGTGGCTTGCTAGGTCCCAGGTCTCAAGTCCTGTGGCCTTTTTGGTATTTTCTAAAGCCGGAGAGGGCTGCCTGTGGTGACCAGCATGCACCCCACCCCCGCTTCACTCTGCCACCTCCCTGGTAGGGGCTCTGCCCTCTAAGCTTATTCTCCTCTTCTGTCAGTTGAGGGAGCGCCTCGGTGCCTGCACTTCTGGACCAGGCCATCTTGTGAGGGTCCAAACAGCAAGTTCCTGGAGGCAAGAACAGCTTTTATAAGCCCTCAGTCCTAAAAGTTTCGGGGGGACCACTGGTGTCTGGTCACTGGCATGTACCAGTATCCCCTCCCCATGTTCCAAGCATTGTATTAAGTGCTTTACACAAATCGTTCATTCCCTATTTACTGAGCACCTACTTTGTGCCAGGCCCTGTTCCAGGCACTGGTGACCTAGCAATGAGCAAAATAGCCCTCATGGAGCTTATATTATTCTTTCTGTGTGGGTGTGTTCTGTGTGTACGTATGAAAAAGAGAGTCAGTGAGTTAAAATAAACAATCATCTCTGTACTGTGCCAGATGGCAGTGAGCATTCTCAAGGAAATTCAAGGTGGGTGAGGCTCTAGAAAGGATGGGGTGTGTGTGCTGTCTTTGCCAGGGGGTGTCTGGGTAGGCCTTGGTGGTGGCATCATCTGAGCAGACTCCTGGATGAAGTGAGGGGAGGGGGAGGAAGAGTTGATCTGGAGGAAGGGTGTCTCAGCGAGAGCAGTCGTCCTGTGGCAGAAGAAGCCTGCTTGGCCACCTTACAAAACCCTGTGATGATGCCTCCCATTTTCTAGCAGAAGCAGCTAAAGCTCAGAGAGGTTAACGAACTTATCCAAGGACACACAGCGAGTGGGTGATGGAATGGGATTCAAACCCAGGTGTTTCTGGTTCTAACTTTTGTGTCCTTAATTGCTGCTTCCTGAATGGAGGTGGCAAATCATGTCCCCTGTCTCCACAGGTGGCCGTCACTGGTTCTCTCCTAGAGGGGTATACGCATGAACGACACTGCTCTCAGGGGCAGCTTTTCCCAGTGGGGTCCCTGCTTAGAGAAGGGCCAGGCAGGGCCCACAGCTGTGGTGGGAGCGGGTCATGCTCAGTGCATTAGAGTCCAAGAACAATGCCCCGTCCCCTCCCCACTGCAGCCTGCCCCTCCCTCCCAGGCAGCAAATTATGGCCTCCGAGTGTGTGCCCAGGCCTGCCTTTGACATCAGTGGGGCCCACCTGAGCTTCACCTTCAGGATTCTGATAATCAGCTTTCTCTCCTCCTGGCTTCCCCCAAGACCTGTATGGAAATAAGTATGTGTCTGCCAGGGATCAAATGCTTTTGGAGACAAAAGTCGGTACCGAGGACATTACAGGGAGCTATCATCTCGGCACGATGCTCTTCCACAAAGCCCTCCGCTCCTCTTTTGGGCTGACACAGTTTCAGCCTGAAAGGTTCCAGCAGGCTGACTTGGTTTTAAGCAAAAGCACATCCTATTATTTTTTTGAGAAATGAAGTGTAAAATTAACACTTATTATTCCTGAGCAGAGGAAAAAAATAAAAGAGAGAGAGGGACTCTGGGATTTTCATGCTTGTCGGGTTGTTTGTTTGGCAGTTTGGGTTTTTATTTGTTTTTTTTATTTTTAATTTTTTTAATTTTTTTTTTTTTTTTTTTTTTTTTTTTTTGCGGTACGCGGGCCTCTCACTGTTGTGGCCTCTCCCGTTGCGGAGCACAGGCTCCGGACGCGCAGGCTCAGTGGCCATGGCTCACGGGCCCAGCCGCTCCGCGGCATGTGGGATCTTCCCGGACCAGGTCACGAACCCGTGTCCCCTGCATGGGCAGGCGGACTCTCAACCACTGCGCCACCAGGGAAGCCCCTGTTTTTATTTTTAAAAAATCATAATAAATCAATAGATTCCCCATGCCAGCCCTGACTTACGGGGACTGGGAGGCATGATTTGGCACAGAAAGCAGGTGAAATCTGCATTTCACTTTACAGATGAGCGGGGCTGCATAATTCACTTGAGTTGCATGGGTCTCTCTTATGGATGCCTGTCATGTGCTATAAAGAAAAAAAAAAAGAACAGAAAGAAGAGGAAGCGCTTGTGCATCTTCACTTACAAAATCCTCCAGCCCCACGCCGGGGCGGAGGGGCCTGTGGACTCCCAGACAGCTTTGTCATTCTGCTCCAAGGTGTTGCCGAGCCTGTGTGATCTTATATAATTCAGGAAAGTTACTCTCCGAGGGTGCTGCTGTCTTCAGACCCTGCAACTTGGGATGGAATGAGAGGTTGTCAGCGCCGGTGGGGTGCGAGTGATGGTGACAGTGAGTTCTCTCTATAGCCACGGGCTGGCTGGTATTGGGTCACGGGCACGCAAAGGAGTGTTTGCACACTAACTAGGGCAGCCCCTGCCACCCCTCCCCACTGTTTTCTTGGATTGGCTTTATAGGTAGAGGTGCACGTAATAGCCCCCCCTCAGAGAGCCCCTCTAGCCCCCACCGGTGGGGAGAGGGCCTCGTCCTTCAGGAAGAAGATTTGCAAATCAGAAGGTCTGCCTTCGAGTGGGAGAGGTTCCCAGGTCTATGGGAAGCCCTCAGGCTTTATTATTTTTCACCCACTTTTACTTTTTTGCTTGTTTTATTTTCCCTCTCCTGTCTCCCAGGTTTGACTCTTAAACACGTTAGGTGGGGAGTGAGGAAAGGGACCAGCTCCCGTCGTTGTCTGTCGGGCTCTTGATCTAATTATCCCGGAACCTCACATGGGCACCGGTTTGGGGCTGTGATTTGCTTAAATGGCAGCTGTTTAGGCCCCGGAACCGGCTTGCAGCTCTAGTCCGCCTGACTGTGCACATATTTATGAACATGGGTGCAGGGTGTAGCTGCGTCTATGAATCGGGGGGACCGGCTGATGAATTGCTCAGTGCTCGGAGGACGGAAAGTGACTGTCAGACACGATTTCTCTGATTTATAAGTTGTAGGAGCCTTCTTTGTCCTCTCCCTATTTGTGTATCAGATGGGCACGTCTCCGTTCACAGCCAAGTGGATAAAGGCCCTCACTCGGCAGAGAGCAGTAAATCCTCCTTTGCCATCTCAGCCCAGGGAACCCGCTCTGGCTGGGCAGAGGGAGAGAGACCGGCCAGGGCATCTCTTCTCCATGAGTATTTCCTGAGCCCCTCCTGTGGGCCCAGGTGGAGCCTCATGCTTTGGGGACCAGAGGAGAAGACATTATCTGTGCCTAGAGCCTAGTTGCCAGGATCAGGAAGACTCATAGGATATGGTTAGATGAATCCAGGGTCACTGTGCCCAGCCAGGGGCAACCGTGCAAGCTGGCATAGTCGGGGAGGCTGCCTGGAGGTGGTGTGCAGGTGGGATGCGTAAGGATAGGGAGGGCTTTTTGTATCTTGTTCGGAGTACCACCCCCAGCTGGTTGTGTTACCTCAGCAAGTGGTCTAATCCTCTGAACCCATTTTTTCTCTCCTAGAAATGTGGTTTTCCCAGCAAGCAGGGTTAATTCTGAGAGTCAATTTGTTATAAACTTAAACTTCAGTTAACTATATAGAAACCTCTGTACAGTCATCATTTTCACATACTCCCTGCCTCATTAACGTGCAGGAGATGCCCACATCCTAACAGGGAGGGCATATATAAGGGTGGTATCTCTCTCATTCATTCATTCATTCATTCATTCACTCATTCCTTACTCTGTGCCAGGCTCTGCGAAGCACTGTTTGGGCAGAGGAGGGGGTGAGCAGGGCGTGTGTTGGGGGGTCTTCTGAGGCAGTCCCCCCACACTGGAGGCCATCTCTAATTATGATGAGAGCCTCCCCGAGGGAAGTGGAGGACGTGCGTTGGGGCCTGTGAGGCGAGCGTGCTGAGCCTGCCCTGTGTCCCAAAACTTGTCAATGAATTCCTTTTCCGCCAGTATAAATGGAAGATCAGCTTGAATCTCTGTCGGGTGCATGTGGCCTAGTTGCCGGGGCTCCAGGGGCATGACAAACACCCGGAAGATTCCAGCCAGTGGGCTATGTGGGGCAGGCCCACCTGCACACGCACGTGTGTGTTTGCGCCTCTGCGGTGGGGTGCCGGGCGGGGGTGGGGTGGGGGAAGGCTGGGCCAGGGGGCTGCCTGCTGTCCCTGCCAGCCCCTGCCAGGGCCTGGGGACCCAGGGACTCGCCAGGAGCCTCAGCCCATCTGTGTTGGTGTTTTGCCACTGGCAGAGCCCCTCTGCTACCTAATTCTTGCCTTTGAGGGCTAATCGGAGCACCTGGCACCTTTGGGGAGGCTGGTTCCCTGGGGGAGCCCGAAGGGGAGCCTGTGTCCTTGGCTGTCCCAGATAATACTCTCCCCAATACTGGCACGCTTGGCAACAAACACCTATTGAGTGCTTGTTGTGTGCCAGGGGCTGGTCAAAACCCCTTTTCATGTATTAAAGGAGTATTAACTCATTTAATTCTCACATCAACTCTAAGAGGAAGGCTATTTGATGGGGGGGGGATTGGCTTTTTAAAATATTTATTTTCTTTATTTTTCTGGCTGTGTCAGGTCTTGGTTGTGGCATGTGGGATCTTCACTGGGGCGTGCGGGATCTTTTGTTGCAGCACGTGGGCTCTCTAGTTGAGGCACGCGGGCTCAGTAGTTGCCCCGTGGCATGTGGGATCTTAGCTCCTCGACCAGGGATCCAACCCGCATCCCCTTCCTTGGAAGGCAGATTCTTTACCACTGGACCACCAGGGAAGTCCCAGGATTGACGTTGTTTTCAAGCCTGTTTTTCAAAGGCTTTTTAAAAAGCAGTTTTAGGTTTACAGTAAAATCGAGAGGAAGATACAGACTTTCCTTCTATCCCCTGCCCCACATGTGCACAGCCTCCCGCATTTTCAACATTACTCACCATGATGGTACATTTTTTTTGCAAAGATGAACCTAAAGTGAAGCATCATAGTCACCTAAAGTCCATAGTTTTCCTTGGGGCTCACTCTTGGTGTACATTCTATGGGTTTGGACACATGTATAATGATATATACCTATTAGCATAATATCATACATAGTGGCATCATGTCCTAAAATTCCTCTGTGCTCTGCCTATGCATTCCCTACCCGCCGCCAGTAACCACTGAGCTTTTTATTGTCTGCATAGTTCTTCCAGAATGGTTGGAATCATACAATATGTAGTGTTTTTCAGATTGGCTTCTTTCACTTAGTAATATGCATTTAAGGTTCCTCAGTGTCTTTTTTTTTAAGCACTGAATAATATTCCATTGTCTGGATGTATCACAGTTTATGTGTCCACTCATCTACTGAAGGATATCTTGGTTGCTTCCAAGGTTTGGCAATTTTAAATAAAGCTACTATAAACATCCATGCACAAGTTTTTGTGTGGACATAAGTTCTCACCTCCTTTTGGTAAATACCAAGGAGTGAGATTGCTGGATCATATGGTAAGAGTATGTTTAGTTTTATAAGAAGCTGCCAAACAGTCTTGCAAAGTGGCTGTGTTATTTTGCCTTCTCACCAACAGTGAATGGGAGTTCTGTTGCTCTGTGGAGCAACACCTCACCAGCATTTGGTATTGTCTGTGTTCTGGATTTTGGCCATTCTCGTAGGTGTGTAGTGTTAAGGAAGCTATTATTGAGTATTTTAGAAAAGAGGAAACCGAGGCACAGAGAGGTTACATAACTCGCCCAAGATCATGCAGTAAGTAGCAGAGTCAGGTTCCAACCCTGGATGACGTGACAGTCAGGCTGGGGCGATTCTGCGTCACCGCTACTGACCAGTGGGCCGCACTGGTCACTGGTATGGCCCCTTTCATTCTCTCACAGCCCTGTGAGTCAGGGCCTCAGGTGGCCCTCACCTACTGGAAGTGAACTGTTGCCCAGGCCACATGGCTTGAAGAAGAAGCCAGGATTTGAACTCTGCCCTGCTGGCCCTGGGTCGGGGTGCCAGACCTCAGCTCTGCTGGTGGGAAGCTGGCACTCAGGGCACCCTCTCTTCCCTGGGCACCTTTGAGTGAAGGTTTAGGGTCATAGCAGCTCCCAGGTGGGGAGATGGAGCTGTGTTCTGATCTGGAAGCAGCAAAGGGTGTCTGCCCACTGTCCGTGAGCACTGGGTAGACCATCTGTTTAAAAATTTTTTAAAGAGCACTTTATTGTTTTCTGCAATATCTTCCAGGGGCTGCCCATCGCTCTTAGAGTAAAATCCCCAAGCCCTCTAGTGGCCGGCAAGGCCCTTTGCGAAGTGCATCCCTGGGTCCCCACTGTCCCATGCTGTCCCTGGCCGCCCGCAACCATCAGGCACTGTCCCCTTGCTACCATCCACATGGCCCCGCGTGGGCCCACCTCAGGGCCTCGCCCTCGACTCTCCCCTCCAGAGCTCCCTGTGTTCCCTCGTCACCTCCTGACGCTGAGTTATGTGTTGATTGTCTTTATTATCTGTCTCCCCACCACTAGAATGGGGGCTTAGCTCCCCACAGAATCCCCGCCTGGCACACAGTACATGCTCGATAAATGGTCTGTTGGATTTTTTAAACTTTTGGTTGGACTCCCTTCCCCATGCGGACCCCATCCTGGGCCCCTCTCCTCTGTGATACAATCTAGGATTCAAGCTACTTGCCTTGTTGCTAGACCAGCAGGAGAAATCACAGCAAATGACACATTCAAGAGCCAGATGTTTGGGGCTGGCGCCCCCTGGGGTCTGTTAGCCTTCCGGGAGCTGGGCCACTAGAGCTGGGACGGGTCTGGGCATCCACGGCCCCGCCCCAGCCCTGGTTCTGGGGCTCAGGGAGGGCTGGCCTGGGGTGCACGGGGCATGTGGGCTCCTGCAGGAGGACACGGCGTGCAGGGCTGCTGACCGGCCGCGGCTCTCCTTGCAGAGGAAGGCATCAACCATGAGTGTAAGCTGTGCAACCAGATGTTCGACTCCCCGGCCAAGCTCCTGTGTCACCTCATCGAGCACAGCTTCGAGGGCATGGGAGGCACCTTCAAATGTCCCGTGTGCTTCACAGGTAAGTGTGCCCGGCGGGGAGCACGTGGGGGGAGGGAAGGGACCCAGGGGCCCAGCGCTGCAATCCCTGGCCCTCAGCATCGGGCCCAACGTGGCCCCGGAGCTCACGGGGAAGCCCCGAGGGATGCGCAGCCCTATTGCTCCGCCTGCCTCTCCACGTAGAGCTGACCCCGGCCCTCCCTGTTTCGCTCTCTGCTCTCTCCTCTTCGGCAGCGTGGGTCCCTAGCCCTCCTCCCACCCCTGCACTCAGCTGCTGCCAACGCTTTTGCCCACCCAGCCTTGCCCTTCCTTGCAGTTGGCCCTTCACGGGCCCCAGGCTCGTCTCTGAGCTCCGTCCTGCACCAGTGGGGTTCCCCCTTCGCACACCTCCTGTCTCCCCCCTCCTCCCTGGCCTGTCCCAGCCCCTGCTTCATCCGTGCTCCAGGCTGGAGGGGTCAAGGGCAGCTCTGCCGGCCAAGTCCCCAGCCCCCAGACTGGCTGCCGGCCCAGGCGAGTGGCGGTCCCGGCCTGAGGCGAGTCTCAGGGGCTCTGCCGGCCCCCCTCCTGCCGCCCAGATGGCAGCCGGTGTGCGTGGGGGAGGCTGGCCTTCCCCTGCCTCTCCCTGACATCTGTCGTCTGCCACGGCGGGAAGCCCACCCTGGGGAGGGCGCCTGGCAGGAGGGGATCTCTGAAGTGCTCACCTCCCAGACACACAGCTGCTTCAGGGCCACCTCCTGTGTGCGCCCGGCGTCCGGACCACATGGAGGATACAGCCACCGGGAGGCCGGGGCTGTGACCTGCTCTGTGACAGGCCCGAGGAAGGGGCTCCGCAGCGGGGAGAGTCCCCTCACGCTCACACCCCTCTGGGCTTCCCGGGAGTCTTGGCACACACTGGTGCCTCTTCCCTCTCAATCCCTCCATCTCAGGAGCCCCCACCCATCTGTTACCATCCCACTCTGTGAGCTGGGTCGGGGGCTGGCACCAAGGGGCCTCAGTTGCCAGGTCTGCCCATCCAGGACACGGGGGCCCCTGTGTGGGGATCCGAGGATTCTGACAACCTCAGCAAGATGAGTGATTCCTGTTAATTGAGTACCTTCCTGTACTAGACACTGTGCTGAGCTTATTTAAATCAAATCTCAGCTCTGCCACCTGCAGAGTGAAACCTAGGACAAGTCACAACATTCCCAGTGCCTCAGTTTTCTCTTCTTTAAAATGGGGATAACAGCAGTGCCCGCCTTGCAGGCCTATGTGTATTCAAGGAGCCCACATTTGGGAGGTATCTGGCAAATGGCGATGATGAAGACGATGACATTCATTGGGCTAATTATGTGCCAGGCCATCTTTTAAGCGTTTTGCAGGTATTAACCCATTTGATCCTCCCAGCCACCCAGTGAACTACAGACTTTAATGATCCTCATTTTTCAGGAAATGAAGCCCAGAGAGGTTAAGTGACTTGTCCAGTGTTGCACAGCCTGTAAGTGGCAGAGTTCAGCTTCACTGGCTTGAGCCCTCTCTAGCGTGTGCCAACAGTGTCTCCAGTAGCCCATTGTTTGGCCACCGTGTCCATGCCTGGGTGATCCCCACTTGGGAGTGGTGTGGAGCAGCTGCTCTGGTTGGCCGGGCCCGTGTTCCCAGTGTCTGGCCCCCTGATGGCCATGTCCATGTCCATGTCCAGTTTTCGTCCAGGCCAACAAGCTGCAGCAGCACATCTTTGCTGTGCACGGGCAGGAGGACAAGATCTACGACTGCTCGCAGTGCCCACAGAAGTTCTTCTTCCAGACCGAGCTGCAGGTGAGTGCCCTTGTCTGCTGCACACACCCCTCCTGGGGCTCTTTGGGGCTCCCATTGGCACTGAGGATCTTGGGGTGAATCCATGATGGTGGGATCTTGTACTCAGCACCCCCCCAGCCGCGAAAGCAACAGGCCCTGGACTTGTGCTTGTTGGTCTGGAGCCAGTGGCTGCCCTCCTGGCTGGCTGGTATGGGGTATGGCCTCCAGGCCTCGCTGGTCCAGCGTTCTCAGGAGAGCTGGACCGTAGCAGCTGAGCCTGGAGCCAGAGTCGGAACGGTTAACATTTGTGCTGTTTCCGTTGCAAGTCCCTTCCCCTCTCAGGGATTTCATTTCCTCACTGGTATTACATGATGATGTTCCACTGGACTTTGGATCTATGGCTGGTGGCCTGTGTGGCTTGCCTGGGGCTGTGTGTGGCCGGAAGCTGGATCTGGGATCTTGGAACCTCCAACATGCCCAGGAAAGCTAGAAAAGTGAGAGCAGTGGGTACCGTTGGGCCCCAACTCAGAGGAAGGGATACTTGCCAGTGGTCCTGAGGCTGATGTGGCCTTCAGATGGGGCGCCACAGCCCTACAGCTTCCTCAGCCCCCCATCCAGGGCCTGCAGTAGCTGAGAGGGCCCTTGGGAAAGGAAGCGGCTGTGGTGGGCTTCCCAGGGCTCCTGTAGCCCACTCCCCTCGGCATCCCACGGGCCCCTTCCCACCTGTTACTGGTTTTTGGGGACCTAGATCTGTGTGCAGGTGAAACCACCTTCTCATGCACCGGCTTTTGCAAGAAACTCTCTTAACGCTGGAGAGGTGACATGCTGTCACAGAAATACCACACACACACACGCACACGCACAAACACACACTGCACACACAAAGGAAAGTTCCACACACACAGTCCCTATGCACACACACAGAGACATCATTTTCAGAGTAATACCACACACACACAGCATAACACCACACCCCAAAAGAATTAACACTCAGGCATCCACAGAAGTACCACACGTACACACAGACACGCTGGAATATCACATACTGAGAATAACACTAAATAACACTGTTTTCAGCTGGGATGCAAGTTAGGTTCTGCTGCAGGAACAAACATCCGCTAGCCCTGTCTTCAAGTAACAAGGACTTATTTGTTGCCTGTGTGATGTATCAGGTGGCGGGGGAGGAACTCTGCTCACGATAGTGACCTGGGCCGATGGCGGGTTCATCTCCTCTCATGTTTGCGTGGTCACCGAAGCAGGGAGGGGAGGGGGTGGCGATCGCAGACCGCTTTCAAAGCTTCACTAGGAAGCGACCCACATCTCGCTCCCACATTGTCTTGGCCAGAGCCCTTCAGGTGGCCATGCCCAGTGTCAAAGGGGCGAGGGAGGGAATCCCCCAATGCCTGGAAGGAGAGGAGAGCTGGCGTTCCTCCCAGCCCTACCCCCAAGGACTCGCACACACTATGGCCCACCGGATTTGTCTGCCCACCCTGTACACCTTGCCTGCACCCCCATGCAGGTGCTGATCCTGCATTCAGCTGCGTGCTTCAAGGCTGCAGCCACAGCAGGGTCATAATGTCGCTGGAGGGCAGCAGTGGTGGCCCTCTTCTGGGACTGAAGGGGTGTAGCCATGCCTGTTGCAGGGTAGCCCGCTTCACTGCGCTATAGCCCGTGCACTCAGCCAGGCCTGGACCCATCCTGTCTGCACGGCTGCTGACAGCCATCACCCAGAGGAAGTGAAAACAGGCCCACAGAGGGCACAGGAGGGATTCACCATCCGACAGTCAGGGTCCTGTTCCCATGGGCTGGTCCCGGGCCTGGGCCTGGCGGACAGAGCAGACAGGCTTGGCCTCTGACCTTGAACTGTACCAGGTGGATGGCTGGAAAGCCCATTTCTTTTCACTCTTCGGGCAGCCCCTCTGAGTTCCTGTAAGTCCTGTACCCCTCACACAACGTTCATTCCATCTCAGTGTGGGACAGGGTTATGGACCCAGGCCCAGAGAGGGGGTTCTGCTATGAGATGACCACCAGCAAGGTAGTGACCACACCCAGGGCCCACTGCCGTCTCCCCATCGATCCACAAGCTGAGTGTGTACCTCTGTGCTGAGGCCTGTGAGGGAACAGCTAACTGCCCTCTCATTTGACCAAGGGGACTGGTGCCAGTCCTGATCGGCATCTGTCCAGGAAGCCTTGCTCGTGCACGGGCTATGCACCCTTCACCCTATCTCCAACCGCCTTACCAGCCTGGCCTAGCTACCAAAATGGGCTCCAAGTCCCCAGACAACTGAAGCTTTTTATAGCCCAACATGGCAGGCCGCTTTTAAACGCACTAGCTCACATAAACTATGATTCACTTAAACTTCGGGCTTGCTCAGCCCTCTGGTCCCCCCACATTGTCCTGGATGCCAAGAGAGGGATGACTGCTCTGCTTGTTGGCTTTGAGGTTTTTCCCAGAGAAACTTCCCAGTCCTGCCTTTTTCAAGCTTCATCAGCATCCCTGTGCCAGAGGCCTAGCTCGTGATGCACAGGTGTAGGTAGCTGTGGTTTCAAGCCAGATCTTGCTTCGACTGCATCCGCCTGGGGCTGCAGACGTCCCAGGCACCAGAATGGTTTGTGTGAGCTGATGATTCCCTGGGTCGCCCCATCAACCTTTAAGGCAGATCCTCAAATGCCAAGAACCTCACTAAATTATAGCCTTAACGAGTCACTATTTTCTGCAATTAATGATTTTAATTCCAGACCATTTAAATATGGAAGTGTTGTAGCAATGCCAAATCTATGCAAATAATGGCCTTCGTTAAGTAACTTGAGGAACAATTTTCTGGTGTTTTGAGAGAAGGGTTTTTCAGGCCTTGAAAATTTCATCGTCATTAATGCTGAAGCTGGGGCTGGCAGACGAGTGGGTTATTTCCCTAGAATGACATGTGGGGGCTTGGGGGGTGCAACAGGAGACAGGGCCTGGCCCTTGCTGGGGCCTTGAGTGGCTCTCCAGTCTGTATGTCATGTAGGTCCAGTGGGGAGACTAGGGCAGCTAACGTTGGTAGGCACAAGTGACTCTGGGCTGAGAGGTCTTGAGAAGATGTGAAATTTAGGATTGTTCTCACTGTAGGAGCTGACTTCCTGCTGTGGATATAGAGGTAATAGGGGTAGGATTGGTCTCTGGAGGGCTTGGTCTGTGTCAGAGTGATATGCCTGCCTCCAAAGGGAGTGTTCTCTTAAGATGCATTAATAGGAGTTGTCAGAAAGAGGGAGGTGCAAGTCCTGTTTGATTCTGAGTTCACCTGGCTCTGCCCAGAGACTGATTAATTTAAAGAACTTTGGACAAACCAGGGCACATTCATTGATTAGGTGCCTGAGAGGGAACTCAAGTTGCTCTTTATTTGTTCAAAGCATGTAGATAGAGGGCCCATTATGTACAGACACTAGATCTAGGAACTGACAAGACAGTGGTGAGTGAGACAGAGAAACACCCATAGGACCTACATTCTGGAGGGATTGATAGACACTTTCCAATAGTGGTCAATGACATGAAGAAAATAAAACCAGGTAATAGGCTAGAGCATAATGGGAGCGAGGTTGGTTACAGCTTGGTGAGTGTGGTCAGGGAGGGCCTCTCTGAGGAGGTGGCATTTGAGCTGAGGTCTGGAAGGTGAAAGGGAGAGAGTGTGTGGAAGAGAGGCATGAGCGCAAAGGCCCTGTGGCCAGTGCAAGCCAGGTGTGTTGCTGGAACAACAGAAGGTGACAATTGGCTGAAGCACAGTGAGTGGGTGGGGGGTGTGAAGGGGGCCGGTGGGTGGAGGCAAGGTCATGGCAAGTTTCATAGGACAGCAAAGCTATTTGGATTTTGTCCCCATTGTGATGGGAAACCGCACATCACAATGGGAAGACATATTATCTGATTTATGTCCTGAACCCAAATTGAGAGACACTGACTATTAAGAGAATGAAAAGTCCCAGGCAGGGAGAAGATATTTGCAAATCACATATTTGATAAAGGACTTGTATCCGGAACATATTTTTTTTAAAACTCTCAAAACTTGATAATGAGAGGGAAAATCAACCAAAAAAAAAAGAGCAAAAAATTTCAACACTTCACCAAAGAAGACATATAGATGTTCAACATCGTTAGTAATTAGGGAAGAACAAATGAAAACCATGACATAATGCCATTATACACCTAGTAGAATGACTAAAACAAAAGCAAAAAACCGATGAGTGCCAGCCAGGGCGTGGAGGATCAGTTGGAGCTCTCCTACATCGCTGGGGAAATGCAAAATGGTACAGCCATGTGGCAAAATAGTTTTTGAGTTTTTTACAACGTTAAACATATAGTTAACCTATGACATAGCAATCCTGCTGCTGGGTGTTTATTCCAGAGAACTGAAAACACGCTCATCCAGAAACCTCTACATGAATGATGTAGAGCTTTATTTATAATGGCCCCAAACTGGAACCGCCCCCGCCCCCCGCAGTGGTCCCTTCCCTGGTAAATGAACAGACAGATGTATTTACATTCATACCATGGACTACTTCTTGGCAATAAAATGCAACTGCTCATACACACAACAACATGCGTGAATGGTAAATGGCAAGTGAAAGAAGCCAGACTCAAAAGGCTCCATACTGTGTGGTTCTATGTACATGATATTCTGGAAAAAGGCAGAAATACTGGAATAGAAAAGAGGCCAAGAATTGCCAGGGGCTGGGGGTCGGGAGAAGGAATAGGGATGCCTGAACAAGGTTCGTCTAAACACACACACAAACGCACACACAAAGACATATCCACCCCACTCAGCCCAGGCAGGGTGCTAGGCTCCGGGCATGCAGCTTGGTTTCAAGGAGCTTTCAGGGGGCTAGTTCACCAGGAGAAGACTTGGCTGGATTGCAGGGGGAGCGTGGGGACAGTCGTCTTCAAGCGTTTGGTTTTTTTAAATTATTTATTTTATTTATTTATTTTTGGCTGCGTTGGGTCTTCGTTGTTGCACACGGGTTTCTCTAGTTGCGACGAGCAGGGGGGCTGCTCTTAGTTGTGGTGCACGGGCTTTTCATTGCGGTGGCTTCTCTTGTTGTGGAGCAGGGGGTCCAGGCACGTGGGCTTCAGTAGTCGTGGCACGTGGGTTCAGTAGTTGTGGCTCACGGGCTGTAGCGCGCAGGCTCAGTTGTTGTGGCGCATGGACTTCGTTGCTCCGCGGCATGTGGGATCTTCCTGGAGGGAAGCCGTGTCCCACACGTGTTCGAACCCGTGTCCCCTGCATTGGCAGGCGGATTCTTAACTACTGAGCCACCAGGGAAGCCCTTCAAGTGTTTTAAGCTCTGCTGGGATGAGGGGGTCCTCAGCGTGCTTCCAGTGTCCCCCAGACTTCCGGTAGTGGGCAGAGACTCGGGACGTGGATTTTCTTCTCTGACAGTCAGACTCAGGCATCACTCTCCAGGGTTAGCTCAAGCAAGGTGGGATTTAACTTGTAGGGACACAGGCGTGGCTTTGGATGCCAAGAGCAGGAAGTGTGGAGTTTTCAGCTGTCCAGTTCCCAGGAACCAAGTGCTCTTTATGAAGGCAGGGGCCTTCCGCCTCTGCCTCTATCTGGCTCGCGTCGTGTTCTCTCTCTGCAGCCTGACTCTCCGGGCTCCTCTATACGAGGAGGAAGGTGGCCAGCACCGCTGCAGCTCCTGTCGTTTCTGCTGAGACAGACACACCCGGTTATTTCAACAGGTGTGTCTTTAGTGTGGGGATGTCGTTACACAAGTAGCCGGCAGCAACACCCAGCTCACCCAGAAATGGTGACTGTGGGTAACAGTTGGTGTGCAGGCAACAGGTTCTAGGTCTTTGGAGCGGGAATCTGATGGTTGCACTCAGGTCAGCTGTCCAAACCTGCTCCAGTGAGCTGTGGCCCTAGGTGGGGCCACTCAGTGCCAGCCATCGGGGGAAGGGGAGTATGGGCTGGTAGACACCACAGATAGCCACTACGAGGGAAAACTGTCTACACGTGGAAGAAATGGAAGGTGGTGAAGTCCCTGTCAGTAGAGTTGCGTAAACAGAGCCCTTGTCTGAAATGCTGCAGAGGGAGAGGCTGCGAGCACACTCTTTGTGAGAACGGCTCTGCATTTGAAGCCTTGCTCCATCATTCATCAGCTGTGGGTCTCAGTTTCTTTATCTGTAAAATGGAGTATTAATAGTTCCTACCTCGTGGTCGTGTCATAAAGCCCTTAGCACAGTGGGTGGCACGTAGGAAGAGCTTGGTTATTACTAACACCTACCTGTTTTTAGTATCATTTACTTTTATTATTATTAGAATTGTTAGCATTATTATTAGTAGTATATTACTAGCATTAGCCATTTTAAGATCAGAAGACTTTTTAGGGTCCCCTCCATTTGGGGCTTGCTGTGATTTCATGATTTCTGGCCTGAGTTGGAACAAAGTGAGATTCTAAATCCTTCCTTCTGTGGCACCCAGCCAAGTCTCAAGGCCATGGGCACCGGAGGCCCCCAGTGGGTCATGGGAGGTGCTGGGTGCAGAGCAGTGAGGCAAGGGGGGAAGGGCACGGAGTGGGGGCCGGAGGCGGGGACTTCAAGTCCCCCTTTCTACATGTTTCCGAGCGCCTTTGTCCCAGGCCTTTTCTCTGGACCCCGTTTTCCTTAGCTGTGCCCGGGCTTGGTGGAGGGAGGTATGCAGATTTGGTTGGGGATGTGAGACAACCCTGTAAACCACAGACCCCGAAAATGTCAGGGCTGTTGGCCTTGCATTTCCAGCCTCAGGCCTCAGCAGATGAAGGCCCGGGGCCCTGTGGGCCCCTTGCCAGGGGTTAGCTGACCTGAGGGGAGGGGATGGCTCTGCCCGCCCAGCCCAGCTGTCTCTGAGTCCCCGTGGACACCTCTGTGCCCACAAACACTGGCAGGGATGGCATCGCCTTCTCTCCTTCGCAGCAGCCTCACTGCATCCCGTTCTTCATTATCGCTGAGGGAAGCCATGAGGGGGCACGCCGATTCCCAGCCATACGTGGCTGGCCTCTGACAGGCAGACAAGCTCCTCCCCAAACTGGACAAGAAGTAGTTATAACGGCCACCACCCTGGGTGGATCCCTAGTGTGGGCCAGGTCCTGTCTTAAGCATTTTGTGTGGATTGCCTCAACACAATCCCGTGAAGTAGGCACCCTTATTCCCATTTACAGATATGGAAACTGAGACTCTCAGAGGTTAAGTGATTTGCCCAGGGTCACTTGCAAATGGCAGAGCCACATGCAAAACCAAATTGTCTTCGCCACCAAGGCAAACAGAAACCCTCCAAAGTTTAAATGAATTGCCATTTATATGAGCTAATAGATTTAAATGAGACCTGCGGTGCTGAACTATAAAAAGCCTGTGTCAGGGGACCCGGAAACGATTTTAGTAGTTGGGCCAAGCAGGTAGCGCAAATAGCGGTAACAGGGGATGCAAAAGAAACTCCTTGCGGGTGGACCCAGGCAGAAGCGCCCTGGGGACCGTTATGCGGAGCCAGGCCTGTAGCCGTGTTCGTAAGGCTGGAGCTTGAGGCCAGGAACCTGCAAATTTTCTTGCAAGGAGCAAGGGGGTCAGTTCAGCTCAGGCCAGGCTTGGGGAGAGGAAGGATGGGGTCCAGTCGTGCAGACAGGAACCTCAGAAGACCTCACGCTTCCTGGCGCTGTCTCTGAGTCCCCGTGGACACCTCTGTGCCCACAGACACTGGCAGGGATGGCATCGCCTCCTCTCCTTCCCAGCAGCCTCACTGCATCCCGTTCTTCATTATCGCTGAGGGAAGCCATGAGGGGGCACGCCGATTCCCAGCCATACGTGGCTGGCCTCTGACAGGCGGACAAGCTCCTCCCCAAACTGGACCTTCCCACCTACGGCAGCTTTGCCAGGTACTGTCACAAGAGGCTGAGCCAGAGAAAGGTCTCTTGATGGTGGAACGTCTGGCATCCTGCAGACCTCTGTGATGGGGCTGGGCTGGGCGCGGGGAGCAGCGGGCCTGCCCCGTGCCCTGGAATCTAGACTCCCTCATCGACAAAGCAAGGGGCCGCAGGAAGCGCATCCAGAGCTGGCCTGCAGCGGCAAAGCGGCCAGCCTGGCGTTGAGCAGGCGCATTTAAAGGATTAGCTCATGCTGTTTGCTTGTGTGTGCCTAATCATGCCGCTGCCAGCTAAATGATTACAATTGATTAAAAGCAAAGCTAGGTATTCTAACTAGCAACCTGGAGCCCTTCCGATGGGGCAAGCTGGGCCCTGCCTGGAGGAATCCTGGTACCCAGCCAGGGGGAGGTGTCTGTGAGCCAGGGGGCACGGTCTGAGCACCAGGGGCACCCCTCCTTCTTAGCCTTTGTGAACATTTGCTTTGACCCTTTCCCTCATTCCATTTTTGTTTCATGAACATTTACTGAGTACCTATTATAGGTGCCATCGCGGGGGCCTGGGCTGCAGCTGTGAACCGGTACACAAGGTCCCTGTTCTCACAGAGCCGATGGTCTGTGGGAGACACTGACAATAAGTCAGTAAATACGTGAACGAGGTCATTTCAGACTGTGGAATTTTGAAGACAGTAAAACTGCTTTGGGACAGAAAGTGAAGTGTGTCTGTGTGCATGTGTGTCGGGGCAAGGAGGAGGGGACGTTGGGGGTGAAAAATCAGATCAAGTGGTCAAGAAAGGCTGGTGTTTCAACTGAGTCCTGAAGGTTGAGAAAGAGCCAGTGCAGGGAAGAGCCGGGGGAGCTTCCAGGAAAGGGAACAGCCAGTGCAAAGGCTCAGAGGCACGGATAGATTTGGGGAGTCCAAAGAACAGAGAAAAGGGCGGTCAGGCTGGAGAGGGGTGAGCACCTTCTTGCTTCCTTCTTCTGGGTTGTTCTTGGCTTGGCTTCTGGGACGCATGTACCCCTGCTGAGCCTTCTGCTTGAACACCCTTCCCTTCTTCTCGGTCTTCAGGACCCAGCTCAAGTGGTCCCTTCTCTGAGAAGCCCTCCCTGATTCTCCCTCCTTGGGCTTCTCCAGCCCTGCATTTAATGCCCTGATCCCTTTGCCTATACAGACTACAACAATTATGTCTACACCTGGCTTCCCATTCTAATGTGAGTTTTTGGAGGGTGAAGCCTCTTTCTGCTATCCATCCATCCATTCATCCATCCATCCATCCATCCATCCATCCACCATATGTTTTACCGTATTTGTTTTTATCTCCTAGAAAGTAGGAAACAAAGGGAAGAGAACACAAACAAGGAAAGGAGTAAAAGAAGGAGAGTTGCAACTGCAGATTCTAGAGCCCATTTTTTAAATTCCTGGTCCTTATAAGATGGGTAACCAAGGAGCCAGTTTCCTTGCCTCTTTGCACTGCTGCTGTCAGAGCCAGCCGGATAATTATAACTAATAATAATTAAAAACTGAAAGTGCTCTAGGCACATACTTAGCATTTGACTCTTTGGCTGAGCTTTCCGTGAGCAGCAGCGTCTTCCTCTTTCCTGTTTTAAAGACAGCCCAGTCTGTGCCATCCACCACTGCAGGGAGAGCAGGGCCTGGCTGGGCTTGACCTGGGGGAACGAGAGGGAGGTGCCTGGTGACACCCAGCAGTGGCTCTGGGCAGTGAGAACCGATTGTTGGCATTGGAGTCCTCCCCAGATTGCCCCTCCTCCATTGTTTTCTATTGCAGACACTTGCACCTTTCTGGCCTCAGTTTCCTTGAGTGTACAGTGGGGTAGGATCTATTGCCTCAGGTTTTGTGAGGATGGACAGTTCATGGGCGGAAAAGCACTTGGTGAGCACTTAGAATATAAAGCTTCCTGGAGGTAATTACTGTGCTTTTCAGGGTGTGATCCCTTTGTGTGTCCTGCCTTCCCCACTAGGTCAGGAAGCCAGAGCCCAGCACAGCCCGATATCCGTTAATCGTGGCAACATGGTGCGGCGTGCCCACACAGCCTGGCTGCCAATCCCAGCCCCACTACCGAGTGGCTCTGTGACCTTGAGCAAGTCACTGACCCTCTCTGGGTCTCAGCAAATGGAGGGTAATGACAGTGCCTGAAAAGCCTTCAGCTCCGGGTCTGGTCAGAGTCCAGGTTTGGTGAGCATCAGCCAGTGTTGTCGTCGCTGCTGTGACCCGTGGGCTTCGGTTCACTCCTTCACGACTCGTTCCTTCAGCCCGTCGTGTGTGGATGTGCTCAGTGCAGCCCACAAGATTTGCTGAGCACCTACTACGTGCCAGGTGTGTGCAGGTTCTGGGGACACACAAAGGCCTGTGTCCCTCAAGTGCTGCCTGGAGAGGAATAGGGAACCATTGAGGACAAACAGGCAGAGTACTGATTCCATGTTTGCGGCGTAACCTAGTGTAATGTATGCAATAAAGCATAGCATCATAGCAATCATGCGGTGTGCTAAGCCTCACACAACAGGACTGCTGTACCCAGCAGAACCTGCAGCCGGGCCCCATGTGACATCGCAGGAGGCCTGGGCTGTGACCCTTCCTCTCTTTGTCTCCAGGCTTGTCTGTCTGTGTCTCTTAGTTTATTTACCCTTGAGTGGGGCAAGGCCTTTCCTGCTCACGGTAAAATGTACCACCCTCAGCAGCAGCATTCTGTCTCACCACTGCCACCACTTGGGGCAGCCGAGCCGCCCAAGGGGCCGTGAGTGCAGGTTTAGGGTCTACGTCTGGAGAACACTGAGCAGTGGGCAGTGACTCTGCTTCTTGTCCTTCTGAGGTCCAGGCACAGGCCTGAGCCATTCACCCCACAGTAGTAAAAACGAGACAGCTTTTCCCGAGGGTTTGCTGGAGGCCCGATTCCATCTCTTCACATGCGCAGTCTTTTGAGACCTCACAGTGACGATCTCCATGGCACAGATAGGTAAACTGAGGCTCTCCTGGGTCACACAGCTGCTGGAGTCGCAGGGCTGTGAACACAAGCAGCCTGACACTAGTGTCTGTGTTCTCGGCCCCAAGGCTGGGGCAGTGCACTTGCAGTCGACTCTCAAGCCCTTAAGAGCCAAGGGCAGGCCTCTGGGTGCTGGGTGCAGGCAGGCCTCACCTCCCAGGAGGGTAAGAGTTCCAGAAGGGGACTCGGAGATCGCCAGGCTCCTGGGGCACGTGGACGTCTTGCTCTAGGTGAGCTGCGGCTGCCGTGGTCACCACAGAGAGGAGCAAGGGAGGGGCGGGCCCTGCAGGAGCCCATGCCTGGCTGTGCTCAGAGGCCCTCGCGAGCCCCGGGGCTCTGCCTGCTTGAGCGATGAAGTGTGCGGAGGCCCAGGTGGGGACTGGGGTGGGGGGGCTCCTCCCAAGGCCCAGCTCCGGGCAGAGATGGCACTTGGAATCGGCCTCCGGCTGCCCGTGTGCCCGTTGGAGCCTGTCATTCATGCCCTAGGGCGGGGGGCCAACGAACTTTAGAGGGGCACCATGCCATCATGACAGATGGGCATGGGGGCTCTGCCAGCAGCCTGAGGCCGGCGGCCATTGTGTGTGTTGTGAGCCCAGCCCCTCACCGGCGCTGTCCCAGCCGGGACCAAATGCCTTCAGTTTCTTAGAACAATGGTAATACTAAGAGCAGTGGGTGCCGTATTGGTCCAAGGCTCCCAGAGGTTGGCACTGTACAAAGCCCTGCCCCCCTCACTGACTTAGACACGGAGGCAGCCCGACGTACAGGAAAGACACAGGGCCTTGGGGGCCAGAGGGTGTGAATCTCAGAGTTGCTTCTTCAACGTCCCTGTGACCTTGGGACATGTGACCTTCCTCCCCGAGACTCACTGTCCTCACCCGGACAGCGGGCCAATGCTGCCTCTCCTGGAGGGTTAATGTGGGGATGCAACGTACTGTTTGTGAAACACGGAACACAGTGCCCGGGCCCAGGAGGGCCTAACGGAGGGGGTGGCGTTGGGGGTAGAATTGATGTGATGTCACTGCCCCACTTTCACAGATGGGAGACTCAGTATCACGTCACACAGCTAGCAAGCGGCAGAGCAGAGCCTGAGGGACGAGGAAGGGTGGGGGAGTAATAGTAACAGCAACAAGCCCAGGCACGAAGTGGGGGGGCCCTTTGCATCGATTATCCTGTTTTATCCTCACAACCATCATTTGAGGCCAATGTTGTTGTTCTCTCCATTTTGCAGAGGGGGAGACTGAGGCACACGAGGCAGTGGCAGAGATGAGATTTGAACCCAGGTAGCCTGGCTGTAGAGCCCGAGTGTTGAACTGCTGCCCTGATGCTGTGGGCAGGCTTCTTCCCATTGCAGAGCCCCAAGCGTGTTAAAAACGAGGTCTGCTTTGTCTCTCGATACCGTGGCGATACCGTGGTCTGTCTGCTCAACTTGTTGGGGGTGGGTTGGCTTCCCCCTGCCAGGATGCCAGGGTCTGGGTGGCTGGGGGTGCTTGGCCCCCTCCAGCGGAGAGACCAGAACCGGGTGCTGTCGGCGGAAGCCTGGGCTGCACTCTTTCATTGAGCGGGAACAATTACTAATGACATTTAGAAATAAATTAATGATGAGAAATGCAAGTTGGCATTTCAGGAGCGCCAGTCAACAGCCCCACGTCAGCATTCCCCGGAGAGGTAAAGGGGCTGGGGCCGGGCGTGCAGGGGGAAGGCGGAGGTGGCAGGAATCAGTTTTGCTGCGTCAATACTGAATGTGGCCCCACTCGCTCTGCTTCTGGAGTTTAGACAAAACCAAGCACGGATCGACTGGGGCTCATCCAGGGCTGCAGTGAGATTCACTGTGTGCTGTGATATGGGCAAGGGTGGGTAACAGGTTCAGTCTGGTGTTTCCTTTCAGTGATGTCAGGAAGCAGAGTGGGTGGGCGAGGGACAGCGAAAGGGGAAGGGGGTAGCCTTAGGACCGAGCCGTTTGAGCTCAACCAGCCCTTACCAGCTGCATAACTTAGCAAGCTGCTTTGCCTTTCTCTCTCTCTCTCTCTCTTTTTTTTTTTTTTTGGCCACACCACTTGGCTTGCGGGATCTTATTTCCCCAACCAGGGTTTGAACCTGGGCCCTCAGCAGTAAAAGCACAGAGTCCTAACCACTGGACTGCCAGGAAATTCCCTGCTTTGTCTTTCTGAGCCTCAGTTTCTTCATCAGTAAAATGGGACATCAGTCAAATCGGGACATGTGAAGAGAACGTGTGAAGACCAGGCAGCCCAGTTTTGGCACATGTCAGGCGCACAGTATATGGTAGCTATTACCCTATTCCACGGACATATTTTAAGATGCACAGCTTTTCTCATTATAACGGCTCTCACATTGGAATACCTCACTTGTGTGTTATAGTTTAATGGGTCATTTTTTTGTTTGCTTGTTGTAATACATCAAATACGGAGCATCTTATATTCTCTGGGGTCTTAGAATAGATAAAAGACGGCATTGGTAGGAAGCATGGCAGAGGGTGAGGAGGAAGAAAGAAGAAAGATGAAATTGTCTGGGGCAGGGATTGGGGTTCCCAGTGGGAGCATGCCAACCCCTTCCTTCCCATCAGGGTCTCCAGAATGAGGAAGAGGGGTCCCATCCAGCCTCCCCTCACATAGAAGGGAGAAGACACACACAGGGAAATGTCATTATCATAGTAACGTTGAGCATTTTTATGGTGGAGGTTAAAAACTCCTAGCCCATGACCCTGGGGATTTTGGAACCTTTAAATGGTTGTCTATGTTTCGAAATGGAGATTTCCTATAATTATAGTGGCTACCATTAATATAGTGCTTATTACGTGCCAGACATTGCTCTTAGCACTCCTATACATTAAGACATTCTATCCTCACAATGCCTCTATTATTATTATTATTTTTTTTTTTTTTTTTTTGCGGTATGCGGGCCTCTCACTGCTGTGGCCTCTCCCGTTGCGGAGCACAGGCTCCGGACGCGCAGGCTCAGCGGCCATGGCTCACGGGCCCAGCCACTCCACGGCGTGTGGGATCCTCCCAGACCGGGGCACGAACCCGTGTCCCCTGCATCGGCAGGTGGACTCTCAACCACTGTGCCACCAGGGAAGCCCATGCTTCTATTATTGAGGTAACTGAACTGAGGCACAGAGAGCTTAACTAACTCCCTGAGGCCACAGAGCTAGTCAGTCCTGGGCCTAGGCCACCAGCCCCAGATTCTGTCTCTTTACCACCACACTAAATGGCTAGATTTCTTGATTTTTCTACAAATGACATCTGGCAGCCCCTGGACCACAGTCCCGCATGGCAACAATCAGCTGCCCTCTTCAGACATGGGGATGTGAGCTCTGGTCCAGCACCGCCCCCGGCCTGGTCGGACTGACGCAGTTCATTACTCACCTGGGCTCTGAGTTTGCGGCCCTGTTGCAACACTTCACAGTTTGTAAATATTATCTTGTTGGTGCCTCAACAACCGGGAACCACTAGAAGTTCTCTTTACTCCCACCATTTTGCAGACCTGAAAACTGAGGCTGGGAAAGGGCGATAAAGCTGGGAGGAGTGGGGCCCAGGGTGGGAGTGGGGAGTGTATTCCACCCATTTGGGTTTGGGTGTTTGAACAGGGAGGCAAGTGGGGCTCCCTGCTCTCCAGCTCAGTGACTGGTCTCCCCAGTGAAACCAGACGTGGATGCACAGGCCAACAGCTGCATCCCTATGGCACCGTCTCAGTCTCTCCACCCTTCTTTTTGAAGCTGCCACATCAAAACTGCGGGGTCATCCATGCTTTGGAGTTGACAGTGATGGCAAAGCCTTGTGATTTGTAGTAATTATGACAATAGTAAACATCTGTGTACCTTTTACATATTGTAAACATTTTTACATATGTAACCTGATTTGAAGCTCATAACAAGGCTATGAGGTCAGTATTATTTGTAAATAGGTACTTAGAAAAGTGAAGTGACTTGCCTTGGGTCACATACATATATTAGGTGGCTAAGGCAGGATTTGAACTCCAAAAGCCACTGTATTTCCACCGGTCCTTCTACCCTGCCGCCCACTTATTTATTCGTGCACTCTTCTTTCCCCTACCATTCACTCATCTGCCACCCGTCCACTTATCCACACATTCATTGATTCATCCATCTTGCCATCCATCCATCTACTCATCCATCCATCATCCACCCACTCATCCACCAACCATTTTTCCATCCATCTAGCTGCACATCCAGCCAGCCAGCCATCAGTATTGAGTGTTAAGTGCTGGGAACTACACAGCTTTCATGACACCTCCCTCATGTGCTCTTAATTCCATGCTTAACTACTACCCATCCCTCCTCCCACCCTACAACTGCTTGTGCTCCCCCCGTCCCCCCCACACCTCTGATGACTTGAGTGGGACAGGATGGGCTGGGAGATCTAGATGATCCTTTGTTTGCCTCATGGAAACCATCGAGTTCTGGTGGTGGAAGCAAAGGCTCAGGGCAGACCCACTTGGTCAAGGTGGAGCAGGTGTGTGGGCAGTGATGATGTGCCTAGAGTTTGCTTGGAAACTGAAGCTGAGTGTGGTTGGAAGCTGAGGGCAGACAAGGCATTGCAGGCTGGGCCACAGTGTTCTTTAGCCCCATCAGTGGGCCCAGCTCCCAAGGAGCTCTGCCTTTCTAGGTGGGTAGAGGTCACCCTTAGCCCTTTGCTTTGTACCAGGCTGGATGTCCTCTCCGAATGGACAAGGATATATGCCCAAGTGTTTTCATAAGAACCTTCGCGATCATTAAATATAATCGGTCTCAGCTGCAGTTTTGATCGCTGGTGCATGCACACAATTCATCACAGCAAATTAGGTCCATCTTCAGAACTTCTGGCCCTGCAGCCTGGGGGTCTGTCAGTGAGGGGGCTGGGCCATGTGGGCTCCGGAAGCCATTCTGGGGGGGTGATGAGCCATGTTTTCTGAGGAGGACCACCCTCAGAATAATCTGCCAGAACAGCTCTCCCTCTGCAGAGGTTAATTTTCTAGAAATTTTGAGGATGCAGGAAAGTTTTCCTTTTAGCAAAAATTTGGAGGAAAGAAGAAAAGGATGTGATGGAAGTTTTAAAATATCATTTATAAAACCTGAAAGCACTGGGTTAGTTGAGGGACCAGAACATATGTGTTCTGTATAATTAGTGACCGTGTGACCTAGATTTTCCAGGACAGTCCTGATTTCAAGTATTTTGTCCCAGCTATTGGCTATTTGTCCTGGTTTTTTGGCTTGTGAAATATGACGACTACATACGGAGCTGAGTTTTCTCATCAAATTTTAATGAATAAATATTTAAAGCTGTAAAGGCCTGGAAAGATTTCAGAAAAAATTAAAGGGAAAATTCCCACCCACTTTTTTTCCCAACATGGCAAAATACGTCTGTGGGTATACCTCATGCATGCTTCCTGTCCCCCAACTGAAGTAGCAGAGGAAACACTTCCATCCAGCAGGGTTTGAAAACTGTCAAGGCCGCAGTCCTTTGGACTTGGCAGTAATTGCAAGGGAGGCCTCTCTGCCATGTGGCTCAGGCCCCTGTGCTCAGGGCATAAAGCCCCTGGTTCTAAAGGTCTCGAGAGCTCCTCTGTTCTTCTGTGGCCCTGGGAGCTGTGCCATTGATGATAGCCATAGGCTCGGGCACCGCAGAGGAAGCCCTATGCATCACGGAGGTGGAAAAGGCCTTGCAGCCAATTCTGGCCAGTGATACGTCCCCTGGATGCTATAGCTCCCACTTGCCCAGCCAAGGCCTCTACACGCCTCGTCTCGCTGCTACAGTCTGTACAACTTCCAGCTTCCAACTTCCAACCCTAGAACAAGACACGTGGACTTCCCTGGTGGTCTAGTGGCTAAGACTCTGCACTTCCAATGCAGGGGGCGCGGGTTCGATCCCTGGTTGGGGAACTAAGATCCCAGATGCTGCGTGGCCAAAAGAAAAAAAAAAGATGTCTTCTGTAGAACAAGAGACATGAGGATTACAGCGCAGGATCGGCCCTGCATTCAGCTGTAGCCTGCGACAGACATTTCATCCTCCCACCTGCCCGCTTACTCTGTGAGATCCCACCCAATTTTTAAAAAAAATTGTGGGAAAATACACATACATAAAGTTTACCATCTTAACCATTTTTTAAAAATTAATTAATTTATTTATTTTTGGCTGCATTGGGTCTTTGTTGCTGCACATTGGCTTTCTCTGGTTGCGGCGAGCGGGGGCTACTCTTCGTTGCAGTGCATGGGCTTCTCATTGCAGTGGCTTCTCTTGTTGCGGAGCACAGGCTCTAGGCGCGTGGGCTTCCGTAGTTGTGGCTCGTGGGCTCTAGAGCGCAGGCTCAGTAGTTGTGGTGCACGGGCTCAGTTGCACCACAGCATGTGGGATCTTCCCGGACCAGGGCTCGAACCCGTGTTCCCTGCATTGGCGGCCAGATTCCTAACCACTGCACCACCAGGGAAGTCCCTTAACCATTTTTTAAATATATATATACTGTTACACTATCTTGTTGAGTTCAGGTGTAAAGAGCCTTGAAATTCTTTTTTTTTTTTTTTTAATGTTGGGGGTAGGAGTTTCTATTTATTTATTTATTTTTGCTGTATTGGGTCTTCGTTTCTGTGCGAGGGCTTTCTCTAGTTGCGGCAAGCAGGGGCCACTCTTCATCGAGGTATGCAGGCCTCTCACTGTTGCGGCCTTTCTTGTTGCGGAGCACAGGCTCCAGACACGCAGGCTCAGCAGTTGTGGCTCACGGACCTAGCTGCTCCACGGCATGTGGGATCTTCCCAGACCAGGGCTCGAACCCGTGTCCCCTGCATTAGCAGGCAGACTCTCAACCACTGCACCACCAGGGAAGCCCTCCCTTAACCATTTTTAAGTAGACAGTGCATTGGCACTAAGTACCTTCACAGGTACTTCACAGGTACTTACTTCACAGGTACTGTTGTGCAACCATCACCACCATCCACAGATCTTTTCCATCTTCCCAAACGGAAACTGTGTCCCCATGAGCCAGTGACTCCCCCTCCCTCCCACAGCCCCTGGGAACCACCATTCTCCTTCCTGTCTCTAGGAACCTCATAGGAGTGAGTCATACACAGTCTTTGTCCTCCTGTGACCAGCTCTGTGTCTTCAAAGGATCCCTGGACTTCTAAGGGAAAAGTGTAGCATGGCCTGGGCGGGGCCGGGGACATGGAGGAGAGGGACAGCTCTGTTTCTTCTCCTCTCCCCAGCCCTGTCAGTGAAGGCTTTGCCTCACTACCATCGCCCGTTGGCTGTCATTTCAGAAATACTGAGTTTTTAGCAAGCGCGGGCTCTGAGCCGACACAGGGCCCAGCAGAGAATGGAGAGATGAGGTCCCTGCCTGCAGCTCATGGCCTAGTGAGGGGCAGGGAAGCAGCCTGGTCACTGCAGGTTGAGGAAAGTGCTAGAAGGACACCTGTGCAGGTGAGGAGCTGCACCAAGACAGGGGCCCCTCATCATACGGGCAGGAAGGGCTTTCCCAGGGCACGGCAATCAGATGCGGAGGAGCCTGGGGAAACTCGGGGGAGCCTCGGGGCAGTGGAGTGGCCGCCAAGAGGGCTGAGTGAGGAAAGAGCTTGGCCTGGGTGGGGAGCTGAGAGAAGGTGGTAGAGGCTTCGGGACCAGCAGTCGCCGGACCTTGTAGGGCTGTCAGACCTGGGGTCCGGAGCCCGGATTTCTTCTGGGTGTGGTTGGGACCCACTGGAGGTTAAGCAGAGATCTCCCACTTCCCTGCTCCCTGGAAGAGAGAACCTGGGACACTCCTCTCATGGCACTTTGTTCTCTCAGTGTCCCATGGCCATGAAGAGGAAGCCCTGGCAGGAACCCGGGTCGTCGGCAAGCGGGGGCTTGCAGGGGTGTCCCCCCCGGTAGTGTGAGTGAGGGCAGATTAACTGCACTGTGTGGGGAGATGAAAAGCCAAAAATAACAATAACTGACCCTGAACCACCGTGCAACACGTTGTCAGTGTAACGTGTGTGTGTGTGTGCACGCACGCCTGGGATTGTGGGGTGTCCACGATTGTGTGTGTGATTGTGGTTGTCTGTGACACTGTGTGTAGGTGCCTGTGGACTATCCACGAGTGTGTGTGTACCTGTGTGCATTTCATTTTGGGGTACCTGTGAGTGTGCGTGTGTATGTTTTTGGAACCCAGTGGGGGATTATGCAGAGATTCCCACTTCCCTTGAGGTGTGGCCTCGGGGTGTCTGTGAGAGCATGCGTTTGGGGGTGGGCGTAGGTGCAGAGAGAACAGGAGCCCTGTCGTGCCACGCTACGTTCATAAGTGCCCCCAAGGGCAGTGCCCACACAATGCCTGGCTCTCTCCTTCTCCCCCGAGAGATACAGCGGGTGATGGGTGGGAGGATTCTCAAGTTCTTTGGAAGAAAAGGAGGTATGAGGGGATTATCATCAAGACTCTTGAACGAGGCGCTTATGGAAAACCGGTGCTGTTCTCTCTGAGTGGTTGAGGGAGGGGCTGCCTGGCCCCCCTCCCCAAGATGGCCATTTGGACGCTCCTGTGTGACCCCAGGGAAGACGGGTTTCCCAGGTTTGCTAGGACCTGGCAAGCCCAGAAACCCTTAGGCTGCATGGGGGGCCCCGCCCTCAAGGCAGCGGTACCCAGGACCTGGGGGACCACACTGGCCTCAACAGAGCTTCATCTTCTATGCTCCATCCTCTTCTTCAGAACTAACCCTGGAGGGTCCCACCTCCCACTCACCCAGGTGAGGACCCTAAATAATGACGGGCCACGTGGCATCTAATAGCACTGCCCACCCTCCCCCCACCCTGGGCATCAGCCAGTCAGTGTACTGGAAGATACCTCGAGCACCTTGAGGGCCTCTCAAAATACCAGCGGCCTCACTGGCAGCCCGTGGGCCAGCTTTGACCTACAGACATGTTTTCACTGGCTGCATCACGCTTTAAATATCAAATGTTTTATTTTTTAAAAATCTGGACTTTTCAGTTCGCCCTACAGAACCAGAAGTGCTGGCAGCCCTGGGCCCGCATTCCCACAGGGCCGTCATTACCTGGAGCCCACGAGGGCTGCCCCTTTCCTACGAGGCTTGGCTTCTTGGGATGACACCAGTCCTCACTGTGCCTTATGGCTTTGCACCTGGCCTGGGTGGAGCTTGCTGGTCGAGTGGACCCGACAGCAACCTGGCGCCTGAGCGGAGGCCTCTGTCCAGTCTGGGCCCAGCTGCACATGGTAGGGAAGCTCTGCCCACAGCAGCCGGGTCTCCCCGACATCAGCCGCTGTTTTTCAGTATGTTACCCTGTGAGTGTGGTGCCCCAACTGATAGGATGTTCCATGGGTGTGGGTGCCTGGTCTTCTCTGACCGTCACTAAGGCTGGCAGATGTGTTCTGAGGTGGGAGGAGAGACCCCTCGCTTGGTCTTGGGAGCCCAGTCTTCCCGCACCATTTTTTTTTTTTTTTTTTTTTTTTTTGGTACGCGGGCCTCTCACTGTTGTGGCCTCTCCCGTTGTGGAGCACAGGCTCCGGACGCGCAGGCTCAGCGGTCATGGCTCACGGGCCCAGCCGCTCCGCGGCATGTGGGATCTTCCCAGACCAGAGCACGAACCTGTGTCCCCTGCATCGGCAGGCGGACTCTCAACCACTGCGCCACCAGGGAAGCCCTTCCCGCACCATTTTTAATGGAGTTTCAGCACCTCTGCCTTGGTCTCTCCTCAGGCTCTGGTGGCCTGTATGCTTCGGTTCCTGCTGTGCTCCCGCAGGATGGAATCCTATCTTTCAGAGGTCTGACTCAGGCTTTTTGGGGGCAGGGGGGCATGTCTTAATTCGTATTTGAGATGAACCCCAGGGTCTGGTTCCAAGCAAGCGCTTAGCTAATGTGTTTAGAATGGACTTCCCAGTGACCCGTGACAGGTCAGTGCAGTGTCCCCACCCAGGAGGGGCCAGAATCCACAGCAGGGAGCTAACTTGGGGTCGCCTGGCACACCACGGCCAAAACCCTCGATTTTCGGTCCTTTGTCCCAGGTTTGCTGGGCACCCTGTCCCTGAGGGGCTCCCACCTCCCTTTGGAGAACCAGAAACAGTGGTGGCCAGGTTAACTCGGGACTCGGCGTCAGGCTTGTTGCTGAGGAGGGGCACATGTATAAGCAGCCCTGGAACGATTTCACCCTCCTCTGCCCGTGACACAGCCATAAGCCCTCGATTTCCCTTGCACAGCTGCTACCTAAAGTTGAGTCGCTGGCCTGCGAGTCTCTGCTCACAAACAGACCGACTGGGCCCATTTGCATTCTGAAGCGCAGTTCCCCGGAGTCCTCGGGCCCTCTGGGCAGGTATTATTAGTTCCCTTGTTTTGTTGGGTGACTGAATGGGAGCCTGTTTACGGGCTGAGTCCTAATAGAAGGCTTCGGTTCCCTCATAATAATCTATTCTCCGGTGGGTTTTATTTCCGAAGCACAGCCGTACAGAACCTGCCCCCTTGGGAGTTTATTGGGCTTTTTTTTTTTTTCACAACAACATTTTCTCCCAACATTTTCACTCAAAGGAAGATCTTTTTTCCCATTCACGGGACTGGTTGTTGGCCAGGCCACCTGCTTTGGGCTCTTGGGTCCTGGGTGCTGCTGGGCACTGGCGAGAGGGGTTTAGAGAGGGTCCTCGCTTGCCCACCCGGGGTCCTTAGAGCAGCAAGGAGAATGAAAGAGAGCAGACAGTCAGCTCCTCTGGGACACGTCCAGCAGCAGCAGTCAGGGTCACGTGGCTCTTCCTCACATGGCCCCAGGTGACGAGGTCCCCGAAACTGCTCCTGCTCTAGGTTCTGCCAGAAAGCAGTAGATCCCACCCCCCAGGCCACCCCGCTGCTCCTTAGAAGCTGGAATCTCCCTCCACGCCAGGAGTTCCTGATGAACTGAGGCGCTCACGTGAGAGACAGACTTCCCCAGCTAAGCGGGTACGACGCTCACTTCCTGCTGCTCTGGATTGGCAGACGACAGCCTGTCTGGCTGTCTGGGAGGCAGAGTCAGGGAAGCCCCACACACATCCCCACGCGCGGAGGAGCTGCCTTGGCCTCGTAGGCTTTGTCCCAGGGCGGTGGGTCACCAGCTTCACTCAGGACGCTCCAATGCCAAGGACGGGTCTCCCATCCACACGGGCGAACCTCTCCTTGCCCTCTGTGCAAATGGGCAGCCCCCGGCTTGCTTGGTGGGCCCGGGGGGACGTGGGGCGCATACACGTCAGGGCCCGGGTCCCCGGGAGAGCGGCTGAGTCACCGGGCAGGCATTTAGCGGGGACCTCAGCCATCACCCACTCCTAATTTTCATGACGTGCATTAGCGAAATTGTGTTCCGAGTATTCATTCAGTGCTGTTTATGGTGTGCTCTGGAGTGCGCTTACCGTTTGTCAGAAGTGCAAACTAGCGAACATACGAGCCTTTAAGACAGGCCATCTGTTCGTCTTAGACCCTTGGACGATTGTCAAACGCTTCTAAAAATAAGCGCTCACTAGCAGAGAGGGGCTGCCCAGGTGATACACAGCCGAGAGGGAAGCAGGGCCGCCTGCACCTTTCCCCTCCCCAAAGGGAAAGATACAGTCGTGTGCTGGGGACGGGTGGGGGCCCGAGAAGGGAGCAGCGGGGGTGAGAGCCTGGGGGCCCTGCCGATAGACCTTTCTGGCTGGAGGTGCGTGCGTCTCCCTGTTCCTTGCCTCTCGTGTAACTCCGCAGCTCAAGTACTTTCGATGGCTCCCCGTGGCCCAGATTTAAGGGCAAGCTTCCTCGTCTGGCATCAAGGAGCCTCATCAATAAGACCCCCTCCTTCCTTTCCAGGCTTGTCTCCACGGCACATACCCTGTCCTTCTGCCAAGCTGAATTATTCATTGTTCCCCCAACATATGCTGCACTTTTCACATTTCACAGGCAGGAGAGGGCTGTGGTGAAGGGTGGGCTCTGCCTACAGACCGCACAGGTGCAGCTCCTGCACCACCATTAACCAGCTGTAGCACCTCCACTCTGTGCCTCAGTTTTCTCATCTGTAAAATAGGGATAATGAGAGTATTTAGTCCCCAGGGTTGTCGTGAGGCTTAAATGAGTTAATATAAGTGAAGAGTTAAGAATGACACAGTGAGCTCAGGATGAGTGTTAGCTGTGATCGTTATCCGGATTCTTCACACCTTCAGCCTTTGTCTGGGTGGTCCCATCTCCCTGGAAAGCGAACACACACACACACACACACACACACACACACACACACACCAGTGCAAATCCTAACCTGAGCCATCCTCAAAGGGCAGCTGGGAGGCCAACTTTTTCCTTAAGCTCCCCCCAATCAGAAATGTTCTCCCCACAGTTCCCTTTTTAAAAAAAAATTTATTTATTTATTTATTTATTGCGGTACGCGGGCCTCTCACTGTTGTGGCCTCTCCCGTTGCGGAGCACAGGCTCCGGACGCGCAGGCTCAGCGGCCATGGCTCACGGGCCCAGCCGCTCTGCGGCATGTGGGATCTTCCCGGACCGGGGCACGAACCCGTGTACCCTGCATCGGCAGGAGTACTCCCAACCACTGCGCCACCAGGGAAGCCCCCACAGTTCCTTTTTGTGAAATCTCACCCCCTCCTTCAGCCATGAGCTGGTAGCAGGCCAGGCTGTGCCTCACTCTCTCTCTCTCTCTCTCTCTCTGTCTCCCGTCTACCACACGCAGCCAGCCTCTGTGTTTGTTAAACAAACAAATAACAGAACCTCGCTTAGCCTGAACACGGCTGCAGCGTTAGCCCGAAGGATCTGCCTTTTCCCCTGGAAACGAATCCTCCCGTGGTTAAGGCAGGTTCTTGGACTTGGTCCCAGCTCCTGGAGACTGCTCTTGGTGACACCAGCCTTGTGAGAGCCACTGGGGCTGCAGCCGCCAGGGAGTGGCCCGGCGGTAGGCAGCGGGGAGAAAGGGGATTAACCACAGCCTCCTTCCCAACCTAGAACCAGAGGGAGGTGATGTGGCGAAGCCAGGTGGGCTCTGCAGCTGGGGCTGGGTGAGCGGGGAGGGTGGGATGCTCTGGGTATGGGGGCTGTGTCCCTGTGCCCTTAAGTCTGCCACACGGAGGTGAGGCCCGGCCCCGGGGCCAGGCCTTCTCTTGTGCCCCTTGAGAGTAAGGGTCTGTGAGTCCAGGCCGCCCCCATTCACTGTGGACTGTGAGCTTCTCAAGGGAGAGGCTGGGGCTCCACCTGTGTGTGTCCAGTGCCCGGCTGGGGCCTCCGTGAACCGCTGTGGAAGGGATGAGCGAATGAGTGAATGACGGGATGAGTGCACACCTCCCCCCTCCTCCACAAAGTCACCAGACGTCCCACTGTTCCCTGGGGGGAGGGAAAGCAGTCAATTGTGGGTACAGAGGTTGTAGCCAGGGGGCTGGTGGGGAGGGGACAACGAGGGGAGGACCTTTATTAGATGCTGCTGTTCCAGAGATAGGACCATCCAAGGTGCTGCCTTCTCCGGAGCGGTCCTGAGATCTCGCCAGCCCCGGGGACACACAGAAGGAGGAACTGGCAGAGGGATCAGTCTGTCAGACCTCCAAGAATCCCCCACTGCAAGCCCCCAAGCGTGTTTGGTGCCATGGGGGTACAAGCAGGGAACAAACAGCCCCTCGTTCACAGAGCTCGCTGTATCTCGGACACCGTTTATAGCAATGTATGGAGCACTTACTCTTGGCCAGCCTGGGATAAGTACACACACATTATCTCCTGAGTCCTCAGGGCGTCTTAGGAAGTGGGCTCTGTTATTTCTGCCCCCCGCCCCAAGCCCCCAGAGGTCAGGGAACTTGCTCAAGGTCACATGGCTAGTAAGTGGCAGAGCCAGGATTCAAACCCGGGACTCAGCCCATCTCAGCCCATAAGGGCTTGCCCCCTGCCTTGGGATCACTCAGGGCAGTGGCTAGCACAAATGGGGTACTTGCAAAGGACCAGGCGAGGTGCCAGGACTTTAGAGATATTTTGTCATCAGAGTGGCTGGAGCACAGGAGGGGCAGCTAATAATGACCCGCAGTGCAGAGAAATCTTCTCCAGCCCGTGCCCGTGCATCTCAGGATGTGCAGAGCAGTCTCTCTTTGCCTCACAGGCAGTGTTTTCCAGGCCACCAGGCAGCCAGCATGTTTAAGCACCACGAGTCTTTTCTCCTTGACTCTATGGTGAGTGCGCATCAAAGGGAGACCAAGCAGGGTCCCAGACCCTGGAGCTAAGACCTGGAGAAGAAATCCTGATTGCAGACCAGGGGGGGACGCACCAGTGTGTGTGTGTGTGTGTGTGTGTGTGTGTGCATGTGTGTGTGTGCATGTGGTGCGTATGCATGCCTGTTGCAGGGCCTGGAGGTGTGTTGAGCCAGGGATGCCTCCTGGGGCTAGTGAATGGGCCCCCCACCAGAATCTCCAACTGGCCCATGCTAGGGTGTGTCTGTGCTTTGGGAAGGATGGTCCAGCCACAGACTCCGTGATCCTGATGCTCCCTCATTGCCCAACATATACCCTGGCTTCGCTCCAAATCCAGGTTATTTTACTGCTGAATTCCTAGCAACAAGTATGGTGGCTGTCACCCAGGGATTTAGTAAAGGTTTTCTGAATGAACGAATGAATGAATGAATGAACGAACAGCCATGTAAATGAATGTGAGGGTGTGACAGAGGGATCCTCAGCCTCAGCCCTCTGCGGATGACTTCCACAGAGAGAGGGGTCACCAGGATCCCAGCTAGGGCCCGACCTCTCGCCCGTCACTAACTTGTATCCCGGGGGCAGATGGCCCAGTGCACTAGGCAGAGGCGCTCGGAACAGGCGCTACCAGAAACCTCCACCAGGAGAGCCGCACTGGCTCTGCCGAGAGGATGGATCTCGGCCGCAAACCAGTGCCACCCACCCCCCTTCCGTTCTCCCATTTTATTTTTCTCACCTGCTCCTGGGCCCACACCTGCATCTCCCTGGCAGACGGAGAGGCCCGTGTGGATGCCAGCCCCCCCCACCCCACCCAGGGACCTCCCAGTCCTTGCCAGCTGCCACCCCTGCCCCAGCCCCGGCCTTTACGATGCCGGGAAGTATTCGTCTGCGGGGTTGGTAGCATCTTTAAAAAACGATTTTCTTCCTTCTCTGAAGGGGCTAAATATAGCACAGGCATAAACAGAGAAATAGACATTAAGCCAAAATGCCCTTGTGAGAACCATGCCGGGTGGAAGGAGCTCTAAGAAGACTTGATGAAGCTCCCTCATCCCTCGAACCAACCGCAGCTTCAAGCCTTGGGGGAAGCAGCCATGGGTTTTTAGGCTTATTGAACTGTGCCACTCGCCAGTGGCTCTGCCGGGAGCTGCTCAGCGCACAGGTGTGCTGGCGATGGGTGAGTCCTCGTGACGGTCCCTGCCACCCCCTCTGCCCTTTTCGAGACTGTGCCCTGGGCCTGTGGAGGAGCTGATGCCGTCCTAGCCGAGCACAGGGGCTTCTCAGCCACCCCCATACTTATTGGGCAGCCTTGACCGGGCTCCCTCAGAGCCGCCATTCTGCACCCTTAAGCCCACACCCATCGTTTGGGTGTCTGTGTGTCTCTAGGCATCCCCCCCACCCCACGCAGTCAGGCTCCTCGAGGGCCGAGCCCAGCTGGAGTCGTCCTCTCCCTTCCACTGTGCCCGTCCCAGGGCAGAGCATCCAGCAGGCACTTCACAGCGCAGTGCTGAATGAATTCTGGTGCCTGGCCCCCTCGGGGCATCAAGTTTCCACGTTTCCATCTGCTGTGACATCCTAGGCTTTTGTTCCTGTAGAACTTCAGGTAAGGAAGTTTCACCCTCTTTGAGGAAGTTCTTCCTTGAGTCTAACCGAAGACCTGCCAGCTACTGCCCCTTAAGAGAGAAGGCCACTGTTGTTTTCACCTGAGAAGTGGCATTTATTCTTGAACTGTCCTAACCAGCAGTCCTAGGTGTAGGTTTCCATCACCAGGATTTCTGTGCCTGGCTGAGCCAGTGTGGACCATGTGTGTCACACTGGCCCTGTTCTTGGCATCTTGGCAAGAGGCTGCTTCATTATCCAGAGAGCCCTGGACATCCGCCTTTTCCCATGTTGCTGGTGGATGGTCCTGAGGACTTTGTGAAGGTCAGAAATCATCTGGTTTTCTGCTGCTTATGAAACAGAGTCCACATTCAGGGGCATTCGGGGCTCCCAGCAGTCTTCCCTGTGATCTCTGTGCTGGGATCACCCCACTGGTGCCTGCATCTGCCGAGCTTACTCCAGCCTCCGTACCTTTGTCTATGCTGTGCCCTCCTCTTGGCATGTCCTTTCCCCTTTCCACATACCTACGTCCTACCCATATATTTATTCCTTTATTTATCCTTCCATTGATTCAAAAACATTTACTCAGTGTCTCCTTGGTGCCAGAGCCTCGGAACCATAATGTGAGAATGAGGAAAGGGCTGTACACGTTTACCTTCCTAATGTCCCTCCTCTCCCTCCTCCCCAACCCCCCACAAATCAAGAAGGACCGGACCTCACCCGGAGAACCCGGGCCACGTGGCACTGTTAACTCACTGGCTGTTGGCAGGGTGGGAGAGGGAGACCACCACGTCGTTCCTGGCAGCTGCACTTGCTGTACCACCGCTGGGCAGGGAGGCCCGGGGGTCTGGTCAGCACAGTGTGCAGCCCTGGGCCAGGTGCCGGGGCCAAGAAAGGAAGTGATGCCCCGCTGCTTGCCGCTCAGCAGAGGCGGCCAGGCTGGCCCTCGGGAGGCACATAGGTGTGGGGGCCGTGGGTTGGAGGTTCCTGGAGCAGCTGCAGAGATGGGAAGCGCCGTGTCCCAGAAGTCCCAGAGGACTTCACGAGTAGCATGGTTGGGAGCAGAGAGGAGGCAGGAGCTGAATCAGCAAAGGCTTGGAAGCTAAGAGGGTGGTTTGATACAGGGTGGGCTCAGCTCCCCGCAGGACTGGCTGGCTGGCTGTGCACAAGCGCAGGGAGAGGTGCCTCGGCGGCAGGGTGGGCGCTCCCATGGAAACCGCCGCATCCCATCTGTGGCCTCAGACAACCTGCCTTGTGCCTCTGGGTCCCTGACAACCCCACCGAGGTGCCAGGCAATGCTGGCAGAGTTTGTGCTCATGTCTGGAGAGTTCAGATGATCCGCAGACTGGGTGCCCACAAGGGCGTAGGGCGCTGTGGGAACCCTGCCTTCTCGCCCAAGCCCCTGGCTCTCTTGGATTCTAGTTGCCACCCCTCCTGCTTCCTAGCTGGATGTACTTTTACCCTGTCTGAGCCTCAGTTTCCTCATTTTACCACGTCCTGCCTTGTAAGGCTGCTTTGCTGTGAGGATCGACAGAGATGTGCCTGCAACCACACATAGCACGTGTGCTTGCCAAACTCCGGCCACGTGGCCTGTGCCCGGGAGCCCAAGGAAGGAGGGCGGCAGTGGTTGGTGTACTGTGTGCCTGGGAGTCAGCGGGCATCTGCTGTGTGAGGACGGGGCGCTGCCTCTCCCTGGCCGTGAGCTTCCCGGAGGGGCTGGTGCCATCGCCGGGGGGCAGCAGCCGTGCCTGCCGTGGGAAGGGCCTGCCACCGGGGCCCTGGGCCGGGGAGCAGGGGTGGTCCCAGGCCTCCCAGCGAAGCTGCGGGCATCCTCTGGTCACCCTCACCGCCCAGACCCGGAGCCCGGGAGAGAGACGCAGCGCCACGCCTGACCCCTGGTGGTCATCGGCAGAGCTGCAGGTGCGGCTCCCAGCCCTGGAGGAGTGGCTGCGCTGGCGGGGCGCCCACTTCTGGGGAGGCTGCTCCCCGTCACTGGGGGTCCTGTGCTGCCCCCGAGCAGGGTTGCCCTTCCCCGGGTGGATTTTGTTTCCTTTCTCCAGGTGTCATGAGGTCGAATACCACCTGAGGCTTTGATGAGATTGGTGTGGATTTGGAACACAGACCACTGAAAAGAAACAAAAAGATTGTAGGCTCTTAGAGGCCAAATCCCACCCCCAGCCCCAGGCCACTAGCTCCCGTGGAAACAGACCTACACTGCTGGCCTGCTCTGGCTGGTGTGAGGGAGGAGATACCGTGGGCTGTGGTGAGAGGGAAGCGTTTGGCCAGAGGGGCCCACCCGGGCCCTGGATTCCCAGGTGGATTTGGACAAATGACACAACAGTCTTCTGGCCAGAGCATTGTCTCGTGACGGCACAGGCAGCCTCCCTCCCCTGGCGCCCTCCCTGTGGGTGACCTGCCCCCTGCCTCGGCCACAGGCACCAAGGCCGCCCACTTCCTCAGCATGTCCGTGCCACTCGGGTGTTTCTTGGCTGGAGGACTGCATGGCACATCTGCTATCTCCCTGCACTAAGCTCAGAGCAGCTCCCTGGAAGGCCCGAGAAGGAGATCTGGGGGAAGCCTGCAGGCGATCAGATATAATTCCCTCCTGATCGTTAGAGCAAAAGGGAGATGGAGAGGTGAACAGGGATGTTTTTAATTCCCACTACCTCCCCAGCACTTCCCCTCTCCCTTCATATAGCCAGTCCCCACAGTACGACCTGAATGGTCTAAAAACAAAAATTCATAGGGAGCCCAGGTTGGCAGCAACAGGAACCGATCCCCAAGCCCCAAATCAACGTGGCGTCTTGGCAGCTGCGTCCCCGGAGCACTTTTTCCTTGTTGCATTTTGTTTTGTAATAAACGAGATGCTTTTCTGCGGCTCTCGGCGTACATGCACTGAGTGGGAGGGGACAGGCACGCTCTCCATTCTTCTGCCCTCATGCGTGTCCCCTTTCTTCGCCTTTGCAGAACCACACGATGAGCCAGCACGCACAGTGAGGGACCGCTCGACAGGACACCTCTCCGCAGAAGGCTTGCCGGAGACGCCGTGGGGAGGGCCATTTGAACATTACATCCAATCAAAGTGTCATTTGCAACCCAGATGTAAAACTCTAATGATTTGGCCATGAGGCGCTGCTATTATAAGCAGCTGGAAATGAATATTAATGGCAGAGATTAAAAGTATTCCATGCTCAGTATTTTTTATTGTCCTGCTACAGCTAGTGTGCTTTTAGAGTTTCCGCCGCAGACTACATTTCTAGAGTTAGAGAAACCCGCTTTTTGAGCCTGCTGTCCTTTGCTCCTTCATGTATTATATTGATAGTTTTTTAAAAAAGGATTAGTGTGATTTTTTTGCTTTGCTTCTTTTATTTTCTTTCTTGTTTTTCTTTCCCCCCTTTTGGTTAACTACTTTTTAATTGCAATTCTAGGTAATTGTGCATCGTGATGTGATTGCTTGGCTATTGTCTGAATATTTCCTTTTAATTTTTTAATTAAAGACTAATGCTTTGATTGGATTTGCCAGTTCACCGGACAGTGATTAAAACTATGTAATGAATATAATCGGTTTCAGTGCAACTGGATGGTCTGCTTTTAAATGTGACTTAATCTGACTGCAGTAACTAGTACAGTTCAATAAAGGGAATCCATGCGATTAGCATCCGGATGCTTGGTTCTCTCCTCCCCAGCCCAGGGCTGTGTGAGGGCTGTCGTCACCTACGGGGTGTGTTCCTGTGTGAGTTCCCGTGGATCACACATGCTAGTGGGGACCTGCACACAATGGACCCAGCTCCCCTCAGGTAGGAAGAAACCTAGTCATCTAATGCACACAGACTGGATGAGCTGGCAGGAGGCACGGAAGTCAGAGTGGGAAGAAGACTTTAAAGACTCTGATCTTCTCATTTATGGATGGAGAAGCTGAGGCCCAAGGATAAGCGGGCGACTGCACTGAAGCCACGGAATAGGTTGATAGGGTGGCTCACTGTTCATCCACGTCGTCTCTCCCCCTTGGGTGTGGCTTTCCTGGCTGCTGGATGAAGCCGGTCACGTGGTTAACCCTTACCTTGCCAGGACTCCAGGCAGGACCTGGGTTCTAGCTGTGGCCAAGGCATGGGGATTGGACAGGAGTTAGGCAGGGCTGCCCAGCCCCATGAGCTCCAGAGCTGAGGGCTGCAGAGTGAGCCAGGTAGGAGCAGCAGTCTCCCAATCACAGAGATCAGTGGGATATGGAAGCACTGAGACAAGTGGCTGCAGCCAGGACTCTACTGGAGCCAGCGAGGTGCCTAGGATTTAAAATCTCGGGGGGGGGCCCGATCCCAGGGGCCCCGAGAATGGACATTTCCTGACACTTTGCACCCTTAGGTGCCCTGCTTGCCTCACCTCCTCTCGGTCCTGCTGGCGCCCCAGGACCGACCCAGCAGACTTAGCCTCCCACATGCCCATCCTCCCATGGCTCCATCGTGCTGGTGCTCAGCCAACTTGCCAATCAGAGGCCAGGGCTTCAGAACCTGCACGGGGAAGCCCTTCCTTGTTAACTTTTCACAAGGGGCAGGAAAATCGGTTATTACCCTCTGTAGAGCGGAAATGAAACAGGCAGACAGATTGCACCTAATTATACTGTAATACTAAGTCATGGCGTGGAATTTGGAGCAATTATCCCCAGCATCTTCTGACACCCATATCAAGGGGCTTCCCCTTGCTGTCACCACATGTAATGTTCTGACATGGGTGGGGCTGTTGCTTTTTCTAAAGGTATTTTATGCCTGCGAATCTCAGAGTGGACTCCTGCCAGTGTTGGACAGAATGAAGCAGTTGCTCCTTTTTTTTTTTTTTTTGCGGTACGTGGGCCTCCCACTGCTGTGGGCTCTCCCGTTGCAGAGCACACGCTCCGGACGCGCAGGCTCAGCGGCCATGGCCCACGGGCCCAGCCGCTCTGCGGCATGTGGGATCCTCCCGGACCGGGGCACGAACCCGCGTCCCCTGCATCGGCAGGCAGACTCCCAACCACTGCGCCACCAGGGAAGCCCCAGTTGCTCTTTGATTTGCGGGCTCCTACCTCCTGGAAGCCAAAGGTGGTGAACTCCAAACTTTAGTCCTCTAGAGACTTGGCCATTTTAGGGGAAGACCTCAGGGTAGGCATCAGTATTCCCCAAAGTGTGGCCGGCCACAGGCTGGGGCTGGGGTAGGCTTCCCTGAGTCCACAGCCAAGCCTGCCTTTCAGACGATGCCGTGACTGTGGGCAGGACCAGCGTGTCCCGGGGGCTTCCCAGATCACCGTCTCTGGGCCCTGTCCAGGCCCAGTTTATCCCGAACCCCGTGGAACCCAGGTGAGTCCTCAGTAAGTACCAATAGAAGATTTGATTTGACAGTTGGTGGCGTAGGGCTAAATTAGTCACTGCCCCCATTAAAAATACAGCGGGGGGTTTAAGAGCTTTTCTCGCCATGTGGGAATCAGCAGCGAAGCCGGCGGATGCCTTGGGTAAGGAGAGAGGCAGCCTAGGGGACCGCGAGGTAATGAGGTTTATGGCAACGACAAGGCAGCCGGGGAACCCCACCGACTCCCCCCTCACCCCTGCCCCATTGTTCTCGGGCTGGCTCTGCCCCTGCTGCTGCAGCTGAGAGCCCCTCGTGACTTTGTGCGGGGAGGGGGCTTGTAGGGGGGACATGGCAGCCCTTACTGGGACTGGTATTTGTCACCATCAGGAAGTACGGGGTTGGGGGGTAGTGCAGGGCTATAAACCTGTGCTTTGGGGGCCCCCCACTTCTACTCAAATGGTTTGGAACTGGAATGAGCCACTTTATCTCTCAGTTCTGCGGGATCTCAGAGGGTCACTGGGAGGCTTCTAGGAAAGGATGCCTACAGCAAAGGAAGGGCTGAGTACAGAGAAAGGCCTGGAAGTGGCATGGTTATTGTTAGGAGGACGATGAAGCCAGGCATCCCACATAGGCGTGGCCCCTGTCAGCAGAGGGTGTGATGGAATCAGCCACCAGCAGCTTGGATACTGGAGCAGGGGATTCGGCAGTGGGAAGTGGGCGAGGTGACTGGAGGCCTAACTTCGTTGGTGCTGGGTTTGCATGTACAAATCATCAGTTTCTAGTGGCTCTGTGGGCTGGAGGAATTTAGCCCAGGCTGAGAAATGGACCAGGTCCCCTGGGCCACAGATCCCTGTCATTGGCTTCCTGCCTAGAGCTTCTGGAAGCAGGTGGATAGGGGTTTTGGTCTCAGTAGAGAAGCTGCCATAGGAAGAACCTTCTCGAGTTGCCCTAGCGATAGAGAATCTTTCTCCTAAACTCATAGTATGTTTAATATTTAACTTTCCACCTGCTTTTTTATTCCCTTCTAAAGCATGCATTCTTAGGGCTGGGGCCTGTACCTACAGGTGTTCAGTTAATAGGACCAAGACTTTAATCCATTCATTCATCCATCTGGTAGATATTTATGGAGCTGCTCCTGTGTGCCAGGCACTGCGCAAGGTGCTAGGGATCTAGGGATGGATGGGTGATGTGAAGCTCACAGTCACATGACAGCCATCTAACAAATAAGCATACCAATAAACATCCAGCAGTGCACGGTCACAAGTGCTGTGATGGGAAAGGGCCAGACTGTGCGAGATGCATGGGGGACCCACCTTAGAGGCAGGGGCACATCAAGGACGGCCTTGCTGAGGATGTGACTAGTGTTCCGGCCGGAAGATTGAAAGGAACTCAGCAGTCCAAGAGCAGTGGGAAAAGTGCAAGGAACACAAAAGCCCCAAGCTGGAAACGAGCTGGAAGTATCCTTAGGGATCTCTGGTTGTACTAGGTTTCGATTTTAGGTGGATTAAAACAAGCCCACAGAAATTCAGAATCTTGTCCAAGGTCACATAATTCAGCGTAGAATTGAGACTATAATTTGGGTGTCCTGCTTTCTAGCCTTGGGTGTCTGACTCCCCTCTGTGGCCATCTTCTATTTGTTGTAGGGCAAATTGATTGAATAATAATTATTATTATGAATAAAATGACATACTATGTAGGAAAGACTGCTGGCTCTCCTTCTTTTCCTTAGTCAGTTAACTCTGATTTTTATCTGAGCACACATTACCTTGGAGAGGAGAAGGGTCAGATAATATACCCTATCTGTCCTAGAAGATGGGCATGGCCATATTACTACTGGTGGTCATATTGGTTCTGACAATGGGATATAAATAAGGCGGTATGTGTAAATTCTAAGAATTATCCTTAAAGAGAAGAAATGAGCTCATCCACTACTCTTCTTGATGACTGGAATGTAGATGCAATAGCTGGAGCTCCAGAAGCCATTTTGAATCATGAGGTGAAGTGGAAATGGAAGCCATACCTGGGCTGAGCAACAACATAGAAGGAATCTGGATCTCCAACAGTGCCAAATGTGTACAAGCTCTGTCCTGCTTCCCAAAAGACTTCTTGATCTTGAGAGAGAAATAAACTTCTCTCTTGTTCAAACCATTATTATTTGGGTTTTTCTGTTATAGTTGAATCAATTCTTAACTAAAACAAATTGAATACATACGTAGATGGCTTCCAAGTAAGAGCAAATTTAGAAGTTTCAAGGAAATGGTATGGGATGGGTAAAAATATCTGAAGGCTAAGAGATCTACTTCAGTGACATACTATAATCAATATCTATTTGGCTCATAAGTGCATGGGGCTGGGCTGATCTGGGCTGGGCTTGGCTTAGCTTGGCTAATCTGATCTGCGTGTCTGGCTGTGGGTGACTGTGGGATGGCCTTGCTGAGATGACTGAGTCACCTCAGCCCTGCTCTTCATGTTTCATCCTCGGGCAGGGTAGTCTGAGCATATTCTTCTCATGGCACTGGCCAAGGGCAAGAGCAGAGCAAGTCCAGTTGTGCAAGCACTTTCAAGCTTCCACTCGTGAATCATGTTTACTCGCATGCCCAAACTTAGACTCAAGGGAAGGGGAATATACCCCACCTGCTGATGGGAAGAGCTGCAAGATTCCAGCACAAAGGGCTGGATTCAGGGAGGGATGGAGAATTGGGGTCATTAATATAACTAATCTGCCACAGAACTAAGAGGCTCCTCTCTCTCCTCCCAAGGCAAAACCTGCTGGTACTTATTAGGTACCATCTATGACCACAGCTTAGGAAATGAACAAACCGAGGCGGTCCACCTTAGTCTTGATGGGTTGGACCTAGCCTTTGGAGAACAGAGAGGCACCTGCAAAGGACTGATCACCCAAATGCTTGTTAGCTAGCCAAGCAAGTTCACAGGGCCACTATTTTTACAATTTACAGTTGATTTTGGTTTACTCAGGCTTGCCCGGAGAGTGAGCAAAGATGGATGGCACCCTCAATTTCTAAGAAGGGGAGAAAACTCCGACCAACTAGCAAAAGCCAAACATTTACAACTTTGCCTTGCTCGGCCACTCTCCAGAAGTACCAAGTAGGGTGTGTGGTTTGCCATGTACAACCCTGGCTGTGTCCTTCTTGCATGCCTTCACCCATGATGCTCCTTTTTCTAAAATGCCCTTCCCTTCTTTTTTACCTGGTTAGCTTCTACTTTTAAACTCAGTTCAGGTGTCTAATTTTCAGGACCAAGACCTGGGTGAGGTGAGTGAAGCACTCCCCTTGGGTAAAAAAATCTAAGGAGGAACCAAAAAGCTCAGTAATCAAGATAAACAATATTCAACACAATATTAATAAATAAATAAAATTGGCAAACTACAGCCAGCAGGCTGGCAACCTGTTTTTTAAAAAAGCTTTATTGGAACAGGGCTGGGATTAGGGTGAGGCAATGAGGCAGAACTGTGCAAATGTAGCATTGGATCCTGTCATTATTAAAATTTTTGCTACTTTGTTTATTGTGGACTTTTTGCATTAATTTTGCTTTTTAAAAAATTATTGCATTAGGGACTTCCCTGGTGGTCCAGTGGTTAAGAATCTGCCTTCAAATGCAGGGGATGCGGGTTCGATCCCTGGTCGGGGAACTAAGATCCCACAAGCTGCAGGGCAACTAAGCCCATGCGCTGCAACTACTGAGCCCATGCCACAATTAGAGAGCCTGCATGCTGCAGCTACAGAGCCCATGCGCTCTGGAGCCTGCATGCCCCAACTAGAGAGAAGCCCATGTACCACAACGAAAGATCCCTGCTGCAACAACTAAGATCCAATGCAGCCAAAAATAAATAAGTAAATAATAAATTAACAAAAAAGAAATTAAACAAGTTTCTAAAACAAACAAACAAACAAACAAAAAAACAGGGCTTCCCTGGTGGTGCAGTGGTTAAGAATCTGCCTGCCAATGCAGGGGACACGGGTTCAAGCCCTGGTCCGGGAAAATCCCACATGCCATGGAGCAACTAAGCCCATGCGCCACAACTACTGAGCCTGCACTCTAGAGCCTGTGAGCCACAACTACTGAGACCCGCGTGCCTAGAGCCCGTGCTCTGCAACAAGAGAAGCCACCGCAATGAGAAGTCCATGCACCGCAATGAAGAGTAGCCCCTGCTTGCCACAACTAGAGAAAAACCCGTGGGCAGCAATGAAGACCCAACGCAGCCAAAAATAAATTAAAAAAAACCAAAAAAATCCCCCACTGCATTAAAGCATTATTCTGAGTTTTTGCCATTCACTTAAATTTTGTGCCCAAGGCAAGTGTTTCACTCATTTCACCCTAGTGATGGCCTTGTTCATCCTCCAAGCAACCTACTCTGACCTGCACAGGAAAAATGCTCTGTTAATAACAACTCTGATAATAGTTGGCATATAAGTCTATTACTGGACAGCTATTCACTTTTATAACCGTCTGTCTCTGGGCCTGTGTATCAGTCAGGATAGGTTAGGTTATGGTGCAGTAACAAAAAGTCCCCAAATTGTAGTGGCTTAACACAATAATGATTTATTTCTCACTCATATTACATGGTTATCCTTCATTGTAGTCATTTGGGAAGTCAGGTTCAGAGAGCAGACTACCATAAATGTGATCAGTAACCAAGCCAGAGAGAAATAGAGAACTTGGGAGGGTCTCACACTGGCAATTTTAATGCTCTTGCCTGGGAGTCACACACTTACACACACACACAGCACTTTAACTCACAACTCATTGGCCAGCAATTGTCACATGGCCCCACTCCATGACAAGGAGCCAGGAAGTGCAATTCTGCCATGTGCCTGGAATAACTAAAAACTGGCAAGGTTTGGCTAATTGCACTAATGACCATCACCACAGACCGTCTTCACTGCCTCTCCACCAATCCCTGACTATAATCTCTTCAAGGGCAGAGCCTGACTCTTAGCAAATCTGGGTATATCCAGCACCTCTGCACAGTATCTGCAGCAGATAAATATTTACTGAATGTATACAGAAATTGAATAGAAAGTGAATAAATGACAATTAAGAAGGTCCAGGGGAAGATAAGCATGTATATGAAGACACCTTGTAGCTTAAAAGCTGTGGAGTCAAGCAAGGCACTTAACTTCTCTGTGCACCTGTGTTTTCATAAGTAAAATAGGAGGAAGAAGAATAAATAGTGCTTATCTCATGAAGTTGTTGTGAAGTTGAAATGAGATAAAAATTATTATGTTAAACAACAATATCTGAGCATTCACTATGCACCTGGCATTATTCCGAGCACCATACAGGTATTAACTCTTTCAATCCACACAACAACATTATCAGGCGGGTACTGTTATCCCCTTCTTACAGACGAGGAAACCAAGGCAGAGAGAGAGGCTAACTTGCTCACCCTCCAATTATAACTCAGGCAGTCTAGCTCCAGAGCCCTTTTCTCAGTGCCCCCAGAAGCACTTTTGAGCAGAGCAAATTGGAAATGGTGGCTCCTGATGCTCGCATCACTAGGGCTGATTCCAGGTGTTGGTCCTCCAGGGTCGGCCTTTACCTGGACAGACCTCATGGCCGGGTGGGAGCCAGGACTTGGGTGGTTCTGGAAAGCCTGGGGTCGGCAGCAGCCCAGCCTCTGACCTCAGTGGTGGAGGCAGCGGCTCGGCCCGCCCCCTCCCTCCCCTGAGCCCTGATTGGCCTGTCTCAGCACCGGCCCCGCCCACCCAGCGCCCAGCGAGAGAAGCTCGCTGAGCTCAGGCGAGCTGCGCAGTGTGAACTTATTTGTGGAGTTATTAATTACTGAAGCGCGCAAACCGTGCTTCTGTGCATAAAAATATGTTTGAGCAGTTTCTACTTAAACTTTAAAGAGAACGTTAATCAATTTTATTTTAACAAAATGACCTTAAGCAGGGAAAAAAAAATTGGTGTTATTTGCCCAAACAGGCAAATTAATTTCTCTCTCTTGAGAAATCTGATAAGTTTCCAGAAATAGCTATGCATAATTTACACCTGCCCTGGCCGCTCCTAGTTTAACGCCAAGCCCAGTCACGGGCCCTACCCAGCCCCAGTCCCAGAAAGAACTGAAAACAGAAAGGTCCTTGCAAAGGCCCTGTCACTCCCGTGCTGGGTCCCCTACTGCTCCTCAGCCCACACCGCCCACGACCTTGGGAAACGGATGCTGCGGGGAAGGAACAATGTAGCCTCTGAGAGGCCAGCCCAGCCTGGGTCAAGATCCCTGGGAGGTGGGATCAGCTGCCCAGTACTAGGGCCTGGGGTTTCTCGGGAGGCCTAGAGAGGGTCTCCAGCAGATAACCATCCCCCCAGTTTTCGGGCTCCCTTCTGAGCCACAGGACCTGCAGGTGCCAGCTTAATCCTGTCTGCCTCTGGCCTCCCACACTTGAGGGATTCCCAGGATGGCAGGTTCCAGAGCTCTGAGCAGAGCCTGTGCCACCTTCTAAATCCTCTGCCCTCTGGCTCTCAAGCTCCACACCCAGAGGCCACACCCCCAGAGACCCTGCTGGGCTTCCCTTGGGGCTGGGGCTGGGGGGGCACCCACAGTCATCTACCTGGACTATGGGGCTTAGAGGCAGGGCCTGGGGGCTGCTGGAGCCGGGGTCAGTGATTTTGGCCAAGCCATTCAACCCCCCTGGACCTGGGTTTCCCCATATGTGTATGGAGTTTGTGCTACCCTTGCCTCCATCAGGCTGCTGTGGGGAGGGAATAAGAATCCTAGGATAACGTCAACTCCAAGAGGTCAGAGTTTTGAGCCATAAAAAAACGAAATAATGTCATTTGTAGCTACATGGGTGGACCTAGAGATTATCATACTAAGGGAAGAAAGTCAGAAAGAGAAAGACAAATGCCATATGATATCACTTATATGTGGAATCTAAAATATGACACAAATGAACATATCTATGAAACAGAAACAGACTCACAAACATAGGGAACAGACGTGTGGTTGCCAAGGGGGAGGTGGGGCATGGGAGGATTGGATTAGGAGTTTGGGACTAGTGGATTAAAACTAGTATATATAGAATGGATAAACAACAAGGTCCTCTTGTATAACACAGGGAACTATATTCAGTATCCTGCAATAAACTATAAAGGAAAAGAAAAAAAAGGGGGCAGAGTTTTGCCTTTTTGTCTCTGCTGTATCCCCAGCACCTAGAACAGTGCCAGAACATAGTAGATGCTCAATAAATATATAGAATAAGTGAACAGATGTTGAATAAATGAATGGATGAAAAGTGCTGAACACAGTAGCTGTTCCACTATTATTACTACTAGCCTAATTGTAGTAGGTTTTTAAATTTTTCCAAATATAAAATTAGGTCACAATACAGATGATTGTTTTTCAAAGTGCATTTGCCCATTAGCTACCCTCACCGCCCCTGGAGATTCTGACAGGATCAACTGGGGTGAAGAGTTCCCTTCCTCCTCTCCCTGTGAAATCACTATTTGCATCCCGTAAATGATCTATACATATTTGTTGAATGAATGCCTAAGAGCCCATATCAGGAGTCACAGACCCAGGGCAGGCAGGCCAGCTGAATGAATGAAGGGGGCTGAGGGAGAGGGGGCTGGATGTGGTGGCGGGCAGTAAATGCCCATCTCAAGGAGGTCCAGCTCCTTGCTGCCCTGTGAGAACGTAGACCCAGGTTGCCAGATCTTCCAATTTTTCAAGAGGAGGAAATCCAGATTTTATTGTGAAAAGTTCCAATTTTTTAGTCCTGGTAATTACTTCAGAGTTTAATTTTTTTTTTTTTTCAGTATGTGGGCCTCTCACTGCTGTGGCCTCTCCCGTTGCGGAGCACAGGCTCCGGACGCGCAGGCTCAGCGGCCATGGCTCACGGGCCTAGCCGCTCTGCGACATGTGGGATCCTCCCGGACTGGGACACGAACCCGTGTCCCCCGCATCGGCAGGTGGACTCTCAACCACTGCACCACCAGGGAAGCCCCAGAGTTTAGTTAAAAAAAAAACCCCAAACCCCAAAACAAAAAACACATGTGCTAAGGAAAACACTTCTGAGAGCTATGTTTGGCCATGGGGCCACCAGTTAGACGTCTCTTGAGAGCATGTGAGAGAACGCTATAGAGGCTGGAACTTTGGGCACCAAATGAAAGAGAGGGGCCTGGGACTCACCCCATTTTGAATCACAGAGAGACTGAGCAGAGGAGCTGAGGAACCCAGTGGAGGCTGAGGGAAGCTAGCCCCTCCCCCAAGTTGTGGGCTGGAGGCGGAAGTGGGAGCGCCCACCGGGCCCACCCTCCCACACACCCCCCCCATCCCCCTGCTTCTCTTCTCATGGGAGGGATTTGTCTGTTTTACTTTCTAGCAGTAGAGCTGGATCCTCGGGCTCTCTATGCCTCCGTTTCCTCATCTGTAAAATGGGGATAAAAAATCAAGCTCTCTTGGAGTGGTGAGAATTTGATGAGATGACATAGCAGGCATTTATTAGCACAGCTCCTGCTGCCACCTGTAACGTACACCCATAGACCAGGTGGTCATCCCACTCCTGCAGACAGGCTGGGGCTCCAGGGCACCAAGAAGGCTCTCCCAGAAGGAGAGAAGCCATATGGAAACCAGTTTCTATCCCTGAACTTCTTAGGGATGCTGCTGCTACTGATTTGTAATAGACAACCCCAAATATAGAGGGGATTTCAGAGTTCTGGGATGGTAATCCCTGCCTCATAATAGCAGACATGGATTGGGGCCTTGCTGTGTGTATCTCATGCAGAGCAACAAGCACCAGGCTGGGAGTCCACACTCTTCTCTGTTGGAGTGCCCTGTGTGACTTTGGGCAAGTCCCTTTCCTACTCTGGGTCTCAGTTTCTTCATCTGTGAAGTGAGAGTGTTCAATCTGAAGCTCTCCAAGCTGATCTTGGCTTTAGAACTTCCTATGTTTATGAGGCTTTCTTGGGAGGCCTGGGACCTGGAACAGGGCACAAGGATGGCTTCTGAATCTGTAAATGGGGACAAGAATGCCTGCACCCTGGACCGCAGAGAGGACCTGAGGACATGCTGCATTTGGCAGCACTTTGGTGGCATGTCAAACACCTGGGGGACAGTTTTATTAGCTGATGGTTCTTAGAGTCCCATAGAAAGCAGGGAAGAAAATCAGCTCTGAGAATATGAGGAGGAAAATATCTTGGTTCTTCTGTCTTTTACCAAAGTAGAGCTCTGATTTGCCCCTGGCATGAGAACTTCCTGCTCTGGCAGCCTGAGGGCTCCTGGCTCTGCCCTGTGCCCTGGCTTCCCTGTCCCCAGGCACCATGGGTTTGTGCTGCTTTCTGGCATCTCTGTAATAGCATTCTTCCCTCTCCTGGGCCTGAGCAGTCCTATAGCTCCTTCAGGGCTTAACTCCAGCGCCACCATTTGACCTCCCCTCAGGCACTTGCTAGGTTTGCCCTGACTCACAACACCCAGCACAATGCAAGGCACAAAGGTGTTGTTTGCTGAATTCAGAGTCCTGACGTTCCCAGACAGTTACTTCTCATTATTTTCATTCTCATTTTACAGTAAGGGAAACTGGGGCTCAGCTATAATAGCTAGTGAGTGGTAAAGCTGAAATGTGAAAACAGGTGATCTGTCTGTAAGGCTGGACTCTAGCCAGAGAAGGCCTGTGGATGCTTAAAACAAAATATTCAACCTAAAAAGTTATTAAATAATAATAGAAAAAAAGTTTAAAATATTCAGATGTATATAAAATAAAAATAAACAACATAAAAACATCAACCATTCCTCCTACACACACTCCTTTTTTCCAGCCTCATTCCTCCAGAGATAGTCTGTGCACATAAAAGCATACGTTTGTATATATCTCTATCCTTTCTTTCACAAAAATATGTTATTGGGCACATTGTTCCGTAACTTACTTTTCATTCCTTTATCAATACACTGTTCCTTTCTCCCCATGTTAGCACACAGAGATCTCATTCTTTTCGGGATCAGGATGGAGTTTTTCTATTACAAATTCAATTTCCTAAACAGTTATAAGCTATATATATGGCTATTCAAATGATCTGTTTCAGGCTGGGTGAGTTGTGGTAGTCTGTGTTTTTAAAGAATTTGTTTATTTCATCTAATTTGTGAAATTAGTATTTCCTTATTGTGCTTTTGATGTCTGCAGGGTCTGTAGTGATATCCCCTATTTTATTCTGGATATTGGTACTCTGTGTCTTCTTTTCTTCTTTTTCAGTCTTATTAGAGGTTCATCAATTTTACTGATATTTCCCTCCAAGATCCTATTCTTTGTTTCATTATTTTTTCTGTTATTTTATCTATTTTCTATTTCATTCCCTTCTGTTCTTTATTATTCCTTTCTTCTGCTTGCTTTGGATTTATCTTGCTCTTGTTTTTCTAGGTTGTTGAGGTGGAAGCTTAGATGATTGGTTTGAGACTAAATATACACATTTAGTGGTATAAATTTCCTTCTCAGTACTGCTTTGGCTGTGTCCCAAAATATTTGATATGTTGTATTTTCATTTTCATTCCACTCAGTGTATTTTTAAAAATTTCTCTTGAGATTTTCCTCTTTGACCCATGGATTATTTAGAAGTGTTGTTTAATTTCCAAGTGTTTGGTGATTTTTCTGTTATCTTTCTGTTACTGATTTCCAGTTTTATTCCATTGAGGTTGGAAAACACACTCTGTGGTTTAAATTCTTTTAAATTTGTTGAGTTCTTTTTATGGCCCATAACATCGTCTATCATGGTATAAATTCCATGGGAATATAAAAGAATATGTATTCTGCTGTCATTGAGTGGAGTGTTTTATAAATGTCTATTAGATCCTCTTGGTTGATGGTGTTGTTGAGTTCTATATTTTTGCTGATTTTCTGTCTAGTTGCTCTATCAGTTGTTGAGAGAAGGCTATTGAAGTATCCAAATATAATTGTGGATGTGTCTGTTTTTAAATTTTCAATTCAATTAGTTTTTGCTACACATATTTTGACACTCTACTCTTTGGTCCATACATATTTAAAACTGCTGTGTCTTCTGAGTGGATCAATTCTTATAGCATTATGTAATATCTTTCTTTGTTTCTGGTAGTTTTCTTTGCATTAAAGTCTACTTTACCTGATATAATGTAACCACTTATGTTTTCTTTTGATTAATGTTTGCTTAATATATATATTTCCATTCTTTATTTTCAACCTGCTTATAACATTATATTTCAAGTGAGTTTCTTATAGATAGCATGTAGTTGGATCATCTACCCTGCCAATCTCTGTCTTATAATTGATGTATTAGACCATTTACTCTTAATGTAATTATTTACATGTTAGGGCTTACTTTGGCCATTTTATTTTTTGTTTTCTGTTTGCTGTCTCTGTTTTTCACTTCTGATTTCTTTTTTACTATTTTATTTTGCTAAATTTGGGAATTTTTTAAGCCAAGTATTAATAGTTTTTGGCCCTACTTTTTTTCCCTTCTTTTTTCAGGATTCTGATGACACTAATGTTAGAATTTTTGTTAAAGTCCCATAGATCCCTAATGCTTTGTTCATTTTTTCCCCAGTTTATTTGTTCTCTTTTATTCAGATTAAATAATTTCTATTATTCTACCGTCTGGTTCACTGATTTTTCCCCTGTCCCTTCCTTTCTGCTGTTGAGCCCATTGATTGGGTGTTTATTTCACTTACTGTATTTTTCAGTTCTAAAATTTCCACTTGATTCTTCTTTGTGTCTTCTATTTCTTTGTTGAGACTTTTTTCTTTCATTTGTTTCAGGCAGGTTTGTTAAAGCATTTTTATGCTCATTAAATCATTTTTATGATGGTTGCTTTAAAATCTTTGTTAGATAATGCTAACATCTCTGTCATCTCAATTTTCTATTGATTGTCAATTTTCATTCTGTTTGCTATCCTCCTAGTTCCTGGTAAGACATCTTATCCTTTATTGAAACTTTCACATATTGTATATTATGTAATGAGACTCTGAATCTTACTTAAACTTTCTTTTTTAGCTATCTTCCTCTGATACTGCCCCAGCAGCAGAAGGTGGTGGTGGTGATACCTCATTAATATCAGGAGTGGAATTTCAAGTTCCCCACTCAGCCTCCATTGGTACCCGAGGAGGGGGGTTTCTTATTACAGCTGGGCAGAGGTGGAGTTCTGACTCTCCACTAGGTCTCCAATGATACCTCTCTGAATGGGAAGGGGAGGAATGCCTCGTTACTGCTCCTGTCGTGGCCTCCACTGATCCCACGGAAGCGTGGTTCACCTTGTTACTACTGGGCAGGCGCACAAGGCCTGCCTCTTCACTAGGCCTCCTCTGATACCACCCTGGTGGGCAGGGAAGGAGTGAAGTGTCTCACTATTGCCGGCTGGGCAGTGGAAGTCCAGGCTCCCCTGGCACAGTGGAGTGGGAAAAGGGCCTTGTTACCAAAGTGCAAGATTGAAAATCCATCTTCCTACTTGGTTTCTCGGATTCCCCACCATGGTGGTGAGCACTGGGGAACGTCATTACAGACTGTTGAGGGTTGAGCCTTACGGTCCCTAGACTGTGGGGGTGGAGCCACAGTTTTTTCTGTGGTGTTTGTCTGGGGTAGAATGGTTATTGTCTAGAAGCTTTCTGTCTTGGCAGGCTGCCTCTTTACTGATTCTTCAGCTAAAGAAGTCAGGCCTTTGCTGGGCGGATTTTTTTTTGTCTGTGCCCATTGGTGTTTCCAAGTCTGGAATATATGAAGCAAAAATAAAATTGCACTCCTTTCTCAGATGGGACTCAAACCCAGCCAAAACTCAGATTGGGACTTGAACCCACAATCCCTGTCTTAGGAGGGGACTCAAATCTACTGTCTTTTAATTGAAACCACTCACCTGCTGTCAGGACATACTGAAGCTCAGGTTCTTTTGTCTCTTCACAGAAAGAATTCAGTGAGAGGCCGAATGATAGGCAAAGAGTGAGTCTTTTAGCATAGGACACTTGTGAGAGATACAAGTGTGTTGGCAAGGGAGCACAGTCCCAAGAACAAAGAGGGCTACTTTTTATAATCAAAGAAAAAGTGGGGAGGGGAGAAGACCACCTTCTTCCTCATTTTTGGGTAGACGTCCAGGTTACCTCATTAGTTCCTCCTTTGACTCTATATGGTCTAGCCGAGACTGTCATGGCACTATTTAAATCATATGTATATTAGCAGAATGGTGGTGACATATACTATAATATGGTAATTCATGTCAGGTTTCAATATAATGTCCCCTTTCACCTAGTTTCTTTCCCCTTCCACCTATATTACTGTCTTGGCTACATGCAGAAATACTACTCTTCAAGGACCATTAACTCCCTGACTTCATGTAACAAGATTCAGACCCCATATCTATTGTTTTGTGTTTTAACCATCTGGGTTTGTGGCTGGAGTGCTCCTGGCACTTGAATGAGCCTGTTCTTCCTTCAAGGTAGTGTAGATTGTTGCTTGGTTACTGGATTCTTTTCTTGAGTGGCCATTAGTTTACAACAGTCTCCCAAACTCCCTTAAAATTCCCTTTCTGTCTTTAATCCCCTAGTGCAGGGGTCCCCAACCCCCGAGCCACAGACCAGTACCGTCCGTGGCCTGTTAGGACAGGGCCACACAGCAGGAGGTGAGCAGCGGGCAAGCAAGCGAAGCTTCATCTGTATTTACAGCCGCTCCCCATCGCTCGCATTACCTCCTGAGCTCCGCCTGCTGTCAGATCAGCGGTGGCATTAGATTCTTATAGGAGCGCAAACCCTGCTGTGAACTGCACATGTGAGGGATCTAGGCTGCACGCTCCTTATGAGAATCTAGTGCCCGATGATCTGAGGTGGAGCTGAGGCAGTGGTGCTAGCGCTGGGGAGTGGCTGTAAATACAGGTTTTCATTAGCAGAGAGGTTTGACTGCACAGAGACCATAATAAATCAATCACTTGCAGACTCATATCAAAACCCTATCAGTGAGTGGCAAATGAAAACGAGCTCAGGGCTCCCACTGATTCTGCATTATGGTGACTTGTACAATTATTTCATTATATATTACAATGGAATAATAATAGAAATAAACTGCACAATAAATGTAATGCGCTTGCATCATCCCAAAACCATCCCCCCAACCCCGGTTTGTGCAAAAATTGTCTTCCACGAAACCAGTCCCTGGTGCCAAAAAGGTTGGGGACTGCTGCCCTAGTGGGATTTCTAAACTAACTATTTAATTATCCCACTCTACCCGTATCAAAAAGAAAACTCAGTGAATTCATCATCATGTTGTTTCTTGGGTCCTGAGGTTCTTAGCCACTTCTCCACACTTCTTCACCTTTCTGAGTCTTCATATTTTTTAAAATGCGCAAGTGTTCAGGGTTTTTAGTTGAACTTAGGATGAGAAACGGGGGTGGGGGGAAATGTCTGTTCCACTGTGCTGGAAGTGGAAATCCCTCCAGATAGTTTTCTTTTCTTTTCTTTTCTTTTTTTTTTCTTTTTTTTTTTTTTTTTTGTGGTACGCGGGCCTCTCATTTTTTTGGCCTCTCCTGTTGGTGGAGCACAGGCTCCGGACGCGTAGGCCCAGCGGCCATGGCTCATGGGCCCAGCCGCTCCGCGGCATGTGGGATCATCCCAGACCGGGGCACGAACCCGTGTCCCTTGCATTGGCAGGCGGACTCTCAACCACTTCACCATCAGGGAAGCCCCGATAGTTTTCTTTTATAATGGCCACGATGGATCCCATTAGATAAACAGATCATCATTGACTGAACCTATTCCTTGTTGTTGGGCATTTACTTTGTTTCCAGCCTTTGTGTTATAAACAATGTTGCAATGAACATTTTATATGTAGGTCTTTGTGCTTTGGTGTGAGCATATAACAATTCCAGAATCTTTTGACTGAGCAGATTGGATTTTACTTGGTAAGTTGGTTCTTGAGGTAGAAGATTTTGGTGGGGAAGCACATGGAGGAACAGTAAGAGAACAATGGGGGAGGGTGAGTTGGACTGGGACTGACCAGAGGGAGCATGTGCCAGGCCCAGACCAAGCAACATGCCCCAATGTATGTCGGCAGTGTTGCCCAGGTTCCTGGAAAATTTTCAACTGGCCTTGGCCCAGCCTGGTCCTGCTGTCCAGGAGGCACCACCCTCTGACTGCCATCTTTGGAGGGCTAGTCCCTGAGGCCATTTTGGGAAAATATGCACCCTCGTCTCCACTGGCTGATCTTGCCCTGCAGGGATGGCCCTGGTAAGGCTCAGGGGCGCCTCCTGTGTCTCCTTCCCATTGTGATGGAGCTCCCCTGGCTGTACCATGCAGTACACAGCATGCTTTCTACACATCAGCTCATTTGGGGCTCCCTACCAGGCGGGAAGGCAGGCTCAGCCAAGTGTAGTGTCTGGTCTAAGGTCACACAACAGTGAGTGGCAGATGCAGAACTCAGTCCTGGGTAGTCTGGTTCTGAAGCCTGAAATCAGTGGAGGAGCCTGGGATCCAAAGTGACATTCTAGAATAGGCATATAGGAAAATGTGACCAGTATTTACAATAGCCAGGATATGGAAGCAACCTAACTGTCCATCGACAGATGAATGGATAAAGAAGATGTGGCATGTATATACAATGGAATATTACTCAGCTATAAAAAGAAACGAAATTGAGTTATTTGTAGTGAGGTGGATGGACCTAGAGTTTGTCATACAGAGTGAAGTAAGTCAGAAAGAGAAAAACAAATACCATATGCTAACACATATATATGGAATCTAAAAAAAAAAAAGGTTCTGAAAAACCTAGGGGCAGGACAGGAATAAAGACGCAGATGTAGAGAATGGACTTGAGGATATGGGGAGGGGGAAGGGTAAACTGTGACAAAGTGAGAGAGTGGCATGGACATATATACACTACCAAATGTAAAATAGATAGCTAGTGGGAAGCAGCTGCATAGCACAGGGAGATCAGCTCGCTGCTTTTTGACCACCTAGAGGGGTGGGATAGGGAGGGTGGGAGGGAGACGCAAGAGGGAGGGGATATGGGGATATATGTATACGTATAGGCGATTCACTTTTTTGTACAGCAGAAACTAACACACCATTGTAAAGCAATTATACTCTAATAAAGATGTTTAAATAAATAAATAAATAAATAAATAAATAAATAAATAAATAAAGACAGACAGACAGACAGACATTACTTGGACAACAAAAAAAAAAAGAAGAAGAAAATGTGACCAGAAAGAGGGCTGCCCAAGTCTAGACCTGTGCTGAGGGAGAAGCCCTGAAGGAAGGGAAGTAAGAGGAGGGGAGAAGGGAGGAGCTTGCTCACACCTGGTCACCTGCAAAGACCTGCACAGGAAGATGGGACTGAAAGGGATTCCTTGGGCGGGGGCTGACAGCCCCAAAGGGGGCCCCCTGCTGGACTATGTTATAGAGCAATGCAGTGTCAGAGGAGGATTTTGACCAATCCACTGTTACTGGGGCCCTGGAAAACATTGTTTATCATTAGAGACAAAACTGCTTTTAGCAGCATGACAAAAGCAAGCAAACAGAGACACACAGACACACCCAGCCCAGACACAGTCAGACACACCACACACACACACATACACACAAACACAGAGGTATGCGTCAGGCAGATACTCCCAGACTGTCCGCTCAGGTGCACACGCACATGCACACGCACACATGGAGACAGGCCCCTAGTGCACAAACACACACGTGCGTGTACCACACACACCCACACAGCAGCATATGGAGCAACCCTGCCTTCCCCCATGGTTTCCAGGAGGCTCAGCGGGGGGTGCAAGTTCCACATCTGACTTTCCTTGTGTTCGTTAGACTCTTGGTGTAATTAAATGTTACATTGAATAATCCAGCGCGGGCTCAGTGGTGGCAGAGGCGGCTGTGGTGAGCCAGGCGACGGGGGGCGGCTGGATTCCTGTCTCAGTCCCACCCTTCTCCTCCAGCCGCCTCCTTGTCCGGGACTCTGGAGCGGAGGACCCCTTGGCCACAGGGCCACCTGGCCAGGCCTTGAGGGAGGATGGCGTGGGACGGTGGTCCTGGGCGACCCCTGGGTGTCGTTAGTTTAGGGGTCCCTTGTCTCCCACTCCTGGTAGGGTGGAATTCCCACCCTGGCCTCAGGGGCAGAGGAAGGGCACCCGGATGCTGGGGAGCCCCTCTGTCCAGCAGAATGGCCACCTTGCTCACTTCTCCTGGGGAGAGGAGGCCGGAAGGACTTCCATCCGCCCCCCTGTCTTTTCTTTTAAATGGGTCTGCGACCTGCCCTGGCCCACATGGGAGGCAGCCTGGTGTGGTGGCTACAGGCCACCTGCATGCGTACTACCTGCTACCTATGTGACTTGGTACAAATTTCTTCCTGTGTGTGTGCTCAGTGTCCTCGTGGGTAAAATAGGGGTAAATGGGAGTACTTGCCTCATGGGGCTGTTGTGGGGATGAATTAGGTGCTTAAAGCAGTGCTATTCAGAAATGCTAAGAATCACCTGGCCCAGCAGTTAAGCCATGCCCTGCACGTGTGGTTCTTCCTCATAAAGTGACTTGGGTCACGCCTACTCATCTGCTGCAGGTGAGGTGTTGGATCCACTGTCAATGACGTCATGGTGCAATCTCGGTCCCCGCTCGGAGCCTCGACTCCCTGTCTGTGGAATGGGGTTGACAGTCTCTGTGCCTGGCAAGATGGCAAGGATGGAGTGCTTCTGCATGGGAACGAACCCAGCAAACTGTTGGGTGCTGTGCCCGGGGTAGCTTGGCCCCCTCCCCTCCACTCCTCCTGCTCAGACCTCCCTTTGGGAGCCTGAGCCATAACCACGTCCCTTCTACAACCTGCTCCGGGGAGCACAGAGATGGGGCTGCCACTCGGCTCAGAGCCCAGGCAGCCCCTCTGTGCAGGTCGCCTGCCTGCTAGCGAGGACCTGGTATGGAGAGACCCAGAGCCCCAGACCCAGGCCCAGATGGTGCTGGGGTGTCCAGCGTGATTTCCCATGGCCAGCCCCTTTCGGGTGTTGACTTTGAAACTAGTGCCAGACCCTGGTGTGTGCCAGCTAGACAATGGGTGGGGTAGGCTGGGGATAAGCCACCAAGGAGGTGACATGGCTGGAAAAGAACCCTCAGTCCAAATCCTCACTAGAAGCCGGCTCCTGTCTGCCACCGCCGACCTGGCTCCCAGAGGCGGTGAGCCCAGGGTGCAGGCTGACTCTCTTTGTGTACACACATGTACACTGGTGCCCACTTGGATCTCCATAAGAGGACCCACAGGTCCATATGTGAGCAAGAACCAAGACATGCTGGTACAGTTTCCTGGAGTCTCACGTGCAAACACAGATGGGCCCACCCGGGGGCATGGCCAACTACACGCTTGCCCACAGAGACACAGAAAGACTTGAGCTTGCTAGACACACACACACAACTGTGCGCGCATGTTCCAGAGGCACCATAGCACCTAGTGACCTCCCACTGCTGGGACCTTTTCTTGCTCTGGAGAGACATGCTACCGTGTCTCCTGTCCTATCTAATCTGCACAACCCACCCATCACCTTTGTTTTATGGGCGACTCAGAGAGGCTAAGTGCACTGCCCAAAGCCACACAGCCCCCGAATAGCCTGGCTGGGTGGGATCTCAGGTCCTGGTCCCCAGTCCAATGCTATCTGTAGCTTCTCCACTGGCCTCCCTCCCTCGATGCCCTTCTGCGGCTGAGTCACGGAGAACAGGGTGCCTCCAAGAAGAAACTGCGACTTTTGAAGGATGTTTTAAAGATGGAGTGTGCCCTCGGTGTCTCGCCCATCACCCAGGACACTGAGCTGTGCAGAGGCAGCTTGTGAATATTCAGGACCCCACAGACACTCTTCTCTGTTTCTTCCCCCGCTCCTCGTTTTGTGCTGAGTCTTAAGTGAAATTGATCTTTCTTTCTAAGGAAAGAGAAATCTGTCTTTTGTTCTTCCTCTCCCCCAGGGCTCCTCAGAAGAGGAGGCCCCCCGCCCGGTTTAAGGGGCACGCCTCAGAACCAATCGCTGCCTGGCATGGTTCCCGGGGCACTGGGCTCGGGCCCGATGCCATGCGGACAGATGGCCATGATTGCTGGCAACCCGGAGACCCTGCAGGAGAGTCGCGTATGGGTGTTTACAGCAACCTGGTCCTGCCAAGAGCATCAAAATGGCAGACCGAGTGGCTCCTGGCCCACCCGGGGTAGGGGTAGGGGTAGGGGCGGAGCACATTCCTGAAAAGGAGAAGGAGCCCCCTTCTTCTCCCAAGGAGATCCCTGCCCAGGGCCTAGCACCCAGCATCCAGCATCCATCACCCAGTGTGGTGTCCCATGCAGGAAACAGCAAACCCTCATTCCGGGGGTGCCATCCTCCCGCTTCTCCACCTCTTGCCTCCACCTCCTTCAAGCACCCTTCCTGTGGTTCTGCAGGGTCTCACTCCTCTCAGTGGCTCCACAAGAGAGTCCTCCATTCATTTAGAAAATGTATGTGAGCACCTACTGTGTGCTCAATGAGGAACAAGATAGAGATAAAGATAAAGATAAAGCCTCTTTCCTTTCTCAAAGCCTCCCTCAGCTTATATTTACTTACGTGTGTGTTTGTGGCACAAATGCCTGTCCCATCACTAGGCTGAGCTCCACTAGGGCAGGGTCCTGGCACATAGCATGTGCTCAACAAATCTTTGTTGGATGATTTAGGGGACCCTGCCCTCACAGAGATTGCAGTCTAGTGGGAATTCTCTCCCTCTCTCTCCCCTCCCTCCTACCCCTGTTGTGGCCTTTGCCTTATTCTGTTTCCCAATTATACCAAAGCCCCCTGAAGGCAGGGGCCATGGCCTTTGCTTCCCCAAGATGCTGGCTACATAGTGGCTCTTGTCACAGAGATCATGTGGCTAATATGGAAATGCAGCTCCCTCAAGGGCCACATAAATGTGCCTGAAAGGCAGGTCCTGGAGAAGATCTTCAAGAATGCTAACCCCACCCTGTTACTCTGCTGCCTATAGCCCATGGAGGTTTCCCCATTCCTGCTCCTCAGAATGGCATTCAAGGCTCTTCACGGTCTGTGTCCAATCTTACCTTTTTTCCTTTTTATTCATTCAAAAGTATTTATTGAGCACCTACCAAATGCCAGGGGCTGAGGACAAGACAAAGAATAAAATCACAAAGTCACTCTTCTCACGGAGTTGATGTTTTAATGGTGGGGTGGGGTGGAGACAAAGGGCAAATAAACAGATGGCTGTATTATGTGTGTGGAGGAAACAAGCCATGAAGAAGGACAAAGCAGGTCACAGCAAGGCGGTAATGGTGAGAGTGGGCAGGGATGGCTTCTCTGACATTGGAGCAGAGATCTGAACAAAATGGGAGGGAGGTTGTGTGCCATCCTGGAGAAGAGCAACCTGGGTGGAGGGAATGACAAGTGCAAAGGCCCTGAGGCAGGAATGGGTTGGCCTATCTGGATCTCAGTCACAGCAACAACCAGCAGGGATCATGAATGCCAGCGCCCATGGCTGCAGGCAGTGGTCATGAGAGAAGCGAACCAGGCGCTGGTGTGATGACACCAGATTGGTGTTAGGGAGGTGATAGGGAGAGGCGAGGAGGGTGGTAGCCATGGCGTGTCTATAGCAGGCAGCCGGCTGGCGACAAGGGAATGCAGGCCTGGAGCAGCCGATGTATCTCATGTTTCAAGCAAAGCTAAAATCATCATCTTTTAAAATGTGGACTATTCCAACTTTGAAGTGTTGGAAGCTAATTTAAAAATATTTTTAAAAACCCTACTCATGCCAAACAAAACTTAATATAGGCCAGATCCAGCCTGTGAGCACCCAGTTGGCAGCTTTCGATTCATCTATCTGTGAGGTCCCTACTGGACACGATTCTGATCATGGACCCCAAGCCCTGTGGGCAGCCAGGAGTGAGGTGTTCAGGGGTGAGGGTCTGGGCAGGGCCAGGGGGTCCTCTGATCCTGATTTAAGGGCCTAAGGGGTCCGGAGGGCTCGTCCAAACACCTGTCTCCAGGGACACCCCTCTCTCAGGCCAACCCCAGTGAGAGCAGAGGCTGGCAGAGGGGGCACATCTGTGTCCCACTTCCTGGGGTGGGACCTTGACCTCTCCCACTGACCCACTTTTTCTGGCCCCTGGCAGGTTCCAAAAGCCAGCTGGATGCAGCCCAGCCTGAGGATGTGAGGATGGAGAGCTTTCTGTTCTGGCTTTGTTGGGGACCCTGGTGCTGAATGTGACCCCGAGGATCTTTACCTGGGCCCTACATCCCGGCCCCACTTTCTTTTGGCAAACTCAGGCCAAAGCAGCTGGAACTGCCCTCATGGCCCCGCCTGCCCTGAAGTCCAGCTTTCTCTGAGCAGCTTCTTTAGGAATGATTTCCACATTGACAGACACCTGGCACCTCCAGCCAGAGCCCTCTGCCCAGAGCCCCCCGTTAATGCTAATGGAAGTTCCGTGGCTCAGCCAGGGCGCCCTGCTGGAAAGAGGCCTTGGGATGCCCACCTGCAAACATGACCTTTCCCTGTGTAAGAGACAAGATTTCAAAATCAATCTGGCCCACGGGACCTGCCCATCCTCGCCACATTCACTGCTCAGGGAAGAGGCCATGGGCCCCAGGGCAGGAGAAGGTCAATACCGAGTCTGGGGGAGGCTGGCTGATTGGGCCAGCACGCTTGGGAGGTTGCTGTCTGGCCCTACCGCTGGAGCGCCTCACTGCAGAGGCCACAGGGAATATTTCATGTCTTCACTCCATCTTCCCTGGTCCAGCTGGAACCAGCACAGCAATAGTGGCGAGCACACATACATAGAGCCAAGTTGCAGCCATGCTGCAGAAACTCACACGCACGTTATTTTTTTTTCTTTTTTTTTGCGGTATGCGGGCCTCTCACTGTTGTGGCCTCTCCCGTTGCGGAGCACAGGCTCCGGACGCGCAGGCTCAGCGGCCATGGCTCACGGGCCCAGCCGCTCCGCGGCACGTGGGATCCTCCCGGACCGGGGCACGAACCCGTGTCCCCTGCATCGGCAGGCGGACTCTCAACCACTGCGCCACCAGGGAAGCCCCCCACAGGTTATTTTCAGCAGAATGGTGAGGGAGGCACTATGATTATCTCCACTTCATGCCCAGGGAAACGGAGGGCAGAGAATGTTAAGCAACTTGCTCAGGTCGTGCTGCTGGGCGGTGGTGGTGCTGGGACTTGAACCCAGGACCTCTGCTTGTCTCTATGATGCTCCTCAGCCCTCTCTCAGGTGCTCAGCAAACACATGGCAGACACTGCTCTGTGCCAGGCCTGTGCTGTGGGCACAGAGGTGAGTCATCTACAGTTCCTGCTCCCAGAGGCACTGTCCCAAGGGGAGGGGATGCCACAAGGTCTGGAGGAAGGAGGGCAGATCTGGCATGCTGGGTGATGGGCCATGATCAGGGAGGACTCCCTGCAGTAGGGGGTCTCTTGACAGAAGGGCAGGTGCCCAGGAGCCAGCCCTTTAGTTTGTGTTTGGGGGCAGGCGCTCGGGGGCTCACACCTGTGCGTGTCTGGGTGCACGTGTGCAGACCGGAAGGCTGGTCTCCTGGCACAGTGTTACCGGGGGATCCTCCCTTCTCCGAAGGTGGGGGGCTCTTGGGGAGCATGAAAGACGCAGATGGAGGTCGATGTCACCAGGAAGGCTGCCCTGCCTATGAAAGGCACTGTCCCAGCAGACCTCCCTCTAGGCTTGGAGGGGGACGGGGTTTAGGAGTCACACAATGGGGCCCTGAGCTGGATGTGGCTCTCTGCTGGCCTCTCACCACTAGCCTGCAAAAATGGTGGTTAGTTTTTATGGCTTGAATGCCTTTAGGTGCGACAGGCCTTCTCTGTCTGCCCACAGTCTCCACCCACCCCTTGGCGACGCCAGGCTCCACCCTCCTTTCTGAAGGCACTTGCTTTCTAGCTCTCTGCTTTAGCAACTTCAAGTTCTTCAGAGAAGAATCTTCTCTACCTAAAGCCACCTCATGATGGCCTCTCATGGGAAAGCTCTGGGTATAGCTACGCTAACATCTCTGTCTCTTTATCTTACTAAAGAGCCCCTTCCCACCAGAGGGAAGGCTCATTGATTCTTTCATTCAGCAAAGAGGTGGGGAGCGCCTACTCTTAGTCACACCCTGCTCCAGGTGCTGGGATTGATGGATGAGCCACACCATGGAGAAGCTCCACCCTCCTGCGCTCCCATCTGAGTGGTCCTGGGCAGGTGCGGGGCAGGGCGTGTGCAGTCAGGCCCCAGACTGCAAGCTCAGTCCTTGCCTTGGGCTCTTGCCCCATCAACTCAGCACCTAAAGCCCTTCTGGGTCTGTTCAGCTGGGGTGGAGGGAGGAAACCAGCCAGCAGATGCCTCCTGGAGGATTTGGCACCAGCCACGGGCACGTTAATGGCAACGGAGGTGCTGGGAGGGGGAATGAACAGCCAGGAGAAAGGGGTACCACCATCCTCCCCGATGCTCAGCCAGGCTAAGTCACACAGCTAGGAAAGGATGGGCTTGGCCCCATGTCTGCCTGACTCCAAGACCAGTGCCGTTTCCACTGTGAGGTCCAGACTCTCACCCTCTCTCTCCTTTCTCGAATCCTGCCTGATCTTCAGGTGCCCCGCCACAAAGCAGAGGCCCTGACTTCAGCCTGACTGAAGCTTTCTTTGCATTGCTGTGGGCACCACAGAAGCTGGGCGTGAGCTGATGGGGGTCCTGTGTGGAGTGAGCTGGTCTCTTTCTTAATCCTAGGATGCCCCTTCATCTAGGGGTGTGTCAGAGGCTGCCTCAAACCTGGGTGCCATCATACATAGTAGACAAATGTTTGTGGATAATTTGTGGATTAATTCACTTGATCAGAAGCCAGCATTTGAGAAGAGCCTGGAGTAGTGAGCAAACCTCTGAAATCAGACAGATGTGGCCTCACCGCTTAACTGGCTATGGGACCTTGGACCTGTGAGCCTCCACTTACTTCTTCATCCGTAAAATAGGTTCCTCCTTCCTCCCTGCAGGGTGGCCGCGAGGATGCCTTAAAGTAAAAACACCCAGAAAGAGCTCCGCAAATGCCCACGTGGGCTTCTTCTCCCAGAAACCTGGAAGTAGCATGATGGCCAGGAGGGTGGGAAGGTGGGCGACCTGGTGCTGGAGGAAGGTCCATTTGGGAAACTGGGCTCTGAGGAGTGGGTCTCATGCGGATATTGGAATTAGACAGCCTGTGAATGTCAGGCTCTTTGGGTGCAAGTGACAGAAATATAATCCCAGCTGCCTTCAGCCCAGGGGGGATTTACCAGCTCATGGAATGGAAATGTCACAAGATGATCTGCTTCAGGAACGGCTTGACACAGGGCTAAGGTGACCACACAGGCTCTGGTTCTTTATCTCTTTCTTGGTTCTTTACTGCTCTTCGTCCTGGGCTGGAGCCCCTCACTTGCAAGTGTTTTCTCCAAGCTCACATAACAACCACCAGCAGCTCTGGGATGGCATTCGTCCAGGCTCCAAAACATGGAAAAGAAGTGGAAGCCTTGCCCAGCATCCCCCTGAAAGCTCTGAGATGCTCTCTGATTGGACCAGCTCAGTCACAGGCCTGACCTACACAGTCAGGTGGCCACTAGGTGTGATGTGCTGATTGGCCAGGACAGGTCATGTGCTCCTCCTGGAGCTAGCATGGTGCAGCCCAGATCCTGTGGTCTGAGGTTGGGGAGGAGTAGACCCCCAGTCAACTACAGGGTTGTGGGGACTGCCATCTCTGGGCAGCGAAGCATCATGCCCACCACACTGGACTAATCCAACCTCTGCTCGCTGGTTCTTTTGGAGTCATCCGCCATCCCCCTGCAACTCTTACTCATCCTTAAAAACCCAGCTCAAGCCCTAACTCCTGCCGGAAGCATCCCGGTGCACACTCACCCACGTTGCCCTCCTCGGAGCCTCTGTGGTACAGGCAGCTGTGCCACATAACATGTCAGATTCCAGATCATTATCGTTCCAGCAGAGCTAAAGCCATTAGTGAAACCTTAGGCCAATACTTGGAAAGCCTAAGGTTTCCAAGTATCGGCCTCCTGTCAACCAAGAAATAGAGGAGCTGCCTGACAGTCAGCTGGGGCTGTTGGCCACAAACTGTTCCCCAGAACACCAGCATCAGGCAAGACCATGGAGGGTCAAACAAAGACAGGACCACTCTGTAATCATGTCTGGATACAATCAGAACGAGAGCATCGTCCAAACCACAAAACTGCCCAAACATCCCCCATCCTGGCTAAAATCTTTCTTTACTAATTGCAGCTGTAGCTTTGTTTGGGTCCTCCTGTCTTCTAGGTAAGAATCATTAAAATACCTAGTCATTCAATTACCCCCACTTCCCGACAGCATCAACCCCAGAGAAAAAGCCCCCAAAATCACTTAACATGAGCCAAAGTCCCAAAATAATCTTTCTAAAGCCCTGTTCCTGAGACGTCCAGGGGTGTACATTCTCCACCATAGCAGCTGGCCTGTAAACCCAACTTTGTTGGACAAAAGGTGCATTCTTGGTGCTCTTTGGCTGCAGGGTATTGTACAGTTCTGCAAAAGAGGTGTTCTTATTCTTATTTCACAGGTAAGGGAACTGGGGGTCAGAGAAGTTAAGAAGTTGCTCAAGGTCACACAGCAGGAGGGTGGGGAAACTGGGGTTCCCCAGTGCTCTTTCCCTTAAAACCCTGTTCTCATTTGTCCTTTCTTGCTTTATTTATTTATTACTGGTGTGTGTGTGTGTGTGTGTGTGTGTGTACATGTGTATATTTTGCAGTAATCAGTGCTGTTTGGGACGCAAGTGACAGAATTCACCTGAAGCAAGCTTAGGCACAGTTGGGTTTGGCTGCAGGGTCCTGTGGTAACTGGTGGAAGCTGAAGGCTGGAATGTGTTGGGTTGTCCTTGCTTAGGGTTTCACTCCTCTAAACCATCAACTGAGGCTGGGGTGGGCTCCTGCAGAAATTACACATAGCATGGGGTTAGGGTTGGAGGAGTCCCTGCAAAGGAGAGACGAGGTCTGGACAGAGAGTACTGCTTGTTTTCCCAGCTGGTTGGAGCAGGCAGTGGCACCCTTGTCTGGAGGCCTGGAGCCTCTGCTTCCTGTAGGTGACTCCAGGCAATCCCTACCTCACACCATGAGGTGCCATATAGTTCACAGAGGCCTCAAGGATCTTCCACATCCAAGATCTCTTTCCTCCACCACCAGCAGGTGGGAGGGGGTCAGACAGGTGTGAGATGGACTCATTAAGTGGCCAGTCACAGGACTGGCCTGGTCACCACTCCTGGGTCCAGCCCCACTTCTCCAGCACCCAGGGGCTCTCTGGAGTCTGGCCAGGGGGGTCAGACCCCACGACAGCAGGGAAAAGCCAGACTAGGGCCACATGGAATGTGGTCCTCAGTTCCAGGCACCCCATGCCCAGGCTGCTCTCAGGGGCTTTCCAGCCCTCTTAGTCTCTCTCCTGCCCAATCCCCACTCCCAACCCTCCCTGTCCCCTGCCACCTGCTGTTTCCATCTCAGCCCCCCTGTTCCTCTAAAGGCAGCCTCTTCTCAGCTTCTCTGCCTGGATCTGGAATCTCCTGGGCTCTTCCTGTCACCTCAACCTGTTGTGCCACCTTCATTAGTTCATTTGCTAGAGCACTGTGCATGGGGCCACCCAAATCCCTTCAATGATTCCTTCAGCTATTCTACGTGTTTTGGCTTTCTCCCTCCTTTCTGAATACCCTACATGCCACCACAATGAACTGGCAAGCGTATCAGTGTGTCCCTGGCTATGTGACAGTGTGTCTGTGTGAATGTGTATCTGTGCATGTTCCCAGGTATGTCTGTGTGTATAGCTCTGTGTATTTGCTCTACAATTCATGCTTTCTTCCCTCCCTGATTTGGCTGTTTCTCAGCCCTTTTGGCTGTGCCCAGGACTTTGCTTGCCTGTGAGGTGGGCCTAGGGGTGCTCTGAACTTGATGGCAGCGATCTCATCTTGCATTTGGACGGCTCCTTCAATCTCCAGGGCACTTCCCCCTTTGTTACCTAGAAACAGCCTTGTGGACCAGACAAGGTGGATGAACCATCTTTACTTGGCTCAGAGAGGGAGTGACTTGGTTAGTGTCACACATGGCTGGCTCACAACACCTTAAAATAGATCGGGCTAAAAGAGAACTCAGGTGTCCTTTTACCCAACTCATTTCTTGGTCCTGAATGGACCTCAGATCGACCTTATTATCAAGATCCCTGTAAGAGTCGATTATTATTATTGCTATTGTTATTTTTTGGTTGAACCACATGAAATTGCCAACATTGACGATTTTTGATCAAGAAGAAAGTCAATTTCATTTGGTTCAGCATAATACTAATTCTTTTTTTTTACGTCTTTATTGGAGTATAATTGCTTTACAATGGTGTGTTATTTTCTGCTTTATAACAAAGTGAATCAGCTATACATATACATATGTTCCCATATCTGTTCCCTCTTGCATCTCCCTCCCTCCCACCCTCCCTATCCCACCCCTCTAGGTGGTCACAAAGCACCAAACTGATCTCCCTGTGCTATGCAGCTGCTTCCCACTAGCTATCTACCTTACATTTGGTAGTGTATATATGTCCATGCCACTCTCTCACTTTGTCCCAGCTTACCCTTCCCTCTCCTCGTATCATCAAGTCCATTCTCTAGTAGGTCTGTGTCCTTATTCCTGTCTTACCCTTAGGTTCTTAATTATACAGTACCCTTGACAGCCATCCAACTCGAGTTCGTTGGAGATTGGCCAGTGACTCACCCTTTCTTATGTGCTATCCCCCAGTTCTACAGGCACAGGGAGGGAGGGGAACTTCCCAGGCTGCCCAGGCAGTGACAGAGAGCCGAGACCCTGATGACCTGCGCCCTGGAATGAAGTGCCTTGCCTGGAACCCAGCTCCCCTACTTCCAAACACTTCTCTCTTCCCAGACCCCCACCTCCTAATCTGCTGTCAGCCCCCTTCTCTGTTGACTGGAAGGAACTCATATTTCCTTCCAAAAACTATTGCAAAAGCACCTACGCTGTGCCAGACACAGAGCATCAAAACTGAATGAAATAGATGGGGTTCCCAGCCACAGTCAGTGAGGTGTGAGACAGAAAACCAAGTAGGTACAAAGTGCATGCGTTCCAAATGCTGAGGTTCAGAAAAGGCCACGGATGGGGCCCCCCACCGCGGAAGCAGACAGGGGAGGCTGCCTCTCAGAGGGGGTGACACTTAAGCTGCCACCTCCCTGCAGGTCCTTCAACACCTACCTTGCTTTTTCAAATCTGTGCTTTTGTGCCGTCCTGACCTCTTGGCCCTTTCCTCGGCCGCGGGTCTGGGGAAGTTTGAGTCACGAGGTTGACGGCTGTCTTGTAACTGGAGTATTGAAGTCCCTTAGGAGCAAATGTGGCTCATCAGGTTTAGTCAGAGCCACCTGCCTCACAAGCCTGCGCCCCCCAATTCAGCCCACCCCCCTTCCCGGCAATTAACTTAAGACTTTTTCTTTTAAGGAAGGAATAAGAGTTTTGATATTTATTTCCTTGGCCTTTAAGAGGCTGGAGCTGTGGAGTGTGTCACAGACTGGGCCGGTGTCTGTACCACGGATGAGGTCTCCTGCCAGGAGGGCGCAGGTCCCAGGCCTTCGGTATTGCTGGCAGTGGGCAGGTGTCCATCAGAGTGGAAACTGCTGCTGACCTGGGTGCCTCTGTGTCCCTTGGGAAGGCTGAGGGGTCCCAGAGCTGGAAGGGATCCTCATGAAGAGAAGGAGAACATAAGGACACAGGGAAGCCCGGGGAGGAGGTGCTGAGGCCCAAGGCCACGACCATATTCAAGGGGGCCTGACTGGTGCTGAGGGGTTTGCGTCCGCAGCTCACGGAAGCTCGTGGCAAGCCCCTGAGGCGGGTTGTGTTATGATTCCCATTTCACAGATGAGACTGAGGCTCAGGGACGTGCCCAAGGACCCTCTGCTGGTCCCCCCGCCCGCCTTGGGCAGTGGAACCCCAGGGCCTGTGCTCTTAGCTGCAACAGCTTCTGCTTCCAGATTTACCAGGGTCCAGGCCCTGCAGACCAACTCTCTCCTGGAGGCAGCGAGGGTCTGCTAGGGCGCAGGGGCAGACAGACAGATGGACGGCACTGAGCGTGCATGCATGTTGCCCCAGCATCTTGGTCTCTATGTGCATGTGTGTGTGCGCTGGGGCGGGTTCTGTCTGAATCCTTCCCCCCGCTCCCCCCACCACCATGTCGCTCTGCCTTGACCTCAGTTCCTCCCTGTCTGTGGCTCCCAGGGAGTCTCTGTTTCACTCTTTCTTGCCCTCCCTCTCCCCCCCTCTCTCCCCTCCATCTCTCCCTGTCTCTCTCTGATGTTCTCTCTCATTTCCTCTCCTTAGTTCCCATTTTCTGCCCAGTTCTGTCCCCTCAACTCTCTGAGAGTGTGTATCGTTCATGGTCTCCCTCCCAGGCTCAGCGAGCCCAGCACGTATGACCCTGTGTGACCCTCACATCAGGGCACATGACAGGCAGGGCTGGGGTCTCGTCCCGCCTGGCTGGGGAGGCTGAGGCCCAGAGGTAGGTGTGCCGTCACGAGCACGTGGTCACTGGCTGGCAAGGGGCCAGGGAGCTGGATGAGGACTCCAGCCTGTGTGGTCCAGGGGAGTGTGGGCCCCTGTGTCCATGTGCCTGTAGCCACGTGTGCCCTGAGGAGGGGATCCTGCCACACCTCCCCAGCCCCTATCCTGGCACTGAACCCCAACTCTCCTGCAGCAGACACACACAGATGTCCCCCAGCCTGTGTCCTCTGGGACCCCCCTGTCCTGCTCCATGGCACCCAGAGTGGGTGCTGCTTGGGCTCCTCTCTGCTCTGCCCACCCTCCAGCCCTTGGGCAGGGCTGGGAGACTCTGATTAATTGAGTCTTGGGAGGCCTCGAGGCTGGTGCCCGCTTTCTTCCTTCCATTCGCCAACCTCCCCTCTGCGCTGGGTGGCGTGACAAAGTTATTTCTGAGAAATGTTATTCAATAAACCCCCATAGAATGCCTGCCCTGAGTGAGAGCTGTACGGGGCCTTGTCTGGTCCTCTGCACTTCAGGGGCCTGAGGACGAGAAAGACCCTCCTGAGGGGCAGGTCACGGGACTCTGGCCACAGGCGTCCCACTGGGCCAGCCCTCTGTTACCTGGAGGAAGAGTTAATGTTCTTGGGGGCAGAGCCCGAAGAGCCCCTCCTCCTGCAGGGAAGTGGGATGAGAAGCCTGGGAGGAGGCCCCATGCGAATCCCTGCCATTCTCTGTGTCTTGAAAGACTTCAAGTTTCCTCAGTTTAAAGGGAAAGAAATGAGTTTCAAGTTGGAAAACTTGATGTGTGTCCAGGGTCTGGGCGCCATTGTCAGCCTCGCAGGCCGGAGGTGGGGAGGTGAGGGGGGGACATGAAAGTTGCCTCGGAGGGGAGGCCAGAGAGGCAGGCCAGCCCGGGCGCAGGCTGGGGACACCCCGCCCTCACCTGCTTCAGAAGCCCCCTTGGAAGCTCCCAGGTAAAACCCCTCCTCCCTCCCTTTATCCCAAACCTCTTTTTTGAGGTTTGGCTGCATTTTTTGATCTTAACAAGTTTTTTTTTTTTTTTTTTTTGTCATCTTTGCCAGGGCTTTTACAATACGATTTCCTTTTATTTTAAAAACGGTGGCTTTCAAGCCTCCTCTCATCTATGATGGTTTCATGTTTGCAGGTTTCTGGAAGGTTTGGAGCTGGACCCTGGGTGGGCGACTTCCCATCTTCTCCTTGCTCTGCTCGTCGGCTTGGAAGGGGTGCGGGCCTCGGAGCAGCGGCCCCTTTTCAGCCCCCCTCCAGCTGGGCCGGTGTGATGGAGAAAGCGGCAGGGCTCCCAGCCGCCTGCTCCCCCTGGCCTCCCCTCTCTCCACACAGCAGCACACTTCATGGTGGGAGGCAGGCTGCCTGTTTTCCATCCTTGGACAGGTACTTGCACCCTTAGCTGCCCCATTTGTGCAATGGGAATAGCAATTGTACTCTAAGATAATAGTAGTAAGTACTTATTAATAGTATAAGTAACAGTACTCTAAGGTAATAGCAATAAGCACTTCATAAGTACTTACTAGTACATAGAATAAGTAATAGTACTGTCAGATGATACTTGGAAAGTACCTGGCACAGAGCCCGGTGCAGAGCGGAGGATTAAGAATGGTACCTTTATAAGAGGGCAGAGCCTTGATCTCCCAGACCTCGGAGAGCTGGCCGTTAGCTCTCTATCCAGCCTCATCCGCTCTTCACAAGGCGCCAGCTGGGTGGCATGACTCACCTTGCGCCTGCCCCCTTCTGGATCTTTGCTGACCCTGTTCCCCCTTCCTGCGTCCCTCTTCCACACGTCCTCCTCATGCCAAAGGCCGCCTCCATCCCTCTAGGGTCAGCTAAATGCCACCTGCTCTGAGATATCTTCCTTCACTTCCCCCAACCCAAATAAGTATTAATCACACCTTCTTCAGTGGTTGTATGATTGAATTTATTTTTCATTTTACTCAGTGATGCAGCAAGTGTGGGTTTGGTCTGGCTTTGGAAGCAGGAAGATTTGGAACTGAATCTAATTTTTGGTAGGTGCCAGCTTTCCCATTTCCTAGCAGTGCAACCATGAGGATGAGCCTTAACCCCTCGGAGCCTCCGTTTCCTTACCTGTAGATGGGGATGGCTATACCCTCTGTAGCATAAGCTCCAGGAGAGAGTGGTTTTCCGTTTCTTACACTCTGCTGTATTCCCAGCAGAAGTACATAGCAGGTGCTCAACAAATAACTTACCATAAACAAAGGATCACTGGGTTTATAGAATTCTTTACTTGATGGCAACACTCTTTATCATGTCCATTATCATTGAGAAACTCATTCATTCACTCATTCATTAAAGGATGCAAAGATTGAGTGGCTATAATGTATAGGGCACTGGGTCAGGCACAGGAGGCCTCCAGAGGAATGGGGGACACTTCCGCCCTTGTAAGGGGTCAAAGATGAGATGGACCTGTAGGCAGTGGTGCTGTCCCATGAGCCAGCAGTGATGGACCTGACTGATCCCATCAGTTCAGAGCCCATATGAAGTTTCTCGTCCATTGACTCTGTAGGACACAGCCCATGTTCTGCACACTGTGCATGCCTAGTAGATGCCCCAGAAATGAATTAAGAGTGATCCTTAGAAGCCCATTCCTTGAAAGTTTCCCCTCAACTTAGCCAATTCCCAGTGCCCTGAAGCCCAAAGGCAGCTTTCTACTCTATCCTGAAGCTTTCTTTTGTAAGCTCAGCTGCCCCAGAAAACCCAAAGTAGGTGTGGTTTGGGGAATGCACATAAAGTAACAACTTATTCACTCGCTAGCCATCAGACAGTTGGTCTGTCTCCTGTTTCCTCTCCTCTTTTGCTTTTTGCATACTTTTATTATCCCTAGAAAGCAGAACATAAAGAAGCTGAAACATCATTTTGGTGTTCCCCAAAGTGAGGATTTTCAGATGCTTCTTTCAAAATCCAGCCCGGGGGCCTCCAGGAGCACCTCAACCCACGTGCCCATGAAACCTACACGGTGACACCCCCGGATCTGCATTTTGGAGCCCTCTTCTGCAATCAGTCCAGCTCTCAGCTCCCACCCCAGCCCATGTGGCTCATTTCCCACCTCCAGGTTTTTATCTGTCCTGCCCATTGAACTTTAAAAGCCTCCATCTCCTTCTCACTATTCAAGTTGATGGTGGACATCTCCCATTGCTTGTGCAGCCTCCTTTCTCATTTGCGGGATCAAATATACTCCTTTGCTATCTCCCTTTGGGGAAACACACTCTCCCTCACTTGCAGTCCTTGGGCTTTAAGTGGGATGGATGTTACCCTCTGTTTCCAGAGGTGAAACATGTGACCCAGGGCTGACCAATCAGAGCATCAGATTCTTCCAATCACATGATTGGCTCATGGATGCCCACATGGCCCAAGAGAAGCCAATCAGGCCAATCACCACCACTCCACAGTCTCAGAAAGACGCCCTCCCTGCCATTGGCCATGGAGAGGGGAGGATAGAAGCTGGTTGTTGGAAGGGGCACTGTTTGAAGACAGCCTGCCTGAAAATTATGAAAGACAAATGGGAAAAAGAGAGTTAAGTCACCATATTCTGCGAGTCCTACCTACCCCTGGACTTCCAGTTATAATAGCCATTGAATTTTGCATGCACGCGCGCGCACGCACACACACACATGCACACACGCGTACCTAAGTTTCCTTTTTTCCTTAAGCCGTTTGGAATTAGATTTTCATTTCTTTCAACAGAAATACCATTTGCTAGAGCCTCTGATGGATCTGAAATTCCAAGCCCTAGAAGCAGGAAGACAGGGAAAACGGCACCAAGGCCCCCCTTACGTGGTGGGATTCCAGGTCCAGGTGCCTTTTTAAGCAAATTATCCTCTGCCTTTCTCATTGGCCTTGCCCGGCAGAGAAGGGGGACCTGTCTCCTCCTCATTTGAGCTGAGAGGGGGACACCTCAGAATGAATGATTCCAAATCACCTTCTCTTCCGCTCGGGGTGCCAGGGGCCACCCTCCTTGGATTTCTATATTGTTTTACCTTTTACTTTTTTCAGATTTACCTTCCTAATTAGGTTGCATGCAGGCAAACATATTAGGATTAGTTTGTAATCCTTGAGCTCACAGACAGTGAGGGTGGGACAGCCCCGGAGTGGGCTGGAGGCTGGGAGGAGGTGTTTGCTGTGGGAAATCCACAGAGTGGGCAGCACGTGGGTAACGAGGTGTGTCCACACATGAAACGGGTTTCAGATGTATCGTTGATTCATTTGTTTAATCCACTGTTATGAATTATTAGTTATGTGCCAAGTGTTGGCAAATAGGACACAGTAACTGTCTTTCCAGGTCCCCAGTGGAGGGAAGAGAAAAGTCAGCAGGACAAATCAGTCTGGTGCGGACAGGTTGGGCCGCTGGGTGCTGGGTGCTGTGGGATGTTGTGTCTCGTCTGCTGAGGCTGATGCCCCTGCTTCTCCAGCCCCCTGGCAGGTAGAAGGGGTTCTTCGGAGAAGGTTGCTCCACACCCCCTTTGCCTGTGTGTGGCCTCCCTGATTCCAGCAATTGAGCTCACCACCCCCCCATGCCGGCCATGCTTCCCAAAGCCCACCCTCCAAGCCAAGCGGCTGGGCCAGGAGTAGCTCCAGGCTGTGTTGAAGCTGACATCCCCCTCCCCTCCCAAACATCCAGGCTGGGAAAAGCCTCATTCATCGGTCCAGACTGCCCCTTTCCTTGGGGTGAACCCTTTCGGGGTCCTCAGCATCCCTTCCAGACAGGGGTCGTGGTCAGGACCCTGTCAATTCTCATGGCCCTGTGCTTTAAGGAAGATGAGGGCAAGTGTCAGTTCTTCTGCCTGGCACCCTGGCACCGGGACAAATGTGTCCACAGCATGGGAGGTGGGCGGTTGGGGGATGGGGGAGGTGGGAGTGGACGAGTGGGGGGTGTGGAAGGGTAGCCTTGGTCAGGTCCCAAAGGTGCGGCCACACTCTTCCCTAAGCCATGGGTGCCTATTCACTGGACGCTTGCCCACCCAAGGGGGCCTCTTGAAAGGCCCCTTCGTGAACAGAGGAGATCTGCTCCAAGACGGCTAGTGTCTCCACCTCCGCAGAAAGCATCTCTGCAGCTTGCAGACAGCCCCTTACAGTTCTGCTGAGTGGGCCCTGGAGCTATGGGCTGAGTCTCTGAGGGACACAGCTGATGGGCTGCCCAGGCCTCCCCTTGACCCCCACTTCTCTCATCGGAGAGGACAAGGTCTGTTCCAGAGGGCTGGGTACCACCACACTGCCTTAGGGCTGGAGAGCTTTCTGAGCTGGGGTCTCTACGGGGCAGGGGAAATAGGGGCACACAGTGGTGAAGGATACTTAGACCTTCGCAGGGTGCATGGGAGCCTTTGGATGGGGGATGCTTCCCATGAGGAGAGCACGAGGCCACCTGCTGTCCGTGTTACCTGTAATCATCACTGACAAATGACCATTACAGGGCCCAGAGCTCTCCGAATCCACCCGGAGATTGAAGCCCAGCTTCCTCGGAGTGGGCCAGAGGTTGGGTGCTTATGGCCCATCTCTTTCTTGTCAGAGGAGCTTACATCTGTTAGTAACTGTAAAATGATGAGTTAAATGGGGTCTAGATGGCTAGAAGCTCTGTCCTCTACCTAATGACTCTGCGGGCCCATTAGCAGTTCTTGGGCTTGTGCACAGGCAGGCTTCAGGTGACTCCCACCTCTTCGAGGGGGTCATCTCTCCCCACACCCACCCCGGCCCAGGACAGTGCAGAAGGCTCAGCTGTTGCAACTGGGAGGCTTGGGGTGTGACTGCGATAGAGGCTGGGAGGTGGAACTTCTGCAGCCCCTGCCCCCTTGCCTGATGAGGGGCATCAGCAAGGCTCTGGCTCAGCTCGGGGTGGGGCTCCTACCACCGCTGAACTGAGCACGTCCTGGGAAGACACCGAGACTGACCTTCCACATTAGAGCTGGAGAAACTGCAGTGTCTTGGGAGGAGGTTGGGGTTCTCTCCTGCTTCCTGCCTGGGTAGGCAGAGGACGCCAGGAAGGAGGGCTTCTCAACACTGGCTGCACAGTGGTCCTGCCCAGAGACCCCTGGGATGTTGGTGGGGTTGGGGCTCTGGGCATGGGTCTCTTTTACAAGCCCCTAGGTGGCTCCGATATGCACCTGAGAACCACAGGGTGGTTACACAGTGTGGTTACACAGTGTGGTTAAAGTGAGTAGCTCTGGCCTGAAACTGATGTTGCTAATGAATGATGTGATCGGATTCTGCCAGGTCACACGGCTTAAGGCCATAAAAGGGCCTTTATGTCCATATATATGTGTTAGTATACGGTATTTGTCTTTCTCTTTCTGACTTACTTCACTCTGTATGACAGACTCTAGGTCCATCCACCTCATTACAAATAGCTCAATTTCATTTCTTTTTATGGCTGAGTAATATTCCATCGTATATATGTGCCACATCTTTATCCATTCATCCGATGATGGACACTTAGGTTGTTTCCATCTCCTGGCTATTGTAAATAGAGCTGCAGTGAACATTGTGGTACATGACTCTTTAAATTATGGTTGTGACCACCTAGAGAGGTGGGATAGGGAGGGTGGGAGGGAGGGAGATGCAAGAGGGAAGAGATATGGGAACATATGTATATGTATAACTGATTCACTTTGTTATAAAGCAGAAACTAACACACCATTGTAAAGTAATTATACTCCAATAAAGATGTAAAAAAAAAGGGCCTTTATGATAAAGGACATACAGAGGTATTTATGATAAAGGCCTTTAGGATAAAGGACAATAATGACATATGTTTACCTGTTCCTTGCTCTCACCTGATATGGCAGGGCTCCCAGAACCCTGTCAAACTGTCACTCGATTGTTTTGGGGACTCTCCAGACTTGTCTCACGTGGGCTCATAAACAAACCTGTCAGCTACCAAGTGACGTGGGACAGGCCTCTCCATTATGCTTTGGGTCATCTGCCTGAGAAGCTGTTTGGAGTGCCCCAGCCCAGCATCTGGAAGCCCTGCTGTCCAGTCCCTTGCCCTCTGTGCCTGCACTGGCTCCTATCCCTTTTAGGCACCATGGTGTCAGTTGGACACATCTTAGACCCTCTGCTGGGCCCAGCCACCTCGATTGGTCCATCCTGTCTTGCTGGTGCCACAGCTGCCTCTGAGCCTCATGTCTCTAATGCCGATGGGCTGAGCTCAAGCTGCCGAAGGGTCCCCACATTTTGGAGTCCTCCCAGCCCTAAGCTGCAGTGATGAGCAGGCTCTTCTCCCCCAGTCTCTGCTGCTCTCTCTCAGTGGTCTTGGTGTCTTCTGAGTTTCCATAAAAACCATTCTTTCCATTTTTGTTGACAGCTTTTCTCTCTCCCAATTGGGAACACGAATCTAGGGGGCATAGTCAGGAGAAAAATCTACAAGCCAGACACTAGAATCCTGCCCCCCTCACTGCCTCATGCTTGAACCTTGGCTGTAAGTTTAAGCTGGGTTCTGGCTCTCCCTTTAGAAGGAATTCTAAGGACTTCCCTGGTGGTCCAGTGGTTAAGACTCCATAATTCCATTGCAGGGGGTACGGATGCGATCCCTGGTCGGGGAAATAAGATCCCGCGTGCTACGCAGTGTAGCCTAAATAAACAAACAAACAAATAAAAGGAATTATATTCAAGGGGCTTCTCAAATCATCATTCAGGTGGACTTCTGGTCTACCCCAAACCCAGCTATGTCCAGTTTCCATTAGGAGACATGATTTAGGTTCAAGCTGTCCCTTCAAGGTCCCTCTCTAGCTTGCATCATTGTCCATTCCGGCCACGCCTTGTGCAGGCCCTTTCCATCTCTTTATGCTGCCATCATCCTCAGGCTGGCTGTGTGGTTGTGCAGGTAGAGATGATCATCTCCCGAGAAAGAAGGTGTCTGCCACCACCACATCTACCCCACAAGCACCAGGCCCTGGTGAAGACAGTGAAAACTCATGAAAATCTCCCTCCACACTTTTGCATACTTGTATTAGTTTCCTGAGTCTGCTGTAACAAATGACTACAAGCTTAGTGACTTAAATCAGCAGGAATTGATTCTTGCAGTTCTGGAGGCCAGAAGTCTAGAATCAAAGTGTTAGACGGGCTGTGAAAAGCTCTAGGGGACAATCCATTCCATGCCTCTTCCAGCTTCTGGTGGCCCAGGTGTTCCTTGACTTACGGCCACATCGCTCCACTCTCTGCCTCTGTGGTCACACGGCCTCCTCCTCTCCTCTGTGTGTCTCTCAAAAGGACACTAGACCTTGCATTTAGGTGCACCTGACTAATCCAGGATGCTCCCGTCATCTTAAGATCCTTAACTTCATTATGTCTGCAAAGAGCCTTTTCCCAAATAAGGTTGATTAACAGATTCCAGGGGTGGGGGGATGTGGACATATCTATTGGAAGGACACAATTCAACCCACTCTAATGTCCTTTAGCTGTGTCAGCCGTTGTGTCACCACAAGGGTGGTGGGGAAACTGCCCTCGTAGACAAACAAGACACCCGAGCATCTAACAAAGGGGAATCCATGTGAGACCCTGGAGATGAAGCCACCACCCGGCCATGCAGAGCCTGCTTGGAGGAGGAAGATTTAGGTCTGCTTTGGGGTTTACTTCTAACGTTCTCTCCTGTTCATTTCCCCACTGTCCCATTTGGTCTTGATTACCTGAATTTTTCTGTGATTGCAGAATTCTGTCGTTGTGCCTTGTCCGACATCTGAAACAGCAAGTGGCCTGCTGGGCATTGAAAAGGAAAAAGTTTCTGGAGGACCCACCTGGGGCTAGAAGCCTTGAAATGCTGTGGGTCTGGGGCTTGTGAAGGGAAGCTGCGATGGGGGAGGGCTGGGTGAAGGCAGGGACTGGCCCCAAAGGCCAGAGATGGTCTCCTGAGCCAGACTCCCAGCCCTCGGGGATAGGGGGAGATGGTATGTGTGTGGGCGCACATGAGTTGCCCAACCTGGGCACTTGGGGTCCTCTCGGGTCCCAACTGAGAAATCCCTATTGCTGCCTTTCCCGAGCCCCCAGGCCTGAAAGCTCGAGGCCCAGGGAGAATAAAACAGCCTGGGCAAAAAGGCTCCAAGGCAGTTCAAAGACAGAGAGAGACTGGAGATGAAGTTTTCAAGCCACATCCAAGGGGAGGGCTTTTCATCTGCCAGGCTTTGAATTGGGAATCAAGGCAGCAAAGTTACTACCAGGTTAAAGTTTAAATGGCACAGAAAGGGGAGACGGGAAGATGAAACAACGGCCGTCTGGCCAGGGGAACAAAGCCGGAACCCAGCCTGGGCACCCGGCCGCAGAGGCGCTGAGTTGCTGCAGTCCCAGCAAGGAGGGGCCCTGATGCTGCCATTGTTCAGCTTAAGAAGGAAAGTAATTGAAAGGAAAGGTGAGCCAAGGAGAGGCAGCCTGTGCGTGCGACTGCCTGGATCGTTAGAAAATAATTTAAAGGGAACAGGCCTATCAAGCAGTTTCTCTTATGGAAATGCCATCATTGAAGAGAAAGGAAAGGGAGGGTGGGGGAAGCCTTTTCATTCTTTGAAAAAGAGTGAGTTTTTTTCCACTCACCGAGTGCAGACTTGAAATCTCTTTAGTTTGCAAACTTGCTTTACTCCCTAACTGCCAGGGCTTGAGGCGGGTGGGGGAGGGTGTCTTCTGGTCTTCTCCAGAACCTTGGGGGTTTGGGGAGCTGGGAATTTTGGAGGGACCACATGGCTGCATCTGTACAGGCATTTCATTCTGAGACAGACTTCCTGATTCCTTGGGAAGCTTAGCCTTTTGTGCAGCCTTCTCCCTGGTTCTGAACCCTCCCGATGCATCTGAATTGCCGCTAGTGTACTGCTGCTTACCTGGCTACCAACTCTGACTTCTTGAAGATAGGAACAGGTGAGTTAGCATCCTCCCCCAGAGGACACAGGTGTACCTTACATCCACACTTTTCTAGATAAACTTCCCTGTCTCCATTATCTGACTGGACACAAGAGGAACCTCCCTGATAATGGTGTTTCAGCCTTCTGGAGCTAAAACACATTAAAAAATGTCAACATTCATCAAGCACCTATTCTGTGCCAGATAAAGTTTAGTGAGTGAGACACAGATCTTTATGTTTAGCAACCTGCGGTCTAACTGGGGAGGTGAGCAAATAAACAATAACAATGCAGACTGATAAGAACTATGACAGAGGAAGCATTGTAGCAGGAGTGCTTAAACTGGTCTGTGGGCCATCAGGGAAGGCTGCCTGAAGAAGCATATTTGAGTGGATATTTGAGTGGAGTTGTGAAGATTCACTTGCTGTTAGTAAGGAACTTCTACTTCCAGCCAAGATGGAGTGATACGGACTAAATTTACTTCCTGCCTGAAACAATCAAAAGATGGTTTGCAAGACATTGGACATTAAGAAATGAAGGGCAGTTTTCCCTGAAAGATGGGAACTAAATGTGGTGAGAGCTATGATTGTTCCAGCTTATTGCCTTGAGAGAGTTTCCAGGCTATGGCACAGGAGGGGGAACCTGGAGAAGACAGGTAGACTCCCTCTGTTGAGGAGACAGAGATGAGAGTCTGGGAGCCAAGGTGGCTGGAGTTTGCAGGAGAGACAAGCTGAAAGGAGAAAGTGGCACAGAGAACTCTGGAGATCTGCAGGGAGCCCTCGTCAAGTATTTAGCAGAACATCCATCAGCACATGCATGTGGGGAAGATAACTGAAACCTAGGAATGAACCATCCAAAGGGTCAGAGTGAAGAGTGCTCTAACTGTGCCCAGAGTAAGGCACAAGATTATTTACAGGAACACAAAAACATCCACCATACAAAAAGATAAAATTTATTATGTCTGGCATCCATTTACAAATGAGCAGCCATGTAAAGAAGCAGGAAAATATGACCCAGGATGAGGAGAAAAATGACTCAATCAAAACTGACCTAGACCTGGTGCAGGTGTTAGAATTATCAGGTAAGGATATTAAAACAGTTCTGATGATATTCCATATATTCAAAAACTTAATTAGAGATATGGAAGACATGAAAAAGACCTAGATCAAACTACTAGAAATGAAGACTACACTTACTGAGACTGAAAAGTATGCTGGATGGGATTAAGGGAGGAGGTTACACATTGCAGAATAAAAGATTAGTGAACTTAAAGAGAGCAATAGAAACTTTCTAAAAGGAAAGAAAGACAGAAAAAATAATAAAGACAGTAAATAGCATAAATGAGTTGTGGGATAGTATTCAGTGGCCTAAAATACAAATGAGAAAACAGTGGAGCAACATCTTTAAAACACTGAAAGACTGTCAACTCAATTCTCTACCTAGTGAAAATATTTTTCAAAACTGAAGACAAAATAGAGAGCAGATTCTGAATATATGGTGGAGTAAGAAGCACCAGGAATCTGTTTCTCTACCTGGACAATAATTACATTGACAGAATCTGTCTGATGTAATTATTTTGGAATTCTGGAGTCTATTGAAAGCTTGCAACTTCCAAGGGAAGGCTCTGGTGGTAAACTGCAGTTAATTTTGGTCAGTTTCAGCTTGTAGCATGGTAGCAGCTCTCTACCTCTCATCCCCATGCAGCCATGCTTGTATTCCTGGAGCAGCTTGAATGTAGCTTGTGGGAGTCAGGATGGTCAAAAAAGACCTATCCTCCAAATATAGGGAATCTGTGCTCTGATTGATTGCTGATTGGTGCTTTTAATCACAGGGGTGCAGACAAAGAGGTGGGCATTTTTGTTGCACCATCATCCACTGTGATAAGCACCTTCCCCTCCAGCTGAAGTGACTTCTAGGGGACTTAAAGGGCCAACACACTTCCCGCCTTCATTTTTCTCTTTTTCCTTTTTTGGGAGCCAGGCATTAAAGTCTAGGACATTTATAAGCAACTGCATATATAAGGAAAATTAGAAAGTGACCACATATGCTTAGGGAAAGACATAGCCTCAGGAAATACCTGGGAAGACCTTAAGTTTTCACCTCAGGCTGATCCTTGGTACAGATACAGTCTACAAATAAAAACAAAACAAAAAAACCCAGTAAACAAAATAATGACAAAGCAAATCCTGAGGACGGGAGAGAATTTGATTTCTAGAGTTACTACATTATTAGATTTAAACATCTACTTTTCAACATAAACATTACAAGGTATACAAAGAGATAGGAAAGTATGATCTGTTCAATGGAAAAAAATAACTCAGCAGAAACAGTCCTTGAAAAAGATCTGAAGGCAGATCTACTAGACAAAGAGTTTAAAACAATTGTCATGAAGACATTCAAAGAACTAAAGGAAGGTGTGGAGAAAGTCAAGAAAACGATGTATAAACAAAGTAGAAATACCAAAGAGATAGAAAACCTAAAAAGGAAACAAAAAGAAATTCTGAAGCTGAAAAACACAATAACTGAAATGAGAAATTCACTAGAGGGACTCAAAGGCATATTTGAGGAGGTAGAAGAAAGAATCAGCAAACCTGAAGATAGGACAACGGAAATGATCAAATCTGAAGAACTGAAAGAGTGAAGAAAAGTGAACAGAGCCTAGAAGACCTGTGGAGCACCATCAAGCAGATCAACATACATACCATACACGCTGTTGGTGGGAGTCCCAGAAGGAAGAGAGAGGGAGAGGGGCAGAAAGAATATTTGAAGAAATAAGGGCTGAAAACATCTCCAATTTAATGAGAGATATGAATATAAACATCCAAGAAGCTCAACAAACTCCAAGTAAGATGAACTCAAAGAGACCCACACCAAGGCACATTGTATTTAAACTTTCAAAAATCAAAGACAAAGAATCTAGAAAGCAACCAGATAGAGGTGAATCATCACATGTGAAGGATCCTCAATAAGAATATCAGCAGATTTCTCATCAGAAACTTTGGATGCTGAAAACAGTGGAACAATCTATTCAAAGTGCTAAAAGAAAAACTGTCAACTGAGAATCTTATATCCGCCAAACTGTCCTTCAAAAGTGAGTGAGAAATTTATACATTCCCTAATGAACAAAAAGTGAGGGAGTTTCTTTCCACTAGACCTGCCCTGCAAGAAATGCTCAAGGGAGTCCTGCAAGGAGTAATGAAGGACACTAGACAGTAACTTGAAGCCATATGGAGAAATAAGGCTCTCAATAAAGGGTAAATACATGGGAAATTGTAAAAGCTAGCATTACTTTTTTTTTTTTTTTTTTGCAGTACGCGGGCTTCTTACTGCTGTGGCCTCTCCCGTTGTGGAGCACAGGCTCCAGATGCGCAGCCTCAGTGGCCAGGGCTCATGGGCCTAGCCACTCCACGGCATGTGGGATCCTCCCAGACTGGGGCACAAACCTGCGTCCCCCGCATCGGCAGGCGGACTCTCAACCACTGCGCCACCAGGGAAGCCCTTGTATTACTTTTTATAACTACTTTTTGCTTTATATTTTGTTTAAGAGATTAATGCATTAAAAAAACAAAGGTAGCATTATCGTAACTTTGGTTTGTAACTCCATATTTTGTATTCTATGTGACTTAAAAGACTAACGCATTTAAAATAATTATTCGTTTATGTTTTGGGGTACACAATGTTTAAAGATGTAATTTTGTGACATCAGTAACCATAAAGGGTGGGGATGGAGTTAAAAAGTAGCAGAGTTTTTGTATGTTATTGAAGTTAAAGGTGGTATAATTTCAAACTGGAGTATTAACTAGAGTGTTAAAACTTTAAGATGTTAAATGGAATCCGTATGGTAACCACAAAGAAAATAGCTATAGAATATACACAAAAGGAAATAAGAAAGGAGTTCAAACATTTTACTACAAAAAATCAATTAAACATGAAAGAACAGTAATGCAGGAAATGAGGGACCAACCCCCCCAAACTATAAGGCATACAGAATACAAAAAGCAAAATGACAGAAGTCCCTCTTGTCAGTAATTACTTTAAATATGAATAAATGAAACTCTCCAATTAAAAGACAGAGATTGGCAAAATGGATAAAAACACGTTTCAACTATATGCTGTCTACAGGAGACTCACTTTAGATCCAAAGACAAAAAAATAGATTGAAAGTGAAAAGATGGAAATAAATATTCCATGCAAATAGAAGGCAAAGGGAGCAGGGGTGGCTTTACTAACACTGGACAAAATAAATTTAAAACAAAAAAGGTTATAAGAGAGAAAGAAGTACATTATATATTAAGAGGTTTAACATAGATATAACAGTTACAAACATTTATGCACCTAATGACAAACCATCAAAATATATGAAGAAAAAACATAGAATTTAGGGGAGAAATAGACAGCTCTACAATAAGAGTTGGAGTCTACAATACCCAACTCTCAATAATGGATAGGACAACCAGACTGAAGATACATGAGGGAACACAGGACTTAAACAACATGATAAATGAACGAGATAAAACTGACCTACACAGAACACTCTAGCCAACAATGACAGCAACAGCATATATATTCTTCTCAAGTGCACGTGGGACATTTTCCAGGATAGACCATATGTTAGACCACCAATGAAGTCCAATAGATTTTAAATGATAGCTATTATACAGGGTATCTTCTCCCACCACACCAGGGCGAAGTCAGAAATCAACAACAGAAGTAAGACTGGAAAATCCACAAATTTGTGGAAATTAAACAACACACTCTTAAACAACCAATAGATCAAAGAAGAAATCACAGGGGAAATTAAAAAATATAGAGAGACAAATGAAAATGAGAACACAACATACCAAAACTTAGGGAACACAGTGAAAGCAGTGTTAAGGGGGGAAATTTATAGCTACAAACACTTGCATTAAAAAAAAAAAGAAACTAGACAGATCTCAAATCAACAAACAACTTAGCTTTACAACTTAAGGAACTAAAAAAAGAAGAACAAACTAAACTCAGTAGAAGGAAGGAAATAATAAAGATTAGAGCAAAGATAAACTGAAAAACAGAAAAACGACAGAGAAAATCAATGAAACCACAAGTTGGTTCTTTGAGAAGATCAACAAAATTGATAAAGCTTTATTCTGATTGACTAAGAAAAAAGAGAGAAGACTCAAATTACTAAAATCAGAAATGAAAGTGGGCACATTACTACTGATTTTACATAAATAAAAAGGATTATAAGAAACAACAATTATACACCAGCAAATTGGATTATCTAGATGAAAAGGAAAAACCCCTAGGCTCACAAACCTACCAAGACTAAATCACAAAGAAATAGAAAATCTGAATAGACCTATAATTGGTAAGGAGATTGAATCAGTAATCAGAAATCTCCTGGCAAATAAAAGCCCTGGACTTGGTGCTTCACTGGTGAATTCTACCAAATGTTTAAGGAAGAACTAATAGCAACATTTTGCAAACTTTTCCAAAATACTGAAGAGGGGGGAACACTTCCTAACTCTCTCTATAAGGCTGATATTACTTTGATACCCAAACCAGACAGTCACTACAAGAAAACTACAGACCAATATTCCTTATGAATATTTATGCAAAAATCCTCAACAAAATACTAGCAAGTCAAATTTAGCAGCATATCAAAAGGACTATAACAAAGTGGCATTTATTCCTGGAACTGCAAGGATGATCCAACATATGACAATAGATCAGTGTGATACACCACATTAACAGAATGAAGGAAAAAAACACATGATCCTCTCAATTGATGTAGAAAAAACACTTAACAAAATTCAACACCATTTCTTGATAAAAACATTCAGCAACCTATGAATAGAAGGAAACCACCTCAACAAAATAAAAGCCAGATCTGAAAATGATCACCTTATGAGACACAGAAAAAGCATTTGATAAAATTTAATATCCTTTCCTGATAAAAATCTCTTAACAAATTACAAATAGAAGGCAACTTCTTTATCTTGAAAAACTTACAGATAACATCATATTTAATGATGAAAGACAATGCATTCCTCCTAAAGTAAGGAACAAGACAAGGATGTCCACTCTCACTGCTTCTATTCAATACTGTACTGGAGGCTGTAGCAGTGAAATAGTAGGGAAAGAATGAAAAAGAAAGAAAAAAAGGGGGGAAGATGGGGGGAGAGAGAGAGAAAGAGAGAGAGAACAGGAGGCTCTATATTGAAAAAGAAGTAAAAATATCTTTATTGCAAATGATATAGTTGTATATATAGAAAATCTGATGGAATCTATAAAACAACTACTGGAATTAATAAAGATGTTTAGAAGGGTTGCAGGAAACAAGATCATTACACAAAAATCAATTGTATTTTTGTATACTAGCACGGAACAATAAGAAATTAAAATTAAAAATACCATTTATAGTAATATCAAAAAATATGAAACAGAAATCCATCTGACAAAAGGTATGCAAGAGCTGTACACTGAAAACCACAAAACACTGCTGAGAGAAATTAAAGAAGTAAATAAATAGAGAGATATGGCTTGTTTACAGGTCAGAAGACTCAGTATTTTTAAAATGTCAGATCTTCCCAAATTTATCTACAGATTCAAAGCAATCCCAATTAAAATCCTGCAGACTTTTTTGTTGAAACTAACAAAGCCAATTCTAAAATTCATTTGGAAAAGCAAAGGGAGGACACAGAATAGCCAAAACAACTTTGCAAAAGACAAAGTTGGGGACTATGATGACCTGATTTCAAGCCTTACAAAAAAGCCACAGTAATGAAGAGAGTGTGATACTGCTGTAAAGATCAAGAGATGAATGAAACAGAGAAACCAGAAATAGGGCTCTCTCCATATATGTGGAAAACTGGTTTTTGACTAAGGTGCAAAGGTAGAGAAAAGATAGTTGTTTCAATAAATAGTGTTGAAACAATTGGATATCCATACGCAAAAAATGAACTCTGATTCATACCTCTCATCATATACAAAGTTTAACACAAAATGGATCATAAACCTAAATGTAGAAAATGTAGCAGAAAATTTGTGACCTTGGGTTCGGCAAAGATTTCTCAGAAATGACATCAAAACCGTGATCTCTAAAAGCACACACTCGATAAATCGGACTTTAAATTAAAAACCTCTCTGCTTTGAAAAACACCATTAAAAGAATGAACAAAATAAAATCATATATCTGATAAAGGATTTGTTTCTAGAATATATAAAGAACTTTCAAATTTTAATAATAAGAACACTAATAAACCAATAGAAAATGGCAAATGATTTGAATGGACACTTTACCAAGGAAGATGCATGGATGGCAAATAAGCCAATGAAAAGTTGCTCAGCATCATTTGCCATTAGAGAAATGCAAATTCACTACCACCAATCATCTATTAGAATGGTTAAAATGAACAAGGCTGACCATACCAAGTGCTGGTGAGGATGTGGAAAAACTAGAACTCCCTTCTATTGCTGATTTGAAAAACTGTTTAGTGGTTTCTTAAAAACTTAAACATGTGCCTGTCATAATATCCAGCCACTCTACTCTGAGAGATTTATCATGGGGAATGAAAGCATAGGTCCAACCAAAAACTTGTACGTGAATGTCCATTGCAGCTTTATTTTTAATATCAACAGACTGGCAGCGACCAGTAGGGTGAAGGGATAAACAAAGTATAGTATATCCATACAATGGAATATTCCTTAGCAGTAGAAAGAAATGAGCTACTGATACACACAACAGAATCTCAAAATAATCATGCCAAGTGAAAGAAGCCAGACATAAAAGAGTATATATCATGCTCGCTTCGGCAGCACATATACTAAAATTGGAACGATACAGAGAAGATTAGCATGGCCCCTGCGCAAGGATGACACGCAAATTCGTGAAGTGTTCCATATTTTTGATGCAAGAGGGAAGAGATATGGGAACATATGTATATGTATAACTGATTCACTTTGTTATAAAGCAGAAACTAACACACCATTGTAAAGCAATTATACTCCAATAAAGATGTAAAAAAAATTATAGTGCAAAAAAAAAGAGTATATATCATATGATTCAATGTGTATGAAACTCTAGAAACAGCAAACTAATCTACAGAGACAGAAAGCTGATCAGCGGTTGCCTGGGTACCAGGACAAGGGTGAGTAGGAGGAATTAGAGTCAGGAGGAAACTTGGGGATGATGGACAGGTTCACTACCTTGACTGTGGTGATGGTTTTGGAGGCATATATACATGGGTCAAATCTTGACACAATGTACACTTGAAATGTGTGTGGTTTATTGCATTTAAATTATTCCTCAATATCATTGTTTTTTTTAAAAAAGGAGGTAACGGGCTCCCCTGGTGGCGCAGTGGTTGAGAGTCCACCTGCTGATGCAGGGGACGCGGGTTCGTGCCCCGGTCTGGGAAGATCCCACATGCCGCGGAGCGGCTGGGCCCGTGAGCCACGGCCGCTGAGCCTGCGTGTCCGGAGCCTGTGCTCCGCAATGGGAGAGGCCACAACAGTGAGAGGCCCGCATACCGCAAAAAAAAAAAAAGAATCCTGGGAAGCTTCAGACGGTTCCCAGGCCTGGCCCACTGTACTGCTTTTCCTGCTTCTTACATATTCCCGTGACATTCGGTCACTCTGTGGAGATGTTCAAATAAGCCCCATCCTGGAAGTCAGAGCTCAGAATAGTTAGGTAGGGCCTGAAGGAAGGAGGCTATCAGCTGAAAGAAGAAGATGGGAGGTGCCCGGGTCAGGCCAGAGGCGGGAGGACGTGGCTTGAGGGGTCAGGGAGATGGGTCCCAGACCACGTCCCATTGTGGCTTCGGAACTTCTTTTCCAGCCCAGGGGGGACCTACGTCAATTCACAAAAGCCGATGTGCGGATAATTCATTTAACAAGTCCAGTTTGCTGAATGAGCCGTTAGACATACCTCTTAGACTTGGTCTAGCAGAGTTCTCTGTAGCAAGTCCAAGTCCAAAGGGGTGCGTGGCGGAGGGGGTGGGACAGGCGCTCAGCAGGCAGTGTTTAGCACAAAATGGATCATAAACCTAAATGTAGAAAATGTAGCAGAAAATTTGTGACCTTGGGTTCGGCAAAGATTTCTCAGAAATGACATCAAAACCGTGATCTCTAAAAGCACACACTCGATAAATCGGACTTTAAATTAAAAACCTCTCTGCTTTGAAAAACACCATTAAAAGAATGAACAAAATAAAATCATATATCTGATAAAGGATTTGTTTCTAGAATATATAAAGAACTTTCAAATTTTAATAATAAGAACACTAATAAACCTGGTGCGTTTGCATGAGCAGTGGCAGAGGCAGGGTGAAGACTGGGGTGGGGGAACTGAAACTCCCAGAGCACCCCTCCGCTGCTAGGTCGGCTGGCCACCCGGTGAACCGGTCTTCCGCAACCTGGTTTCTGCAGATCAGCCCTCGGCTCCTGCAGGAAGTGGCCCGCATTGATGGGATTCTCTGAGGGAGAGCAGACATCCAGACCTTGTTCACAGCCCACAGCTGAAGCCAGAAGATGTTCTGGGAGGTTCTGGGTTTGGGGCGCTCTCTGGAGCCCACTGTGGGCCTGCACTCGGCCAGAGGCAGACGGAGGCAAAAAAGGACAAGGCAGCGTCCTCCATGGGAATGAGAAGACAGGAAGAGTCAACATGCAGCACGGCCAGCAAACAAGATGGCCTAAAGATGAACCACAGTGTGGCGATATGGGGATTCAGCTGAGGGAGAGACTGGGCCAGAGGCCAGCAGGCCCCTACAAGTGGCTTTCTGGGGAGACAGGATTGAAATGGGTCTACAAGACGAACTTAGATTTGGATCAGGATATGAAAAGAAGAATGTTTCAGGCAGAGGGAAAGTCCCCAAGCTGAGGGTAAGGGACGAGACATACAATGGCCAGCATGTTCCAGATCGTGTCAGAAGGGAGTAGAACTGCATTATATGAAAACCACCCCTTGATAAACGGTGTGCCGCCAGTCTGGAAATGCCTACTGTGGTTGAGATTATGGGTGGCAGGGTTTGCATGTTTGTCAATCTGTTTTCTTCTGATTTTCCACCATGACTATATGTTAGTTGTGCATTTCAAAAATGTGACGAGGGCCTCCCTGGTGGCGCAGTGGTTGAGAGTCCGCCTGCCGATGCAGGGGATACGGGTTCGTGCCCCGGTCTGGGAGGATCCCATATGCCGCAGAGCAGCTGGGCCCGTGAGCCATGGCCGCTGGGCCTGCGCATCCGGAGCCTGTGCTCCGCAACGGGAGAGGCCACAGCAGTGAGAGGCCCGCATACCGCAAAAAGAAAAAAAAAAAAAAAAAATGTGACGAATCTGCAAACTAACAAAACTAGCTGGTTTCCCTTCAGTCTAATAATCCCAAGACCTGCCAGGGACAATAGCTTGAAGACAGACCACTCTCTCTGAGAGATGGAAGCCCAGGGGTGTCCAGCCTCCATCTGTCTGTGAGGCCTCCTAGGGGCCTTGGATGCTCCTACCAGGCCATGGGCTTGACTGGACGTAGGCCAGGGGCAGGAGAACCTGCTCTGGCTGGCATTGCTAGGTGCCAGGGGCACCTGAGCAGGCGGGCAGGTGTGACAGTTGCCCTGGACCACATGGAGCTGGCTGTGCCTTGTGCACACACAACAGTCCCGCCCCGCCTTCCCTCCCCAAACCTCCCTCTGCTTCCCGGCTAGCTCAGGTGTGGTGCATCTGTGGCCCGTTGGCAGCTTTCTGCCCGCAGTGCTGGGGAGCTGTCAGGTTAAGAGCTGGCTTGCTCCATTTGATCTCACATGTGAGCTGTTTTATTTCCCTCTCTCTCCTTTACATGGCTTCGGTGTGCTTTTATAAATATTTCACTAGCCTTGCTAAAGTCTATTTCATCTCTCTCTTAAATTTATTAAATATAAATGGAGCAACAACTCTACCATAAGTCTCTCTTTGCTGTCAAAATCTCAGGCTCCCGTGGAAGTAAATATAATTTGCTTTGTTTACCATGGGTAATTTGGAGCCCTATCTGTTATATCAACACTTCCAGTGCCCCCCAAATCTCCCTGCTTTCATTAGTGGGGGTCTGCCATATCCCCATGTAGGACACAGAGACACGGTTCCCACTTTGAAGATGGCATGACAAAGAACCAGTAGGGGCTGTTCTCTGAGACTTGCATGGTCTTGGTCCCTTGGTCTCCCAATGGCACCCTCGATGAATAAGGGGGAGTCTGTACTTGTCACCCCAGACCTGAGTGGGCCTGGAGGTCTGTTTGAGCAGGGCCTTGCCCCTGGCCTCTCTTGGAGAATAGGCCCATCTGCCGCAGCTGGTGACCTGGCCAAAAAAGATGCAGACTGCTGTGAAATGATGGAGGGCATGGACACCCCTCCCACCCCCGGACCTGCAATCAACAGAACCTGGGGCAAGGCAGGGATTTTGGTCCCACAAAGCCAGCCACTAGCCCCCTGCCACTTCCTTTGTTCTTTGTTAATTGAAAAATAAACACAACCCTGCCCACCGACCGGGAAAAGAGATTTCTGCCAACTGGGGTCACCAGCAGGCAGTGGACAGGGGCTGCCTCTGGTTCTGGCGCCTGACCTCCGTTGGCTACGTGTGATTTCTCGGAGGACACCAGGGCCCGAGAGAATCACAGTGTCAGATTTGGGAAGCACCCAACCCTAAACAGGGCTTGCTGGGTCAGGTAAGGGGAACGAGTGAAGTGGGAGTCACAGTGGATGGGCAGGCACCTATTTGCATCTGAGATCAGCGAGAAGAGTTTCCTCTTTCACAAAGAAATGTGACGTTTCCCACTTTTTATTTAATAAGAATGGTCCTCTCAGTCCATCCTGTGTTTCTCTGCTTTCGGTGGTGACACTGGTGCAGAGAGTGTTGCATTTCCTTTGTCTATAAGGAAATGCAAAGGAACCCCGGCTCCTGACTCCCAGCCTGGAACCTTCCACCAGGCTTGCCGAGATGAAGGCAGGTGATGACAAGACTCTGAGGACTTGGGCTGGGGAGACAGGTCAGGATGCTCCTAGGAGTTCAGATCCGTGCTGAAGCTCTCCATAGCTCCAGAACACCGGTTCCCACCTTGCCTGTGCCCTGGGGTCTCTGAGGCTATCCTGCAGATTCCGGGGAAGGAGGGCTGAGTGGGCTCAGAGACCTTCTGCTTCCATGTCCCATTCACACTCAGCAAGGTAAGAGAACGTTTACCCCCAGGAGGGGAAAGGAGTATGTTCCAGGGGTCAATTTAAGACCTCTGCGCGTCCCTCCTGCAGAGCAACATATTAAAATCTACTCAGCTTACATTGAATGTAATTATTTCCAAAATTATTTTGCTTAAAAATGTTAAAAGGGTTTGGAATCTTGCTCATGAAATTATTAGTAATTTTGATTTTACAGTTTTCTTCTCATATTTTAAAGTCAAGGCCCTTTTTTTTTCCTTCTCGGGTCTCAAGCATGTTTCATGGCCCCTGAAATATCTGTTGACTCCACTCCTTATGGGGTATACCCAGCTGAGCCCCTGGGTCTGGGATGGCAGAGCCACAATTGGGGGTTTCAGTGGGGGCAGGGGAGAAGCCCCTTGCCCTAGAACGGATCCCTGCCTTCATCCCGCCTTCCCTGAAATGTCTCCAGGGAGCACACCCTGGTGGACCCCTGCCAGCCTCCCCTCCCTGGCTGGGTGGGGGGCTTCGAGCCCCTGGAGGTGAATGACAGGGCAGCGGCTGGCTCTCTGTGGCAATTGCATGAGAGCTGGCAGTCGTGGGGCTGGTGCCTTCCTGCCTCACCATTGGGAACGAGACTATTTTAGGCTCTCCCTGCTTCTCTTCTGTTCCAGGGAGGGAAGGATGGAGGGCAGGCGGTGGAGGAAGGCGGAGCCTGTGTGTCTCTGCTTCCACCAGGTGTTTCAGAGGCAAACTTTTCTTTTCCTGCTTCTGCTGCCCACTGCTGGTGGAATGGGTTTGTCAAGTTGGCATAACTTTTTTTGACATGGGTTTTACTTTTTTGGAGTTAAAAGAAAAAAAAAAAGAAGCCCAGTTGCATTCTACTCAAGGTTAGGAAAGTTGCCACAGAAGGCAAGATCTCCTGTAAATTTTACCAAATGAAATTTACCTTGAAAATCCTGTAAATCAGTAGGACCTGGTGGCTCCTGAGACTTTAACTGATTTTGTTTCTTGGGCATGTTAGCAGTGACTTCCCCTTCCCTGGGGCAGTGGGGACAAAAGAAGAGCGATGGTGTAAGTAAGGGCCCCTCTGTCTGTCTACCTTTCTGTTCCTCTCTTTGGGTAAGTCGATGGTTTATATGAATCAATTTTATTGCACTTCCACACAATACTTTATTTTGTCAAAATGCTTTCCCACCCACCGAGCCAAACGTTTTTATACCCCCTACCCTCGGGAGGTCAGCAGGACTGAACTGCTATCTCTATCCTTCATACAAGGCCACTGAGGCGGGGAGAAGAGACGCCCTTTCTGGGCTGCATTCTGAGCTGCTGGGACTTGAAGCAGTGTCTCCGGCCCCTGTGTGGGCCCCTCCCACTGCCCCATTCCACCTTGGCTTGGATTCCCTGTTCCCTGTGGACGAGGCCTGGGAAAAGCTCCTTGGTCAACTTTTTGGAGCTGGGACCTCCCCCAACTGCAGCTTGAGGAACTCTGATGGCTCTGGGCAGTGGCTCTCACCTGGGAGGAATTTTGCCTCTCAGGGGACATTTGGTCACCTATAGAAACATTTTTGGTTCTCACAGCTGGGGGTTGCTACTGGCCTCTAGTGGGTAGAGGCTGTTAAACATCTGCAACACAGCACAAGCCCCTCCTCCCCCAGGTTAGAGAACGATCAGGCCCTGAATACCAATCGTGGTAGGTGAAGCTCTGCCTTAGGGAATAAATCCCGTGTGATTAGTAACAGTAGCCACATATGTACCGCCTTCTCCTATGCACTCAATCCACGACGCACCGTGAGCATTTATTGAGCACCTGCGGCATGCACGGGGCCTTCCTGACTTCCACCTCCGCCTCCATCAACTCATTACAACCTCGTAAGACATGATAAGACGAGGGATTCTCTTTCTCTCCATGGGACTGACGAGGAAATTAGAGTTTAAGAGGGCATCACAGTTGGGTTTCCTGAGGGGGGTTGGTAGCTTGTGGGATCAGTACTTGTAGGGGATGAGGGAAGCAAGGCTAGGCAGAAGAAGAAACCGGGCCATGATGCAATCACAGCAAAGGCCTCAGATGGTTCTGCTGGGAGCCCTGGAGCAGGTGTGGGCCTTCGGAGATGCTCCCAATTGGGGTGAGAAGTCCAGGCCCATATACCGCCCGCTCCCACAATATCAGCCAATAAGTGTGGGCTACCCCAGGGGGGCGGCGTCCCTATGTGAAGTGTCTCTTTCAGCCCAGGCGACACTCTGAGACGGCCCAGCAGAGAGCAGAGTGCCAACACTCCTAGTAACCACTTGCTGAGTGTTCAGCCCTGGAGGGGGCACAGGCACGGGGGCAACCACTGTGAGGGCCCGAGCACTTGCCCAGGCTGCTCCGGAGCCAAGTAGCCGCCCCTCCCTCACTGTGGTATTGGGAACCCATGGGGGACCAAGGTCTCCTAATCCAGGGCCTTCCATCCCCAGCAGGGTATCCGTTAGCCTTTCTTGACCCTGTAAGTCACAAATTGGCAACACCAAGATGTGTTTTGTGGTGTAGACACTATAGCCCTAAATATTTTTGATTGGTTGCCACCATCCTTAAATAAGGAGATTTCACATTCAGTCCTGAGTTTCTACTTTTCACGGAAACATTGGGAGATCTTTCAAAGCCGGGCCACGGTCCTGCTGTGCAGCTGGGGGCTGGCCTGGGCAACGGTGGTCCCTTTACCAAGTGGGCGTCTCGCCATTCCACTGTCGCACACCTGACCCACGACCCCGGCTTCCTCACTTGTGTCATGACTCTTACTGTCTACACAGGCTGCTGTCGGAGCTGACTTCTGGGCAAGTGCTGGCTGTTGCTCCCCTTAACCTGTCTTCCCCGGCAGATGGAGCACCGGGTTTTGTCTGTTCTATGACCTCAGGACCTTAGGGCTCTTCCCTCTGCCCGTTTCCCATTGTGGTTTTTAAAGCAAATCTCAAAAATCACAGACAAAGCTTCTGGATGAAAACCAACAGGATGGAAATTGGCCCTTTGTCCTGGGACACCCCGCCCTTCTGGCTGGCCCTGAAGCTGCAGGCACCAAAGCCGGGCCCTGCTCCATCACATGGCTCCTTCTTGGAGTGGGTTTTGGTTTCCGTGGGCGACTCCATTGTTCCGAGCCGGCCCCGTTTTTAGGACCACGGGACGAGGACGCTGACAGGCTTCTGAGCGCGTTTGCGATCGTGTGAGGTAACAGCTTCATTACTCGGTGATGAGTGACCCATATTCCTAACATGATTTCCCTGCTGTAACTCAAATTGAGTTCATGTTATTCTAATGATATCAGTTGACCTTGAGAATTAGACCAAGAAGCCTGGGGTTATTCTTCCAACTTCCACTGCAGATTCTTGTGATGTGTTTGGAAACACAATCTGCTTCTCATTGCCCTGAAGCGGGCAGGGGAAAAATAGAAAACAAAGGTCCCGAACGGCGCTGATTTTTAGAAAATGCATCTGGGCAATTTCAGAGCACGGGAGGCTCCTTCTCCCTCGGTCCCGCTCCTGTCGCAGCACCCAGCTGGTGTCTCGTCCGCACCCATGTACTGTGGGCTACAGACTCGCCTGGGCCTCCTCTGCCCCTGTCTCTTCCCCAGGGCCTGGGTCTCCCCGGCCAGAAGAGCCCTCAGCCAGGTCTGACGGGGCGTCCTGCCCCAGCCTCTCCCTGCCCACCCACCCTGCCAGGTCATTCTCCCCAAAACACAGCGGGCGGGCTGCCACCTCTCCAGCTCCCTCACTAGCTCCCCGTTGCCTGCTGGTAAAGCCCAAGCTCCTTAGCCTGGCATTCAAGGCCCTTAATTCTAGCCCGTCGACCTCCCAGTCCACCCAGCCAATACTACCCTGAGGCACGTGGCACAGAATGTCTACGTGCCTGCATATGCACTGGGCTCTTATACCTCCATCCCCTTGCTCAGCTGTCCTTTCCTCCTGAAACACCCTTGACCACCTCTCTCAATCGTATCTGTATGAGCCCAAATCTCACTCTTTTTTGCATTTACTTGTTTATTCAATCTTTCTGGAGCTCTGACTGTGTTCTGGATAGTGGGGTGTAATCTGGGGAGAAAAGAGAGAGAGAGTGCCCAAGACTACAGATAAAGCATAGCCATGAAAGCCCCAATGTGATCAGCTTTGGAGGAAATAAATAGTGTGACGTCCTGGGCATCCCGGGGAGGGGGGTCTCCTTTACTGAGGGGGCTCAGGGAAGGCCTGAGAAGGGTGAGAAGGAAGCAGCCCTGCAGAAAAGTGAGGGAAATGGAACCCAGGCCCAGAGCCCCTGAGAGAGAAAGGGCGAGGCTGTTGTAGGAACCGACATGGTCAGTTTCCCTGTCATCCTGAGGTGGGGACAGCTCTGCACAGAGGGTACCTGTGTCCCTGCAGGTGGGCTGGAGGGCAGTATAGGAGTAAGAGCCCAAACTCCAGGGTTGAACGACTGGGTTCAAATCCACACTGGGTGGCTGTGTGACCTTGGCAAGTTGTCTGATCTCTCTGTGCCACAATTTCCTCATCTGTAACATGAGGATTCATTATAAGGAGTCAATGAATTCAGATTTGTAAACTGCTTGGAATTTTGCGTGTGTGTATTCATTCACATGAATAGTCAAAGAACTTTTACATATTTTATTTAGGTTTTCATTTTTTTTGAATTCTAACAGAGCAAAAAACCATTGGAAACCAGCCAGTACTTGTTCTTAGAATAGAACAGAACAAAATAAAGAGCATGGATGGACCCTCAGAAAATCTGAGCTGACCCACCCTTCCAGAGCCCAGGCTCACTCTCTGGGTGCTGAGGAGGTGAGGGTCCTGCCTAGAATTTCCCAAACTTCTGCTCCACGCATCCCTCACAGAGGGAGGAAAACCACTGAGAAGACCCCTAAAATATGTCCCCATCTTGGGCGGAATGGACAAGCCCCCATCTGGGAGGAGAGGAGAGCGGTTTCTCCAGGGCTGGTGGGAAGCGTGTGATGAGCCAGGATACAGTGTGGCTGGAATCTTCGCCCTTGTGGAGCGGGAATGTGAAATTAAATGCTCAGACCTGGAAACCCCGTGTCTCCCGAGGATTCCACTCTGTTGGAAGACAGCTCCTCTCCCAGCACAAAGAGCAGGAAGCAGCCTGGGGGGGCTGGAAGAAAAGGTTGTCTTGGGATGAAGGAAGAGACATGATTGTTAGGGGAAGAGATGAGAAGAGATGCGCAGAGGGAGAGAGGAACGGAGTCCAAGAGAGATAGAGAGATAAACAGGGAGAGACAGAGACACACAGAGAGACACAGACAAAGAGATGGGGACAGAGACTGGGAGGCAGAGGGGCAGAGACAGAGACAGACAGAAAGAAACTGAGAAAAAAAGCCCTTGAGACAGAGAAAGGGAGAGATAGAGGAGAAATACTGGAGACGAATACAGCCCAAGGAGGGAAGGTCAAGGGCGAAAAATTCTGATGGGTCTCTTTGCCTCCTATCATTTGTCTGAAATAAAGCACACCCCCCCCTTCCAAGCTTGTGTTTGGGGTAAGTTCCCTCTCTCACTGCCGCATCCAGCACCCTCCCCCACCACACACTTGCACATACGTGTGCACCAACACACTCATCACACCCAGAGTCCCACTCCTGGCCCCGCAAACCCAGGATCATGTGCCCCTGGGTTTCCTGTCCTCCTTTGCACCGTCTGTATTTGAAATTCTTTTGCTCCAGTCTGGAGAGCAGGTGCCGTCTTCTTAAGGAGGCTTTGCATCTCTTGTTTTGATTTTAACAAACAGCAAGAACTTGGGTCCTGGAGTCGTTCCATTTGCCTTCGCCGCCCTCTTCGCTGAGGTTTGCATGCAACCTCGGCTGAGACCATCCTCAGCAGGGCCCGCTGGGCCGGCTCAACTGCTACCGCCGCCTACATTTTCCTCCCATTTCCAGCTCCTGGAATTATTGCGGCAGATTTAGCCTGAGGCTGGTTCCACGGGGAGCTCAGAACCTGGGGTGTCACAGTGAGGCTCAGCCAGATAAGAGGCAGTGGGGGTCCTCTATAAGCTAAAACCGTGGAATCAGCCCTTCCCCCCAGCTTTCTTGAGGTAGGCTTGCCTAGGCCCCTCTGCCACCCCTCACTCCCCCTACCCCATTCTTTACGTTGGCTGTTAAATTCAGATGCAGCGGGTGGGGCCGGGGGGCACTTTGTTTGCTCTGGACTGGCCTCTGCCAGGCTCAGAAATGTCAGGTCTCGGGGGGAATCAGATCATAATAGCCATCACCAATATGGATGTGTCCTCACTGTAAGCTGAAGGCTCCATGTGCACCATTTTGTTTAATCCTCACCATAACCCATGGGATGGGTACCATTCCTATCCCCATTTTACAGATGCAGAAACTGAGGTTCAGAAAGGTAGAGCCATTTTGCCCAAAGTGACCTTGCTCTGATTCTGAAATGTGTGCTCCTAGATAGTCTGTGTTACAATGACTTCTGCTCCGTTGGGGTTTCTTTGCTCAGTGAACACCAGCAGGAAGGTTTGGGAACCCATCGTTAAAGGACAGCACAGCCTCCATGTGCTCCTGGTTCCAAGTGCTGGGCTGTTTGTTAAAAGTGTGCTTTTTCAAAGTGTGTTCATGCCGTTACCTTACTCTGTCTCCATGAAATACGTGCTCGTAGTTCATGTTCTCTGCCCATTTGAAAGAGGGTGAGACTGAGGCTCAGGAAGGGCCACCCTCTGAGTGGAAGGAAAAGCCTGGGCCTGAACAACAGCTCCTGTGTCCAGGCCTGTGAGAGGTGGTCTTCTCTGTGTTGAGGCAGATATCTGCCCTCCCAAAACCCTTTTTCTTTCTTTTAAGAAACATGTTTCTAAGACTCCTGACTGGACCATGCTGGGGGGCGGGCCTCCATGGTGGTGGTGGGGACACTGGCTTCTGCGTTTGGGCTGAACTTGAACTCATTTCCTCTTCCCGGTTTGAAGGCAGCGACTTGGCACGTGTTGTCCTGGAATCTGACCCGCACCGCCACCCCAACACTCCTCCAGCCTCTTCTCGTTCCTTCCCACTGGCCTGTGATGCCTCAGATTAAAATGTCTCCTTTCCCAAGCGATGATCTATACTAGACCCCCGAGATAAACTCCCTTATCGTCCTTATCTTTCCCTTTGAGCTCTTCCGAGTGTTAAATGATACATGTGTGAGATCATTTGTTCAGTGTCTGACTCTCCTGCCAAAGTAGAGCCCCGTGAGGTCAGGGGCTATGGTGTGTCTTCACTGTGGATCCCCTGCACTGGGCCTGGCCTGTATGGATTTACCAGTCGAGTGAACTGCAGTTCTTCCGGGCAGATCTGTGTCAGCGACGGGTGAAGGTGGGTGGCACAGAGGTTGGGGGCAGGCAGCGCCATTGGAAGGAGGAGGAGGCTCTGGGAAGAGTGAGGAGAAAGCTTCAGGAGGGTGGAAAGCAGAGCCGTGGAGTGTGTGTCCGTGTCTGGGCTCAGTGGACACGTCTGGCTGGTCAGAGCGAGAGGCCAGAGCAGGGCAAGGCTGGGCTGGATGTTTTCTCTTGTCCACGTATCAGCCAGAGTTTTTTTTTTTTTTGTGGTACGCGAGCCTCTCACTGTTGTGGTCTCTCCCGTTGTGGAGCACAGGCTCTGGATGTGCAGGCTCAGCGGCCACGGCTCATGTGCCCAGCCGCTCCGCAGCATGTGGGATCTTCCCGGACCGGGGCACGAACCCGTGTCCCCTGCATCGGCCGGCGGACTCTCAACCACTGTGCCACCAGGGAAGCCCCAGCCAGGTTTTTATTTGCTTAGTTTCCCTCTGAATGGTGAGCTCCTTGGGGAAAGAGCCTGGTTTTATTTGACATGGAATGCTGAATGCAAGGCACAGAGTAAGTCGCTGAAGGAGAAATAACAGCAAAAACAGCGGATTCCAGTCCAACAGTTGGTTCATACGTGGTTACCAACAGAGATCAACTGTTCAACCAGGTCCCGACCCAGCTGTGAGGAAGGGCACAATGTGAGAGCCGGTGGCTGGCTCTGGGCAGCCCAGCACCTGGTTTGATGGAACCGATCGGATACTTTGGCATCCAGTCTGGGCTGTCTCCATGATGCCAAAACAGTCAATCACTTCGGGTGAGAAAGGAATGGCCAAGTCCATTTACAGGGCTGCGCAGACTGAGCATCTGGTCACTGTTTTCCTCTTTTGCCTTTTAATTGTATTGGGTGTCACATACACAGCTCAGGTGAGGTGAAGGCAACGTGCCACTGCCTTTTCTCTAGTGGAAATGAAGAGCGGAAGTTTTCCCGGGACAGCCCTGATTGGGCCACATGGTACCACTGGGGGCTCCTGACACCTTTCTGGTAATCCTCCCTGAAGCATCTGCAACAGCCCATCTTACGGGTCAGGAGCCAAGGGTCAGAGAGGTTAGTCACATGATGGTGTGGTCCAGCTAAGACTTGGAGCTAGTTCTTCTGACTCTAAGTCCTAGCCCCTTCCATCACAACCCATATCTTGGAGTGCCAAATTTTTAGAATAATCTGGTTAGATATCAGGCTAAAATGGTGGTGTAAATTACATCTACATGACCAATCCATCTATCACCTACTCAAATCCTAAGGTGTTTTCTGTGCTCATACACGTGCACAGTGAAGTGGTGGAGAGGGAGCCCGCTGGACACAGACCACCTGGGTTGGAATCCCAGTTCAACCACTTAGAAGCTGTGTAGCCTGGGGAAGTTTACCTAACTTCCCTGTGCTTTCCTTTCCTAACATGTATAAAGGGGACTGATCATAGCTCATCCAGTGGATTGCTGTCAAGATTAAATGAAACAAGCCATGTAGTGTTGCCCACAGAAAACACTCAATACACATGGCTCTTACTTGGGGCCCAGTACCATACACACATTGGGGATGAAGCACTGGGGCACCTGCCCACAAAGGACCTGCCATCGGTCCAGAGGAGGACTCGCACACGTGACTAGCCTTCTCCAGGCATTTGTGTGTGTGGTCATGTAAGTCAGGATACTTGGAGGTATTTTGTTATAGTGATTATGATGAGATTTGGGATGCTGTGCGTAGCTCACCAACCCACAGGAACCACGACCTGAAAGTATGCAAAGAGTAGTAACTAGGGATGGAAACCTGAATTCACAGATGGGTTGAAAACCAGACATTGTAGAAAATGGTTAATTTTTTATAAACTCTTTCAGACATACATTTAATAAGTTCCATGTGTTAATTGCCATGTGGCAGACACACTGGAAATGCCAGGATGGCAGGGGAAGCTCATGATCAGAAAGGAGAGAAGGATATTAGGCATTTAAGTAGCCTTCAGTGGGGTGAGTGCAGTGTTGGAGATTTGCACTGGGAACTTGGAGGATGGGTGTCCAATCCACCAGTGTGTGTGTGTGTGTGTGTGTGTGTGGTAGTGATGACAAGGGAGGGCTTCCTGGAGGAGATGATATCTGGGTTGAATGTTAAAAAGCAAGTAGGGGGCTTCCCTGGTGGCGCAGTGGTTGAGAGTCCGCCTGCCGATGCAGGGGACATGGGTTCGTGCCCCGGTCCGGGAAGATCCCACATGCCGCGGAGTGGCTGGGCCCGTGGGCCATGGCCGCTGAGCCTGCGCATCCGGAGCCTGTGCTCTGCAACGGAAGAGGCCACAACAGTGAGAGGCCTGCATACCGCAAAAAAAAAAAAAAAAAAAAAGAAAAAAAGAAAAAAAAAGCAAGTAGGACATACTCAGGGCATAGGTGGGAAGATGCTGGTTCAAAACAGTCCAGATAGAGGGACAACAGGAGTGGAGGCAATGGGACAAGTTCCCAGCATGTGCAGTCATGAGGGTGGCGAGGGGGACCTTATGGGTCTTAGTTAGGAGTTCAGATTATGTCGTGGGCAATGGGAACCTTGGCGGATATAAGCAGATCAACCTGGCCAGATGTGTACTTTTGATAGTTAGTTCTCACACCATTGCCAGAAGGAGTTCTGGTCTGGGCTGGGTGGCAGAAGGTGGGATTTGGGGGAATGATAGAGATTATCAGAGGTCATGGCCAACATCCAGGGAACAGTGGTTGATGGCTAGCACCAAGGAAGTGACAGTAGAACCAGTAGGAGGGGAGGAGGGGATGGAATGGGGACATCAAATGTGCTATGATGTTCAATTGCTGGGATGTACCAGAGAAGAGTGGGAAGTCAAGGACAGCTTGGGGATTACATGGACAAAGGAGCTACCAGTGGCGATCTCAAGTGGGGAGAAGGGATAGGTTTAGGGGTACCTGTGAAACATCCAGGGGGCTATACTCAGTTTAGAAGACTAAGCTTCTGAGAATGAAGCTTGGGGGATAGACCTGGGCTGAAGATATGGACCCAGGAGTCTTTGGAGAGATGGTGAAATCAGGGAGCATGGAGAGTAAGACAAACAGTAGGTCAAACACAGAACCGTGGGGACACCAATATTTTTAGGGCGGACAGAGGAAGAGTGGAGAAGAGTCCAAAAGAAGGAGCAGCGAGGGCTTCCCTGGTGGCGCAGTGGTTGAGAATCTGCCTGCTAATGCAGGGGACACAGGTTCAAGCCCTGGTCTGGGAAGATCCCACATGCCGCGGAGCAACTAGGCCCGTGAGCCACAACTACTGAGCCTGCGTGTCTGGAGCCTGTGCTCCGCAACAAGAGAGACCGCAATAGTGAGAGGCCTGCACACCACGATGAAGAGTGGCCCCCGCTTGCCACAACTAGAGAAAGCCCTCGCACAGAAACGAAGACCCAACACAGCCAAAAGTAAATAAATAAATTAAATAAATAAAAAAGTAACTGTACCATTTAAAAAAAAAAAGGAATCTTTAAAAAAAAAAAAAGAAGGAGCAGCGAGAGTGGTAGGTGGGAAACAAAAAGAGAGTGGTGCTATAGAAGCCGTGGGAATTCTGTATTAGTCAGGTTGTGCTCTGTTATGCTGTAGCTGGAACAAACAAGCCCCAATCTCAGTGGCTTTTGCCAAAACAGATTTACAGCATAAGCTACTTGATCATCTCAAGTCAGCTACTGCCCTCTGCCAGGACCCAGGTTGATGGTATAGCCCGTCCTTGCAACATCACCAGTCTCAAGGCAGAGATAAAAGGGGACATTGCAACTGTGAGCTGCCTCTTGAAACTTTCACTCCAAAGTGACAGATGTCAGTCCTGTTCAGGTTTCATTGACCAAAGTCAGTCCCAGACCAAGCCTGAGGTCAACACTGCCAGGAAGTATAATCCTCCCCAGAATGAAGGCACAGATACCCTGACCAATGATACACTTGACCACAGATAGTTTCAACAAGAAAGGAAAGATCCACTGTGTAAAACACAGCCGAGAGAGCCAGGATGATGAAAAATCGAGGGCACTATCCAGATTTGGCAATCAGTGGCTCTCCACGACAGGAAAGCAGCCAGGGCAAAGACAGCAAGTGTCAGCTGGTCTTTTGAGAAGTTCCAGATGTGAAGAAGAGTAGTGGCTGGAAAGAAATGCTGAACAAAGGAGATGGGTTTCATCTGTTCTCCTGCTTCTGTGTTTTCTCTCAAACCAGACACATACGTGTGGCAGATGGCAAAAGTGGCCGCAAATTCTTCCCCTGTTTCATATTTATAAAACTCATCTGAAGTTTCATATCCATGCCAATCTTGTAGCTCCTCCCACAAGAAGGAGAGTTTTTCTCTATCTCTTGAATCAGGCTGGCTTGTAACTTGCTGTCATCTGTGGGACAAGAGAAAACCTGACACAAGAGCTTGAAAAGCACTTTTCCTCTCCCTCCTCTTGGAACCCTGAGACACCTGTGCATGAGCCTGGGTTAGCCTGCTGGGTGATGAAAGACCTCTGGTCCGGCTGTCCCTTTCCCTACTCCACATTGTCCCAGCCAGGGACAACAATGGAGCCCAGCTGAAATCAGAAGACCTGCCCAGCTGAGTCCAGCCCAGAGTGCCAGTTTAAGGAATCATGAGCTAAATAAATGGTTATTTTAAGCCACTAAGTTTTGGGGTGGTTTGTTATGCAAAAAAAGCTAAATGATAACACTCTGTGTAACTGAGATTTCTCGTGGTGGGCAGTGTATCTGTAGGTTTGTATTAGAGTTCACGAGACTTTCCTCTTGGGATGTCTATGATGGTAACTGCTTTAGGGTAGGAAGCACATGTTACTTGCTTTTGCTTTTTTTAGCCCCTAAACTGGAGCTCGGCATGTAGTAGGTGCTTAATAAGTGTTTATGGAAAGAATGAGTGAGTGGATTCCATTTACAAACACACCACCAGGCTATGGGCTTTGGGTGATAAGGATGTGTCAATGTAGATTCAACAACCCTAACGAATGTACTAGTTTGGTGTGGGACATGGACAGGTGGATGTGCATGTGTGGAGCAGGGGGCATATGGGAACTCTATACTCTTAGCTTTGCTGGGGACCTGAAATTGCTCTAAAAATAAAGTTTATTAATTAAACACACACACACATACACACACACATCACTAGGGCTTCCAGCTGGGTGTTGGGAGCTGGATGCAGTAAGCAATTGACTAAGTCAATTTATGGGTAAAGACAGAACCCGACAGCCCCAGGTCTTGTGTCCCAGAGCAGAGCCCTGGTCGACCTCGACCTCCATCTCTATATTTAACTTCCGTCCAGTCCTCTCTGCAAGGGTACCAAGGTGGCACGCACTCATGTTGAAGAGATGATGAATATAAATATTTTATCTTCTCTCCATCTCGTCAAAACCCACAATATTGCTCTCCATAAATCGTTTTCACTCTAGCACTCTGTTTGGGGGTGCACATGCCTTTATGTATTTAGTCTTTGCTTTGGTCTCTGGGCTGCCTTTATGAACAGCCTTGTGCTCAGAGACCCTTCAGAGCAGTGACATGCTGAGGGTAAGTGGGCGGCTGCTTAACTTGGGTGACTTCTCATCAACTTCATTGCTTTTACATTAAAATAATCATTTCAGCTGGGGCAGTGGGGGCTGAAAGTTAGCTGCTTAATTGCACCCCCACTTTAACTATCTTCTCAAAGATTGATTCTGGGGTTTTCTTAGCATGATACATGCCAGGGTCTGTAAAGGCGGAAAGCGGTGGCCCTCTTTACCAGATCAGCAAAGCCAATTGATGCGTTTCTCCTGTTAAATTTACTGGTCTTTGGGGAGTTGCTTGCTCATTAAATACACCAAATACAAAATCTCTTAATACAGTATTATCTAGGTAGTATAGAAGACTTCCCCAGTGTGAGCCCAGAGAGATGGAATTGTCAAAGCTTTTCGGAGGCCACCTTGTAAAGCTCGCATTTCTCCTCTTAAGCATCCACTGTGCGCCTCTGAGATTCAGGGTGTCCTACTCTGCGTACTCTTGTCCAGTCCATCAACCTCATTGTCTTGTCCCACCCCCATCGTGGTCCAGGTCAAAGTGTGGCAAGAGCTACGGCAGCTCCCAGAGTCGTAGAAAAGGTAACGTCAGATCTCCTCAATGATTTTAAAACTGAGGAGTAGGAAATGATTTAGAAACAGCCACCCTTTAGCCAGGTATCGGCTCTGGCTTCAGGTAGTGGCAAGAGGATTAATTGGTGCTGGGAGTGGGGAAGAGGACAGTGGCTGGCTAGTCCCACCCCAGATGCTCTGGGACCGCAACTCTAGGGAGAATGTGGGGCATGCTATCCTGAGTTAGACCCTGGCCGTAGCCAGCTGAATTCTGCTTCCAGTGGGACATTGTGGAGCTGCGACCAGGACCACTCCCCTGGGTGGACCACTGGGTCCGGAGGGTCCTTACTTGATGTGAGATCTTTACCAAGTCAATTCCCAAGTTCTGACTGTCATTTTCTCTCTGAGTAAAATCAGGTTAAAAATGCCTTTCCCTCTTCACAAGTTTGGTTCAAAAAAAAAAAAAAAAGATTCCATCACTTTCCTAGAAGGATATGGGTCAGCTAACAGCACAGGAAGTCTCAGATAATTTTAACAGAACAGAGATAGAAGGGAAAGCCCAGAGAGAAGAGGAGGAAGGAGAGGCCGCACACGCCTAGTCAGGGGAGGGCAGGCTGTGTGAGCAGAGGGCCGGCCAGTGCCGGCGGAGGGGATGTTACCAGGTCTGCTTGGTACACGGCACACACGTTTGCCTGCCTAACACTCACAGCCCTGCCCGCCTCCCCCTTCCTTTCAGACTCCAGTTTTGCATCAGGCACTGTACTCACCGACTGGGGATGGGGGTCTTAACCTCTATTGTGCCAGGGACCCCTTGGCAGTCTCGGAATAACGCTTTTTTTTTTTTTTTTTTTTTTTTTTTTGCGGTACGCGAGTCTCTCACTGCTGCGGCCTCTCCCGTTGCGGAGCACAGGCTCCGGACGTGCAGGCCCAGCGGCCATGGCTCACAGGCCCAGCCGCTCCGCAGCATGTGGGATCTTCCCGGACTGGGGCACGAACCCGCGTCCCCTGCATTGGCAGGCAGACTCTCAACCACTGCACCACCAGGGAAGCCCAGAATAATGCTTTTAAATGCATAAAATAGAAGATACAGCCTTGCAAGGGCAGCCAATTATATTAAAATCCAGTTATTAAAATATCTTAAAAATTGTTATTTAGTGCTGTGCTTTGTTGGCACATTATGGAATACTCACGGCAGGTCTAATGATGACTGTCTTTTGAAGCAGTGATAAGCAGAAACGGTATTCTGATGTATCTGCAATAACTGTGACATGATTAGAAAAATGCCTTGCTTTCTTTTGGTGACAAAGTCACAGGGACTGATCACACTATTGTAATTTGTTGCCTACATTTGTAATTTAAGGGATGGTAGACTTTAGAGGTTACTAATATAGTAAAATAAAAATGTCACTTTTTTTCTATCCACACTCACAAACTCCAAGGAATTGAGCCTCGGTCTCCGCATATTGAAGTGTGGGTCATAGTACCAACCTCAAGGGCTGTTAGGAGATTTGGGAACAAACTAATTCCAGGTAGAAGCCCTGATCTGGAGAAAGCCAGTGAGTCTAGTTCCTCGCCTCCCCTCTGAATCTTGTTTCTGCAAGGGGATCATCACCCCTAGGGCCTTCTGAGTCCCCGCACTCACTGCTCAACCACGGTGGGCACTGCCATCAACACCCTTCTAAACTGCTCACCTCTCCAGGTGTGCCAGGACCTATCAGAATGTTCAGCCGTCCTCGGGTTACAGGCTTCCTGCCTTTGGTAAATCCATCTGGAGGGAGGAGCAGCTTCCTGGAATTTAAGGATGGATAGGAATGAACCCAGGTGCACGTCTTCTCCTGTGACCAGATTAGGCTTTCCAGAAAGTGGAAGGAGTGCCCTTCTCACTTCAGAATCTTTCTGTGATGCCCATCTCACTCAGCAATACACAGCAGCCTCTCTCCTCACTTATACTTTCCCTGCTGCCTTTCACAGTCATTTCAGCCACAGGGCCTTTGCACCTGCCATCCCTCTGCCTGGCACACCATCCATGCGTGTGTCTCGTGCCTTGTTCCTTCTTTAGTTTTCTTCCTGGTCCATATTGCTATTTGAAATTACTGTGTTGACTGTTCTCTAGTGTGTGATCCACCTCCCCAACAGTGACGTGTGCCCCACGAGGGCTGGGACCCTGTCTCTTGCTTGCTGCCCTCTCAGTGCCTGCCACTGAGCCTCGAGTGTAGTTGGTGCCTGAAGATAGTTGTTAACTGTGAAAAGGCATTTTGGAGAAGAATTGAATAAGAACTGGGTATTAGACAATAGTAAGAAATTATTGTTAATTTGATTGAGTGTGATAGTGGTATTGAGGTTAGGGTGAAAAAAAAGAGGCTGAAGTATTTATGGGTAAAATGGCATCCTGGGATTTGCTTTAAAATATTCCAGTTTAAGGAAAAAGTGGGAGTTGATGAAACAAAAATGGCCAAAGGTTGATAACTGTTAAAACTAGAAAATGAGTACATTTGGGTTAATTACATTCTTCTTTCTTTTGGGTGGGTTTGAACATCTCCATAATGAAGAGCTAAACATATTTGTTGACCTCATGCGTGAGTGAACAAATAGTGTATAAAATGCACTTAGTCCAGAGCCTAGCACATAACACATACTTACTAATATTAGCTTGTAAAATTATCCATAAAAATGATGAGGGGGGCCTCCCTGGTGGCGCAGTGGTTGAGAGTCCGCCTGCCGATGCAGGGGATACGGGTTCGTGCCCCGGTCTGGGAGGATCCCATATGCCGCGGAGCGGCTGGGCCCGTGAGCCATGGCCGCTGGGCCTGCGCATCTGGAGCCTGTGCTCCGCAACGGGGGAGGCCACAACAGTGAGAGGCCCGCATACCGCAAAAAAAAAAAAAAAAAAAAAAAAAAAAAAAAAAAAAAAAAAAATGATGAGGGAACAGATAAGAAAGTGCACTGGAGACTGGAACACAGTGAACTCAGAAGGGGGATTACAGATACTGTTGTTGCTGATGTTCTTGAAAAGCAGCCCTCTGACGGCTGCACCCACACCAGGGCCTGGGCAGGCGGTGCTAAGTGCATCTTGTGCCTGCAGCCATTTCACCCTCCACGGCTCCCGAGGGAATGTGTTGCTGCTGGGCTGAGCCCCGGGCCAGGCTGAGCAGACTTTGAGGTTCCCTGCCCAACCAGGGAGTCAGGCACCCTGGGGGGAATGGCATGTTGTGCTTGTGGTCAGATGGGCAGAGGGACCCCCAGTGGCTCTCAGCGGGGGCAGGGATGTCAGGAAGACAGGACTGGATCTATCGCCTGGAGTTTCCTGCAGGTCGGAGCTGCAGGGACAGGATTTGTGCTCCAGGAGGTGGGCAGAGGGCAGGGGGCTGGCTGCACAGCCCACCTGGCTCAGGGCCCCCTCCTCTTTGTGGATGTCCTGCCCGGCAGCAGAGCCCTGATGGTTACGAGCCCAGTTCTGAGACCAACAGTGCTGGGTGGGGACGTCAGCTCTGCCCCTATTAGCTCTGCCAACTTGGGAAAGCCACTTAACTTCTCTGAGCCTGTTTCCTAGTCTAGAAAATGGGGCTGATAGTCCCCACTTGATCGGGCATTGTGCTTAAGTGAGGTAATAGGTGTGCCATGCCGGGTGTAGTACCTGGCCCATCCTAGGAGTCAACAGACAGTAGCTATTCATTATTGCTGGATTGGGGTGGGGGGTGGACCTTCACAGATATTCCTCAAATGATCACATTTGGCCTGTAATCCACTGTCTCCCTAGAGTGGCAGAGGGTTGGTTTTTACTGATAAAATTGGGGAGCAGTTACCAGGAGAAGGTTGAAGGGTGCTGGGGCACTGCTCCCCAGCGGGCTCACCCTCCAGCCCCTTCTGGCCAACTCTCCCTTGTTGTAATGGACAGCTTTGGCCCTGTGAGACGCACAGCAGAGACATCCTTCTGCACGAGTACTATTTTTTAGAAAAATTTAATTAATTAATTTTTTTGGCTGCGTGGGTCTTCGTTGCTGCATGCGGGCTTTCTCTAGTTGTGGTGAACGGGGGCTACTCTTTGTTGTGGTGCGTGGGCTTCTCATTGCAATGGCTTCTCTTGTTGCAGAGCACAGGCTCTAGGCATATAGGCTTCAGTAGTTGTGGCACGTGGGCTCAGTGGTTGTGGCTCGCAGGCTCTAGAGCGCGGGCTCAGTAGTAGTGGTGCATGGGCTTAGCTGCTCCGCGGCATGTGGGATCTTCCCGGACTAGGGCTCGAACCTGTGTCCCCTGCATTGGCAGGCGGATTCATAACCACTGCACTACCAGGGAAGTCCCACAAGTACTACTTTTTAAAAAAATTTATTTATTTTTTGTTTATTTATTTTTGGCTGCATTGGGTCTTCACTGTTGCGCATGGGCTTTCTCTAGTTGCGGCAAGCAGGGGGCTACTCTTTGTTGTGGTGTGCAGGCTCCTCATGGAGGTGGCTTCTCTTGTTGCAGAGCACAGGCTCTAGGCACGTGGGCTCTAGAGCACAGGCTCAGTAGTTGTGGTGCACGGGCTTAGTTGCCCTGTGGCATGTGGGATCTTCCCGGACCAGGGCTCGAACCCATGTCTCCTGCATTGGCAGGCAGATTCTTAACGACTGCACCACCAGAGAAGTCCCACGAGTACTACTTTTTGAGTGCTTAATCCACACTGGCATTGGGCTAGGTGCTTCATATGTGTGATCTTATTGAATTCTCCCGACAACTTAGATATTTGTATTATCCCCATTTTAGAAAGGAAGAAACTGAGGCTGCTGGAGGTGAAATAACTTTTCCTGGTAGAACCAAGACTTGACCGTAGATAAATCAACTATATCTCAATATAAAATAAAAATTACATTAAAAACTTTTTTTAAAAAGAGACTTGACCATAGAGTCTGAGCGATCAACCACTTGTTCTCTTTCCTCTGGGCTAACTTACAGGGGAGACTCTGTGCCTGGGGTCGGGGTGGTGTCCACACTATAGGGCCTTGGATAGGTGAAAGCATGAAAGTAGCCTCACCTTGGAACCTTTTCCTTGGAGGGGAAAGAGGACTGATCCAGACAAACAAAAGAACTCCCGTCTCGCCCCATGGAAAATAATGTTATCCTAAGGTACAGTGGCCCTGGCTAAAAGCATAAACTGGTTTGTGAGTAAACATCAGATGATGCATCCTTCTGGGGTTCAAGTAAGAGCAGGTAGGATGGTTAGGGCTGGGGACGTCCCAGGACAAGCATTAGCCTAGTAGTTCCAAGCTCAGCTCCCAGTTCTGACTATTAGAGCCTCCATTGCCCTGGCCGACATGATCAGTTCAGAGTGTCATTGTCATCCAAGCCAAGGTCTCAGAGACAATCAAGGGGTGTTTGCTTGAGTTTGACCTGGAAGTGGCACTGGGTCTCCCTCCTGCTGGGCTCAAAGACAGGAGGGATACATTTAAAGCAGCTACAGCTCCCTTGCCATCTGACAGGAGAACCTGCCAGAGAACAAAGCCCACAAAGGCAGGAGAGCTGAGAGATGGGAAAAGATCACCCAGGTCCTGATAACACTAGTAAGCTCCTGGATCAAGCTGTACCTGAAGGCAAACTGGCCTTGGGCTTGTCAGTTAATAAGAGCTGGTGCATCACTCGTTTAGCTTAGCCACTTTGGGTTCTGGTTTTTGTCACTTGCGACCAAAGGATTCCTAACTTCTCCAACATACGCCGTAGAAGTTTGAAAACCCATCTGTGAGGGCCACGGGGAGCCACTGCACGTTTTTGAGCTGAAGAGTGGCAAGCCCTAAGCCTCACTTTAGACAATGTCTAGAGGTGCTTCTAGGACAAGGAGAGAGCAAGCTGGCTGCACCCACCCTGGCCTTGCTCTGCGTCTGTCTCTGCCTGTTGCCTCCACTGGCCAAGGAGAGTGATGCTCTGAGCATCTATCCGCCGTGGTGCTGGCTTCACTCACAAGCATCTTCTTGAGAAAATGAGCTTCGCATCAAAGTGGCATGGCTGCTTTCCTTAAACTAAACAGCCCTTCCCCTCCCCACTGCCTTGCAGAGGCAAGAAAACTCATTTAACTACGTGCAAGTTTCCATTCATGGTCCTGTGTCATTACGGGAATGCTTTGATGGGGCTGGGGGGAATGGGGGAGATGCCTTCCACCATTACAATTAACTTGTTAGGGACAATGACACCCAGCCAGGGCCCTGCCTTCTTGGGCTGTCGGGTGGATGTGATGAAAGTCTGGGCCCACAGTGGGAGTCTGCAGAGTGGCCAGGCCCTGGAGTCTCAGGAGGAGACCATCGAGTGGGGGTCCAGCTCCTTGATGGCTCTGTGAACACACCCATCGCTGCCTTAGTGCAAACGGCCAGCCCTGCTGCAGCACACGTGCCACCAGGCACAAAACGCTGTCCTTTGTGGCTTAACCAGGAGGCTAAAAGCCTAGCATTTGGCATCAGACAGCTTCACCACTGGGCTGCCGTTAACTCACGCCACTTTCCTGAGCCTGGTCCTTACCTGTAAACTGGGGTTGAGGATGCCTGTAAAGGGGGTAGCAAGCAGCATGTGTGGCCTCTGTGTCGGCCACTGCTCTCTTTATTTTTATTTTTTTAATTAAAAAAATTTTTTTTGCGGTACGTGGGCTTCTCACTGTTGTGGCCTCTCCCTTTGCGGAGCACAGGCTCCGGACGTGCAGGCTCAGCGGCCATGGCTCACTGTCCCAGCCGCTCCGTGGCATGTGGGATTCTCCCAGACTGGGGCACGAACCTGCGTCCCCTGCATTGGCAGGCGGACTCTCAACCACTGTGCCACCAGGGAAGCCCCACTGCTCTCTTTATTAAAGAGGAGCTGCTTCTACCCAGGAGTCCTGGGAGAGCAACGTGGCAAATATCGCCACCAAAATCTTGGTGAAAAAGCTCAGGGTCCTAGGGCCTGGGCTTGGGCTGCTTCCCTTAGCAGGGTTGTCCCCATTGCTGGGGAGGGGGAGTGATCATAGAGCATCCCGGCCCTTTGACTCACAGACTCAGGGACATCCTGGGACTGAAGGCCTGGGAGGGTCCTTAGGGTCCTCGAGGTCCGTCCTCATCACTCCCGGCCAATGCTGACCCCTGGAATCACTCAACCCTGCCTTGAAACACACAGGTTTGGGCCCCATAGAAAGTCCAGTCCCTGTGATTCCTGAATATTCAGGGTCCGGGGGGTGGGTTATCATCTTTGCATCACCGGGACAGTCTTACCGTGACTCTCCTCTTCACCATCAGTGCCTCCAGGCAGGCACCTGAGAAGTAAAGTTAAGCCCACGCTCTCCACAGATTGGGCTCTCTGCCCTCTTTCTGCCAGCCCTAAGGCTCAGTGTCTGAGCAGATGTGGGTTTTAGAGGAACGTGGGTCCTCCATCCTTGCTCGTGTGGACAGTTCTCTGGACATCTCGTAGAGAGTTGGGGGGCTCGGCAGGGAGGGAGCTGAGTGTTCATGCATCTCTGGCCTTAGCAGCACCAAAGCAGCACAGGTCACCCGCTCTCTCCCTCTCCTCGGCCACCACCTATGGCCACTCTCGCAAGAACCTCCTGCTCTCCTCCCCGGTCCCTGCCCATCTCTCTCCACAAGGCTGGCTCCCACCTGGGTCTCACCCTGGTGCCTGGCAATGTCACCCCTCTAGCTCTATTTTTCTGGTCCCTCACCGGGGCCTTTGCACACACTGTTCCCTCCACCTGGAGCACACTGCCCCTCACTCTATCTCCGGAGGCCTTTCCTGGCTTCCTCACCCTCAGTTTGAAGCAGGGGCCTCTCCCACCCACCCTCAGCATGCCCTGAGCTATTCCTTCCCGTGTGTTATCTCTTGTTATTTCTCCCCTGCATCCTCCCAGCCCCCAAGAGGCCTCACAGGGGCAGGGGCTCTGCTTTGCTCCTACTTATATCCCCCACTTCTAGGTAGAATCTGGTACAGGGAGGCCCCTGCCTGGCCTGCACTGCCAGGTAACCGGGGAGACCCCTAGTGAAGGCCCAGCATTTGGGTGAGCCATATCGGCTTCTCTGTAGCGCACAATGGCACCTAATAATCAACTCTCCAATTAGGCCCATAGTAAAGCCTTAATCTGGGGCTCGTTGGTAATGAGGCTATTCACAGCCGGCCTTTCATCCTGGGCCCAGGCCCCTGCTCTACAGCTCCCGCCTTGTCTGTGCGTCAGAGCCACCCTCTTGTTAACCGGGCCTCGGCCCTCTCCCCACCCTGTGCCTTGGAGCCCGGAGCCCGGGGCTGTGCATCTCGCAGGGAAGCCCCCGGCCTGGCTGCTTCTCGGCGAGGCAGGGACCAGCTGCTGGGAAAGCGTGCCTGGTGAGCAGAAGGCCCCCCTCATTACGGAGAAGCACCAATTGGCTCAGCCCACGAAAGCCTTCAGGTTTGCGAACGTTAAGACTTAATTGGCTCATGGACACTGAAAGAATGGAGGGGCTTCTCCAGGGAGCGGTCCTCTCCTCGCTTCTCTCTCCCCTGCTGGATAATGACAGAACCTGGGAATGATTAGAGAGGGGAGATGAGCTCCCCTCTTGGGGGCCCGAGATGGATTCCACCTCCATTTAGAGCACGTGCCCTACCCAGTGACTTCCTTCCTCCCTGACTTTTCAGAGGTGATTTTTTTACTTGCATTTTCCCAGGTAGAGTCAGAGCATTGAGATGGGGATGCAAGTGGGCCAGTCCCAGCCACTTTCCCAGCATCCCTTTTTAGTGGGGTGCACGTACCTTGTGGGGCTTGAGTTCTTAGTAAGTCTGTGGACGGGGTCAGCATGAAGAGGAAACAGTAGCACAAAGCTTCACTGGCTCGGCCCTGGCCTCCAGGCTCAGCGAGTGTGTGCCTGCCTCTGCGGACCTCACCTCGGCCCACTCCCTGCACACTCACCCCAGTCTCGCCCCCCACGCTGACCTCACTCCCCTCCAAGCTTGCCCAGATCATCCACGTCAGGTCTTCACTCTTGGCAGTTCCCCTCCCTGCAAAACTCAACCCCTAGATCTTTGCACGGCTCATCCCTTCTTGTCATCTGGATGTTGCTACCAGTGACTCAGACCACCCACCCCGTACAAGGTCAAGTACACCCTCCAGAGGCACCTCCCCCCACAGTTCACCCCCATGCTCTCAATATATCTTATTAACATGTGTATTCATCAAGCATCTATCTCTCATCACTGAGATGTGATTGAGGACCCGTATGTCTGTTCACTGTTCACTGTCTAGCACCGTGCCTGGTACCTAAATATTTGTGGAAAGACAGAACAGAACTTCTCCTTATCGACCTGCGAATGTTCTCTTGGCCCTGCAGGTCCGGTGGAAAGCCTCGCCTTGCCTCGTTGGGAACAGACCCCTCCGAGGACTTTGCCGGTGACGGTGGTGGCTTCTTGAAGTCACCTCCATTTCCAAGCTGGCCCAGTGGGGCCAGGATAACGAAGCTGCTTTAACATAAATAATTTGCTTCCGAGGTGTGAGAAATGGGGAATATTTTTAGAAGGCCTGCCCTCCTAGGGGAAGTAAACGACTTATGAAAACGGGATTTTTCAAAGTGGCCTTCAAGAGAAAAGGGAGCCGTGTGTGATGGCCAAAATGGAATTCTATGAATTAGTGCCACTCATTATTCTGGCCGTGCGCACACACACACACACACACACACACACACAGGCACACACGCTTGCTCGCTCGCTCACTCACTTTTCCCCTGCCTTCCATTTCATGGTCTTGGCTCGAATCTGAGATAAAACCGCTGCAGCCCCCTCCCCTGGCCCTCAGCGGCGGCCTGTCTGATTGGATGCCTCCCACAGCCCTGAAGACCAGAGCTTCAAGGAGGAAGCTGTCGGGGACACGCTGAGCCCTCGCCTCTTAAAGTGCGCTCCGTAAGTTACCTTGAAATGTTATTTAAAAAAAAAAAAAGTATTTTAGGTTCAACAGACACTTGGGTTCCTGTTAACAACTCATTTAAGGAGAAAGTGGGGGGAAGGCATTCAGATCAAGGCTTCTTTGACAACATGAACCTCCTTACTTTGAATTCTTACAGTGTGGATGGGATGAAAGATTTCGTGGAGGCGCAGACGGGCAAGTGCACGGGTGAGAAAGGACAGATGATAGCTGCAACGGAGACGCGGGCATCTTGGGATGGGCTTTGTCTGGCCAATAATGGAGAACAGATTTTGGAGGAAGGGGGGGAGTGGGAGGCCCAGAAAACCAAGACACAAAAACCACTTTTGTGGCCATTGTGTTTCCACTGGAGTCTTGATCTACGGAAGACGTGCTGTTTGGGGAACTAATAAGGCAACCAGCTCCTTTGATGGGGCACGTTCTGAAAACCAAGGTCTAGAGGAGTCATCCATTGCTGACTCCCTGGGGCCTTTCTCCCCTTGTGTACAAAGTCTGGCCTCCAAGGGGGCATGGATCTGTCTTCTGACCATTGCCCCTGAAGCCCCAGACAACCAGCTCTGGGATCCTTGTCTAGAAGGTCATGGTGGCTTTCCATTGTCCATAGGCTCAACTTCCAAATCTCAGGCTAGCAACCAAGGTCCACCATGGGTTGGCTCCACTCTACCTTTCTTCCCAGGCCGCACACCTACCTAAGACTTCTCCCACCATGCCCACGTCCTTCTTTATCTCACTTCATTCTTCCTTCTCCCACGGAAGACCCCCTTCTCTGAGTAGTCTCTTCCCCACTTGTCCATCCAAGGTCTATGCGTCCTAGTAGACCTGACTCCCAGGAGGCTTCTGAGGCTAGCCTAACCTCATGAAACTCCTTGGTGAGTTCTCACACACTGATTCTATATGCATTCGACCCACTTCATTGATTGTCAGTCTAGTCTACACTCCCCAATGGACTGTCAGCTTCCTAGGGGCAAGGATTCCACCTCGTAGGCAGCAGCACATAGCACAGGACCCACAGAGTGGGCACAAGAAGCTTTGGCCTCTTCTAAACTGTGACCCAAGAAGCTTTGGTCTCTTCTAAACTGTGCGAAGTGGCCAGGCTGTGGGCTGGAGAATGCAGTGGATATGGGCTCACCACCTCCTCCTGGGGATCTTCCATGCCTGAGGCTGGTGAGCGGGACTCAAGAAGAGCTGCCACCATATTGCTATCACCCTCTGCTAACCAGTCTCGAGGACTGGTGGTCCCTGGGGCAAGACCAAAACTTTCAGCTTCTCAACATTGTCTCAACTCTTTCTGTTCGTAACAGTTCACTCAATCAATAAAGAATTGTTAAGTGGCCCGCTATGGGCCAGGCACTGGGGATTCAGTGGTGGATATGCCAAGATATCGTCCCCATTCTCTTAGGACTTACAGGCCATGAATCAAGAGCCACAGAAAGGCTTGATTGCAATTGTGATAAATACAGTGAAGGGTAGGTGCAGGCTGCTCTAGGAGTGCTTAGATGGACCGAACAATGGCTTCTCAAGGACTTTGTTTTACATCTGGTGGGGTCTAAGCTGACTGCACAGCTGTGGTAGCAGTGGAGAGCCCTGAGTTGCCTTGATGGACCACTTAATGGGATGCTGAGCGTAGGGAGGCTGATGGAAGAAGGTTGGTTCTCACTGAGGGTCCGTGGGGAGACTCTGAGCACATGTGGAGAAGTATCTTCAAGCAGGGATTGTTATGAATGTGGAGGTGATCAGAGCAGGAATTAACTGTCCTTCCAGCCAAGGCTAGAGAAGATCTGACATTCTTTGATGCTAAGCACCTTCTTCTCTTTAAAATGAGGGCCTTCTTTTCAACAAGCTCCCAAGTGCCATGTCCTTCAAAGCCTCACTAACATCACCCTAGTGGCAATCGATCACTCCCTCACCACTTCTATTTCACTTCCTTGATTTTTCTACTAATGAAACTAGTGAGCTGTCTTGTATCGTGGCTTCTTCTGCAAAGGTTTATCCACTCTATCTCACAGTGAATTCCAGGAGAATTAGAATTACATCTAGTTCTACTTTGGGTAGCAAGGATCCTAGGTGAGGGCATAAAACAGGTGAAACAAGTATCTGACATACATGCCACCACCTCCTAATTCAGCGGCCATGGCAGACATTATTAATCGATCCTGACTAATTTCATTTAGTCTCATTTCTGCTGTACTTAAGCAGGATTTAAAAGTACCTCCTCAGAAGCATCTTCCCTGGTCACCCTCTGAAGGAGGTCACCCCTTCCCCAATAGTTTTCCATGAATAAACCCATTCTTTTCTTTACAAAGCTTATCACACTTAGCAATTATGTATTTTTGAACTTATTTAAGGCTTGTTTCCCCAACTAACCTGCAAGCTCCATGTAGTGGAATTATGTCTGGTTTTGCTCATCACAGAATATCATAGCTGAGCAATCTTTGTCACATAGGAAGAGCTCAGTAAATTTTTGCTGCAAGTTGACTGAATGCTTTAGGCCACGAATGATTTAAAGAGAGAACGAGGCTTCCTCGACAAAATACATGGGATGAGTCTTGACTCTGCAACTTCTTAACTGGGTGTGTTTGGCAAGCCCTGCCCTTCTCCATGCCAGTGCCCAGTGTTGTTTAAGTGTTTAAGTTGTTTAAGGCCTTACCCTCCACCTCAGATGTTTCTGCAGATCTGGGACAAATCCTGTCCCTCCAAGCTTGGTGGCCACGGGAATTTTTCCTGAATCTGAGAGTTGGTTAATACTTTGGAGCTAGTGGGCTGGTGTTCAGTGTGGGCCCAGGAGACATGTGCGAGGAGTGGGCAGAGCTGCAGCCCCTACCCTCCTGCCTGGGTCCCTGGTGGCAGCCCCTGCAGCTCCCGGGACCCTGTGGGGAGGGGCCCTCGGCTCCCAAGTGCTGGGCTCTGCCGGCAGGAAGCATGGACTTGACTCTGGCCCTTGACTATTTAGGATGCAGTAGTGCCATCGCCGCCTGCATCTTAATTTCCTCTCCTCCTCTTCCTCCTCTTTCACCTCCCTTCTGCCATGGTGGGGGGTGGTGAGAAGGCCACTGTGTACCCCCCTTTCGTTGCTTCTACAGCTGGGGCCAGATGGCCCCCTCCCCTCTGGAGATGTGAGGCCCCCCTGAGCCTGTTTCTCTGCAGACTCACCCTGCTCTGACCAGCGAAGCCTGGCTAATGTGTCCTGGGGGAGGCGGATGCCTTAGGAAAAGCAGCTCCCCTGGCCCTGCTGAAGCTATATCCCGCTGGCCTGCAGCCAGTGGGAATTTGTGTGTGTGTTTTGGGGGATGCCGTGGGGGGATCGGGGTTGGCCCAGTGGGTTGGTAGGGCCCTGACTGGCTGCACACAGCCCCACCGACCCAGTTCTCAGTTGGGGTGGAGGGAAGTGCCCATTAAGAGTCCAGCCTGGGCTTCCCTGGTGGCGCAGTGGTTGAGGGTCCGCCTGCTGATGCAGGGGACGCGGGTTCGTGCCCCGGTCCGGGAAGATCCCACATACCGCGGAGTGGCTGGGTCCGTGAGCCATGGCCGCTGAGCCTGCGTGTCCGGAGCCTGTGCTCCGCAACGGGAGAGGCCACAACACTGAGAGGCCCGCATACCAAAAAAAAAAAAAAAAAAAGAGTCCAGCCTTTCTTTTGGAACGGCAGGCTTGTGATCTCTCCCCGAGGGGCCAGTTAGCTGGAGAAAGTGGGTACTTCCAGCAGAGAATCCAAGCAGAAAGCCAAGGCAGGCCTGGGAGCAGGTCTCCCACAGGTAGGCAGCCCTTGGGTCGTTTCAAAGGCTCTCTCTTCAGCAGAACTGACTCCACTCACTCCTCATCTCCTGTCTTTGCCTGGACTCCCTTCTTCCCATCTCTGCCTGGTGAGCTTCTATTTATGCTCAAGGTCCAACTCAAAGGTCGCCTTCTATGGGGGGCCCTCCTTGACTCCTCCAGCCAAGGTTACTTGCTGCCTCTTTGGGTTCCTACCCTCCTCTTCGTTCCTCTTTCCATTACGGGGTGGGGGGGGGTTGTCCTCAGCTGAGTAGTTACTCATTGGCTCTGCCATCTTACCTTCTTCCTCTAGATGGTGAGCTCCAAGGGCATCATCCTTGTGTGAACATCTGTTGTTTCTGCTTGTCTTACCTCCTTGAGTGGCACCCGTGGCAGCTGGTCCCCACAATGGCCCCCATGACTCTCGACTCCCTACCTTGTGTTGTCCCCTCCCACGATGAATAAAGCAGAGCTGTGTGACTGAGAGACATTAGACAGACCAGATGTGATGGTGTGTGTGACTTCGGAGGCGGAAGCATCAGGAACGGGAGGCTCCTGCCTTGCTCAGAGGAAGCCGGTGCCATGTCATCAGGACACCCGAGCGGCCCTGTGGAGAGATGTGCGTGGAGAGGAACTGAGGCTTCCTCCTCGCCACCAGCACCGAGCAGCCACCCACCCGAGTGAGCCACCTTGGCAGCGGGTCCTCAGCCCTGGCCATGCCTTCGGATGACCACAGTTGACAGACAGCTTGACTGTAACCCCAGGAGCCATCCCAGCCAAGCTGCTCCCTGATTCCTGACCCACAGCAACGGTGAGACAATCAGTCTTTGTTATTGTTTGAAGGAAACTCTCCCCCAGCAATAGATAACCGATAAGTACCCCAGATCCCTTGGGGGAACTACCTTCTCCCCCTGCGTGTGGACTTGGTGAAACAGTCTGTAAGGATGCTCCATCTTCCCTGGGCCAAGGGATGGGGCCCTGACCTTGGAGAGGACGATCAGACCCTCTCCCTGGAATTTGTATCTCAGGCATAGATACCAGATCTGGAAGTGGTTAGGTTGATTCTAGAATCTACTTGATGCTATACACACACATGCATTATATACATACATGTATACCTACCATACAAACATGCATATTCACACATGCATCTTCACAGCCCCATCCACCATCACACCACTCACTGAAGCCCCCCCCCCAAGTGCCTAGATCACCCACCATCCAGTAAGTGCTCAGCCATTGTGTGTTGGATAAACACCTAGAAATAGGAAGGACGTCAGGGCTGTCTATGGTGATTTTAATTTGTGTCTTGTTTGTGCTCTTGGAGAAGTTAAGAGCCAAGAATTCTTTGTGCCCGCCTCTCTGCATCTCTCCCCGCCCTCACCCCTCCCCCGACACCTTTCCGGAGGAGACCAGCTCCTGGTCACCTGTGGCCAGGCCAGGAGCAGCAGGTATCTGCAGCAAGCAAGCCAGCCTGCCTTGGCCCGGAAGCCTGGGCTCTTTGAGGTGAGCATGGCGGGGAGAAGAAAGCATAGGCGGGGGAAAGGGTGCCAGCACAGCCGCGATGCACAGGTATCTTTGTTGTTGGCTGTGCCTCGGAGGTGCTGGGCCCTTCCTGGGAGAGATGGCAGTGCGACGCATCTCAGGAGGCAGGACTGTAGCCATGGGGCCTCCCAGCAGAAACCCTTGAACCAGCTTGGTGCAGAGCCAGTGGAGCTGACTGTTAGTTAGGCTTTTGTGGGCTGTGACCCATAGTGATTCAGCAGTGACCAGTGTAGACTGACACCAGATGCCGGGAATCCTGCACACCCCATGTACTGCTCTGGGTAATGTCCTGGGCCCCTGCGGGTGTGAGGGAGGGAACCCTACAGACGACTGAAATGGAATCTCCCACCAGACCAGCATGACAGGGGCACAAAATTTAATCCACAAAAAGGGTTCATAGTAATTTAATTTAGGAAAATGTGCCATTTCTTTTACACCCAAGTTAGTGGAATAAGACTCAAAGGTACTAGAATGTCAGCTCCACAGTGGCGGGAATTTTTCTTTTTCTTTATTCATTATTGTATTACAGAGCCTAGTACATTGCCTGACACACAGTGGGCACTCAATACATATTAATGTATAAAGGCACTAGTAGAAAATAATTAATGGGGCACCCACGAAGTGCTAGAAACTTATGGAAACTTCCCTGAGATTCTTTTCACAACACCCTAGAAACTTGGTATTCTCAGCCACATTTTCTTTTCCTTCCCTCCTTCCCTCCCTCCTCCCTTCCTCCCTTCCTAATCCCATTCCAGCTGTCCTAATGCATTTATACATGTTCTTATAAGCAATGCACTGTTTATACATACATATTTTTAGTTTGTATGAAGGATATTGTGTCACATCTCATCCCGTTTCCACCTTTTCCACCCACCACGTTTTGCCATCCACCTTCCCACGCATGGACGGCCTCCAGCACTCATCTACCTCTGTCAACACTGAGTGAACATCCTCAAATGTGTCTCCTGTGACAGAACTTCTTTGGAATATACACACAGGAGCAGAATTGCCGGTCACTGCAACGTCTGTGTGTAACTTCACCAAGAAAGGCCACAATGACCTACACGACCTACAGCAAGGTTTGAAGCTTCCTTCATTTCCATATCTGGGCCAACTTTGGCATTCCCCAGCTAACTAGTATTTTCCTGTCTCATTAGATATAAAGTAATGCCTCATTGTTGTTTTAAATTGCATTTCTTGCCTTCATCTGTGGGGAAGAATGGAAGCTTCAGAGAAGTGATGTGCCCAGGGGCCCTCAGCTGGTGTGTGAGCAGCTGGGCTTCACCCACCCATTCTGGGCTCAGGCTGGTGCCAGGGTCCAACTGCCCCTCGTGGGCTGAGGGCTCTACCAGCTGCCGGGTCAGACTTGTGCAGGTGCAGCTCTTCCGCTGTGATCGAGCCCCACCTGGTGGTGCGGAGAGGGAACTGCCGCTGTGGAGGCGACGGGAGAGGACAGGAGGGGAGGGGACCTGAACCGCCTCACTTTTGAGGCTCTCCTTGATTTCTATTTTTCAAAATTTTTTAATTGAGATATAACTGACACACATTATACTAGTTTCAGTTGTACAATGTAATTTTTTCTTGTGATGAGAAGCTTCAAGATCAACTCTCTTAGCAACGCCCAAATATACAGCACCCCATCATCAACCATAGTCACCATGCTATACACGAATCCCCAGGACTTATTTATCTTATGACTGGAAGTTTGAACCCCTGTCACCTTCACCTTGCAGGTGCAGGGGACCTGAACCGTCTCCATTTTGAGGCTCTTATAGTTCTTAGCAAACAAAACCAGAACTCTCTTACAAAAACATCTAGTGTACTGTTTCTTAAAGGGAGTTTAATTGAAGTACAATATACCTGCATAAAAGACACAAATCCCAAGTGTACAGCTCAGTGAATTTTCAGCAGTGAACATCTGTGTAACCAGCACTCCAGGTGCCCCCTCCAGCCCCCCTGCCACTCTCCTGACTCCTAAGGCCAGAGATTCCTTTGCTGGGTTGACTGCTGTATACACGGAACTGTATACAGCTGTTGCCTTGTCTATCTTGCTATTTTTGCACATTATCGTTTGTGTGGTTCATTCATCCATATCTGTCCATTCTCTCTTTTATACAGTATCTGTTATATGAATATACTGCAAGTTAGCCTTTCCACTGCTGATGGATATTTGTGCTGATTCCAGAACTTGGCTATATTGAATAAAGCTGCTATGAACATTCTAGTAGAGTTTTGGCGCACATATGTATACAGTTCTGTTAGGTATGTGTCTAGGAATGGAAACACTGGACCATGGGTAGGGTGTATATTCGACTTTTGTAGATATTGCGTTTTCCAAAGTGGTTGTGCTAAGTTACCATCCCAGTGTGAGTGTGAGTTGGTCTGCATTCTCACCTACACTTGGTACTGTCACCAAGGGTATTAGTGGTACTGCATAGTATTCTTAGTGGGTCTTAGTGGTACTGGTGGGTATTAGTGGTACTGCATAGTATTTTTAATTTGCAATCCTGATGACTAATGAAATTTCTTATGTTTACTGGTCACTTGGCTAATTTCTGTGAATTGTCTATGTAAGACTTTTGGCCATTTTTCTGTTGAGTTGCCTACTTTTTTCTTATTGGTTCATAGGAGTTAAAAAGTATGTCACCTGGATATGAGCACTTTCTCAGAAATATTTTCTCCCACTTGGGTCACTTACATTTTCACTCTCTTAGTGATGTCTTTTAATGAGCAGAAGTCTCTGCTTTTACTATAATATAATTTATTAATATTTCCTCTTATTATTTTGTGTTCTATTGAAAATTTTTTTGCCTATGTCAAGATCATGGAGATTGTCTTCTTTTCTTCCAAAAGCTTTCACAATCTGCACCCATCTGGAACTGATTTTTGCATCTGGTGGGAGACAGAGGATCAGTATTTTTTCCATATGGATATTTAACTGACCAGCCTGATTTATGGAGAAGATCATCTTTTCCCCACTGCACTGCTGTGTCACCTTTGTCATAAACCAGGGGATGGTACCGGTGTGAATCTGTTCCTGGTATATATGTCTGTTTCTTTCAGAAAATGCAGTGTAATGGTACCATGCATGAGGTCATTTCAGAGTTTATAAACTCCTAGAGCACACTGTGCCGTAGGTGGGGCTGCCTGCCAGTGGACCCTGCCTTGAGCTTGCTGACAAGCATCTCCCTCTCTTCATTATCTTGAGGCTCACCATGGGCTCACTTGCCCACAAAGTCAGGAAGCTGACTTGGATGCTCCCAGTTCCTGTGAGGTCTCTGGACCCCCAGAGAGCACCCATGTGACCCCAGCAGCTGGGGTGGGGCAAAGTCTCTTCCTAGCATTCATTTTCCCTCCCTTTTCCCAACTGTGCTGGGCCACAGGGAAGCCTGCACCTGGCTCTGCAGGAGCATCTGGGGTCTGAGAGGTGGGGTTCTCACAGCAATTCACCGCTTGAGGGTCTGGGAGCCCCAAGCAGTCCCTTGAGGATGTGGCATTCACCACAGCAGGGGCTGGGCCTGACCTCCTGCTAAGATTACTTCACTTTGTGTAGAGGGTAGCATGTTGGTAAGCAAGTCCAGCAACCAGGGTCTGGGGGCACGGGGACAACCTCTTGGAGGCCCTGGCTCTCTGAGTGTCCAGCAGAGTGACAGCTCTGCTCCTGGGGCCACCAGCCTCGGACCCAAACTCTGGATCGTCCACTGGGCAGAGATGGGCAGTGTGGGCAGCAGGGCATGGTGGGAGGGCCAGGTCAGGGAGTGGGCCAGGAGCGTGGGTTCCAGAGCCAACTCTGGCATGAGCTCAAGGGCCTCCTGGGAAACTCTCTGCCCCTCTCTGGGCCTCCAACTCCTCATTTTTGGTCTCTCTGTGTTATGGGTTGCATTGTGTCCCCAAAAGGATACGTTGAAGTCCTAACCCCCTGGAACCTGGGAATGGGACCTCATTTGGAAATAGGGTCTTTGCAGATATAATCAGGCTAAGATGAGGTTGTAACATGGGCCCTAATTTAATCTGATTGGTGTCCTTGCAGGAAGAACAGAGACACACAGAGAAGGCAAGCATGTGAAGATGAGGGCAGAGATTGGAGTGATGCTTCCACGTGCCCAGGAACACCTGGGGCACCAGAAGCTGGATGTCGAGGGGGAAGCGTCCTTCTCTAGAGGCGTCAGAAGGAACATGGCCCTACCAACACCTTGATTTGGGACGTCTGCCCCCGAAAACGGTGAGAAAACCGAGGTCTGTTGTTCTCAGCCAGTCAGTATGTGGTACTTTTTTTTTTTTTTTGCGGTACGTGGGCCTCTCACTGTTGTGACCTCTCCCATTGCGGAGCACAGGCTCCGGACGCGCAGGCTCGGCGGCCATGGCTCATGGGCGCAGCCGCTCCACGGCATGTGGGATCTTCCCGGACCGGGGCACGAACCCGTGTCCCCTGCATCGGCAGGCGGACTCTCAACCACTGCACCACCAGGGAAGCCCTGAGTTTGTGGTACTTTTTATAGCAGCCCTAGGAAACAAATACAGCCGATGTCTGGGCTTGCTCCTCCCATCTGTCCTTCATCACATCACTCTCCTTGTGATTACCTCTCAGTAGTGGCCCATCACAACCACTGGAGCAGCAGCACGGATGCTGACTGTGTCTCCCACCCAACCAGCCCCAGCTGAATCCCTGGCTCCTGCCTCCCCCCACCCCGACACCCCACCAGCTCATTTTAGGCACACCCAACAGTCACTCTGGCCAAAGGATGACTCAGGTGTTATCCTTGACTCCTCTCCCTCATGCCTGCCTCCAATTCAGTGACAAACTCTATCAACTCTACCTCTAAAGTGTATTCTCAGTTCTTTGCTTCCACCATGATCATAGTATTTTAAGCCTCCAACTGCTCTTTCTTGAACTACATGACAGCCTCTTGTGGTAGGTTGATTGCAAAAATGGCCATAATCCTCTATTCCCCCTTATGTCCAGGCCCTTGGCAATTGACTTTGCAGTGCCTTCCTTCTATAGGCAGAGTCTACTTCTCCACCCTGGACTCTGAGCTGACCTTGGGACTTGCTTTGGCCATTGAGAACTACATGCAGTGATGGTGTACTGGTTTTGAACTTAGGTCTCAGGAGACATTGTGCACTTCCTGGAATGCTGCCACCACCGTGAGCACCAGCCCAGGCTAGCCGGTTAGAGGATGACGTGCATGGAGTAGAGACTAGACATCTCGGTCAAGGCTGTTGTAGACCAGCAAACCCTCAGTGAAGTCACTAGCTAACCCACCAACACATGAGCCCAGACTAGATTGGCTAAGCCTGGCCTGGATCAGAATGGTTTGGTTGACCAGAGGTCTCATGAGGAATTATGTTCTTTAAACTATGTTTTGGAGTAATTTGTTACACAGCCATAGCTAATTGATACACCTCCTTAATTAGTCACCAGGCTGTCCCTTCCCCTCTCACAATATTTTCTCTTCTCAGAAGCCAGAGTGATCTCTCCTCTATTTATCACCCTCCAATGGTTTCCTGTTGCAATGGAATGACTCCAAACTCTGGACCATAGTCTTCAAGGCCTGACTGATTCCCTGCCTCCTCAGTCTGCTTCAGCCACAGTGACCATCCTCTCAGTCCCGTGAATGTGCCTTTGCTCTTGCTGTCCCCTCTGCTGGAGCAGACCCTCCTATATCTGCACTTGGCTGCCTCCTCCTCAGCCACATATTAACTCAAAGATTTCCTCAGGGAGGCCTGCCCTGACCACTCTAGCTAAAGACATCCTCCCCAACCTCTGCCCAGTCCTTTCCTTTCATTGCATCCTGGCTTTATTTTCTCATCAGTTGCTGAATGTATTGGTGTCGAGGAGCATAGTAACTCCTTTAACTAGAATATAAGCTCCAGGAAAGCAGCAATCGTGTGTTTTTCTGTTTTACTGCTCTACCCCCAGTGTTTATAACAGTTCCTGGCATATAGCAAGTGCTCAATAAAGATTTGTTAAATGAATGAATAACAAGCCCAAGGAGGGGGGGAAACCCTTGTGGCATAGCTTACAAATCCTTTGCAAGCATATGATTTCCTGCCACTCTTCTAGTCAATTCTCCACCCCATGCAGATGGAACTATCTGCAGTTTCCCCATCATACTGCCCCGGCCTCTAAGCTTTTGCACACACTGTTCCTTTGGTCTGCTCTTCCTTCCCATACAAAAACGCTGGGGACTATTTATTCTCAAAAGTTTTTCATCAGAAGTTTCGTCCTTCAAGAAGCTTTTCTCAAAAATGTTGAGGTTAGCAGATGCAAACTATTATATAGAGAGTGGATAAACAAAAAGGTCCTACTTTATAGCACAGGGAACTATATTCAATATCCTGTGATAAACCATAATGGAGAAGAATATAGGAAAGAAAGTATATATATGTATACGTATATATCACTTTGCTGAATCATTTTGCTGTACAGTAGAAATTAACATAACATTGTGAATCAACTATACTTCAATTTAAAAAGAAAAGAAGCTTTTCTGTCTCCCCACTCCCAGCCCATGGTGCGGTGCTCCTCCCCCAGGTCTCCCAGGCACTCCACATGCTCTCTGCACTTCACCGATTTACTGGTTACTCCTCTGTCTTCAGGACCATATGGCCCAGGCCAGCAAGACCAGGCCTCCTTAACTACTGAGTCCCTGGCCCAGCCATAGGGCCTGGTGGGGCTCAGTAAATATGTGATATAATCAGAAGCAGATGAACTAAGCGAGCTGAAGATCTGCTCTTTCCCCAATCCAAACTTGTGAAGGTCAGAGAGAATGTGGGCCGTGATGGATTTTAGGAGCTGGGTGGTGCAGTGGAGATAATTACTGGAGTGTTAGAATCACAGACGTCCCGCTCTGCATCACCTGACCACTCCACCTGGCGAGGAGAGCTCCAGATTAGAGGTTGGAAAGGTGGCACCTCTCCTGGCTCCCCTGTGACATCAGCAGGGCTGGGCTTCCCTCTCCCTGAGCACCTCCCTGCATCTGGGTCTCCTAGTGAGTTGTGGAGAAAAAGCTGATGTAAAACTCCAGCCCTGCAGAAAAGGACCCAGCAGTCTCGGTGAACCCTAAGGGGAATGCAGCAAGCCTGCCATACAATATAATTGGTGGGAGGAGAGAAAACGAATGAATGAATGGAATTTATAGTCACCTTGGAGTCAATCCTTCTTACCAGAAAGAACTCAGTCTTTGGCACCTTATTAGAAAACTGGGCTAGATCCAGCCTTCATCGATGCATTTGAAGAGGGTTGTGGAAAGGACACTGGAGAAATAATCAAATGGAATTACATGACAGAAAACTGAAAAAACAAGTATGAAGTTGGAAAGGCTAAATGGTCATGGTCATATCACACAGCGGCTCTTAGTGATGTAGCTGACGTTTAACTTCTCAGGGCCATTTCATCTGTGCATTTTTTCCTCAGTACACATCCTCCCTGAATATGAATATTTATTAGACAAAGAAGACTGACTTCTCCTCCCTTTCCACTGTGGCTCAAAGGAGAGAAAATGGGCTCCAACTGCAGCAAGAGAGAGGCAGATTAGATAGGCAGAAGGACTTCCTGGAGGTGCGAACACTCAGTGCAGGAAAGAGGTTGGCAGTGACTCATGCAGACCACTGAGTCAGTGGGACGAAGTGAATGCCTCTGAAGATGGTTTTAGGTTTTGATTTTGAATGCAACAATACCGACAAAGTGCCTGACACTTGGTGATGCTCAGGAAATACCTTTCTTTCCCCTTTTTGAAGAGCTGGTTCTCCCCAAGAACAGGTATTTGCTGGAGAGAGGGACTATCACCTAATCGTTCACAGCTGGTTTCTTGAGATTCTAGCTGTGGGCTCTGTCTAAAACATCGCCAGGGTGCCGTGCTCCGGGCACACGTCGCTGAGCTGCCCACAACCCTAAGGGGCTCTGCCTTCCCTTAGTGGTGACTTGAGTGGGTGCCTGGGGGGATTGGACACCTCCACACTTTTGCTCTGACTCCCAAGGGCAACGACTCTCAGTGGAGAGATCCACTCACCTCAGAGGGGTCACTTTGGAGCCTCAAGATGGGACATGGAGATTTAAAAAGCATATGGGGTGGGGGGCAGTGGAATCCCTGCCCTTTTCGTATATGGAGGCAGAAAGTAAAACCTGGTTAGCGGGGCCCAGCTGGACCAGCGGCTACACCTCATCCCCTGGGGGTGTTCACTAGCTCTTGAGGGCTCAGGGACCATTTAATTTTTGGACTTATCATGAAGGGCACTGATTTGGAATCAGCAGCTTCTCAACAGGGTTTGACTCAACATCGATAGGCCCAGTTTTAAGGACCCCTCCTGGGGAAGCCGGGGCTGGGAAATCTGCTCCTCGTCCACCCCAGGAACTAGGGAAACAGCTCACACGTTTATCGAGCTCTTGTGTGTCAATGTCTGTGCTTCATGCTTCACATGGAAGCTCTGGTTTCCTCTTCTCAGCATCCCTGCTCAGCAGATTCCATCCTTAACCCCATTTTACAGATGAGGAAACAAAGGCACAGAGAAGGAAGGTAACTTGCCAAAAGTCACACAGCTAGTAAATGGGGCAGTTGGGATTTGAACTTACTTGAAGTGCTTACAGGGACCTCCATTGGCAGTTGCTGCATGAGAGGAAGGCAGCATCTCCGAACCGTCGGGCAGGATTTGCCAGAAGCTCTGTCAGGCAAGAACGGGAGACTAAAGTGAGGACACTCTTCCCATCCCAGCCCTGCCGCTTCTCGCCTGTGTGACTCTGAGCCAGTTCCTTGCCCTCTGTGACTTCTCTGAGTAATCCTTGTTTACCTGAGTTGACAGAGTCCTCCCCCTCCTGCTCTCCCGATCAGCTCCCCACCCTACACACAAGAGGGCCAGCTCCCCACAGAGCTGTGTCCGCCACAGGAGGGAGTGGGGATGGTTGGGCAAGACCTGGGGTGTATGTGTCCCCAGCAGCCCCTCGATACTTTGTCCCTCCTGAAATCCCTCTGGAGACTCTGGGCTCCCATTTCTCACTTCTTCTAAGACTTCCTTTCTAAGAAGGCTTTTCCAAGGAGTGTTCTTTGGGGGGTGGGGAGGAAACCTATAGTTTCTCCTGCGTTGGTTCTGACTTGGATGACAGGACAAAACACTACGTCAGTGCAATGATCCAAGCAGTCTGGCCTTGTTTCCTTATCGCCACTGTCGAAAGGGGACACCCCAAGTCTGAAGAGCCAGGTGTGGTGTGCCAGAGGGTGGCATCTGGTGGCCGAGGGTCGAACAGCAGAGGGGGCTTGAGGTGGCCGGGGAGAGGAGCTATTTAGAGGGCTACACTGATGTTTCGGTTGAACACCCTTTTAGCATCTATCTCTTCTTCGACCACGTGGGGTTGGATGTCCACGTTCATCCCTGCATCCCTGCACAGCTTGAGCAAAGTTCGAATGTTGTTCTTGGACAACCTCAGGTATCTGTGCGAGACAAGGCCAAAGCGGTCAGTTGAGGGTGGAGTCATTGCAGGCACAAACTTCATTGAAAAGAGCTTAGAGTTAAACAGCGTCAGTGTGGGACCTCTGTAAGGGACTGGCCCTCCAGACTTTCTGGAGCTGACAGAGGTCTCATAAAAGACTGGGACACCCCACAGACTTGGTGGGTGTTTTTATTGGTATAACTCTTTTGGAAATCAATTTGGCAACATATATGCCAAGCACCTCCTGCCCCACCCCCCAAAAAACCAGGTTTATTATTTTTGACTCAGTAATTTCACTCAGGTCCTCACCTTATCCCAAGAAGAGAATTCAATGGAAAGAAAATCTACATAAACAAAAGTGTCTATTTTGGGGTTATATCAGCAATAGGAAAATAGGAAATTCCATCAACAGAGGAACGGTCAAGCAAAAAATGGAATATCCATTTCAAGGACTCTTCTGCTAGTGTTAAAATGTCATTAGGAAGAAGAAGATGCAATATGGCTCTGATGTTGTTGCCACATGGGGAGAAAAAACCGGGATGCAAATTGTTAGGTGTTTTCTCTCATCACTGCCATGTGTGTATAATCTGAGTGAGGCTGAGGACTGGGGGAAATCCAGGACAGTGGAAATAAAGGCTGAGAAAATTGTAGGAAGAGAGGTTTTTTTTTTTTTAAGTGGTTACTTTTTTAAAAAAATTAATTGATTTATTTTTGCTGCATTGCGTCTTCGTTTCTGTGCGAGGGCTTTCTCTAGTTGTGGCAAGCGGGGGCCACTCTTCATCGCGGTGCGCGGGCCTCTGACCATCGCGACTTCTCTTGTTGCAGATCACAGGCTCCAGACGCGCAGGCTCAGCAGTTGTGGCTCACGGGCCCAGTTGCTCTGCGGCATTGGGATCCTCCCAGACCAGGGCTCGAACTCGTGTTCCCTGCATTAGCAGACAGATTCTCAACCACTGCGCCACCAGGGAAGCCCGAGGTGAGTATTTTTAATAGTATTCAAACAATTACAATTTTCAATTAAAAAATTAAAATGAAAACACTGATTTAAAATATTAGCTAAAGCCCCACCATTCTGACTTGTACTGAAGAATAGGACTGATGCCATCTATGTGATTTAGACAGTATCTCTGCCATCATATCCCTTATTCCACCATCAACTTTGACCTTCCTCCCAGCTTTAGTATAAGGAGGGAGGCCCCCGATTCTGGCTGCATTCTGGTTGGTTAATTTGCTACAGATGTGGGGGGAGGAGCTGCATATTGATAGAACCTGGCTTTTCTACCCACTGGGAATGGTCTCCCTACTCTTTCCTTTTTTTCTTCTTTCTTTTTTTTTTGGCCATACCTGTGGCCCGCAGGATCTTAGTTCCCCAACAGGGGTTGAACCCAGGCCCTTGGCAGTGAAAGCCTGAAATCCTAACCAGTAGGCCACCAGGGAACTTCCCTTCTCTTTGAAGATCTGACCAGAGCTTCCCTGTTCTTACAGGCAGCTCAGACCTCACTCACCAGCCCCTATACCTGTACTACCTTTCCCTGATATGGGTCCGGTCAGCCCCACCCTTCTCTGACCAACCCAGCCCCAGGGGGCAATCTCACACATATCTACCTGTGGACGCTCACTAAGATTGCAAAGGACAATTTCATCTTTTTCTTGGGTGCTTTTCTAATGGCTTGTTAATTGCCATCTCTCCAAATATTCTCTCCCCCTACCCTGTCCAAGTCTCTTATCTCCCAATCATGGAGCCCAGGTAGGCTGTCTTTGGCCAGAGTCAATTAAAACCATTTTATCAATTTGAAACCCATAGCCAAAGTCATCCAGCTGTGGAGGTGGCATGAGCCAGAAGCCCCCTCTAGTCGAGGAGACTGCCTGTCCATCTTTCAGCCAGTTAGCCATTCCACCCCTCCATCCCCCAGCCAGTCAGCCAGCAGAGCAGGACGGTGTGATGGGGCCCTCGGATGCCAGGCATCTGAGGCCGTCTGGAATCTACAGGTGAGTTCACTGCTGTGAACTCTACAAGGCTGACTACCTTAGTCTCTTGTCCTATTTCCTCCTTTGCCAAAGTTTCTGAGTGTTGTCAGTTACATCTTTACAGCAAAGAATAACATTGGGCTGGGGAGGGATGCTTGGATTTGCGGGCAGAAACCAAGCTGTTTGGTGTTGCTGAAAACCAGTGGGTCTTGATAAGTATGACAAAGAGCAAGCAAGAAGTGAGACCCCTTGGTAAGAGCAGTAAATACCAAATGGTTTCATACTTTGTTCATGGTCCCTTTGGAGTCTAACACCCCAAACACACAGCAGGTAGCCCTGGGAATGGCGGCTACTGTCATCAGCAAGTCAACACCATTAGTGTAAAGGACCTTGGGGGAGTTTCCTGTTAAAACAAGGCCGCAAACAACTCATTCTTTCCTTTGTGAATAATATTCATGGGGCTTCCCTGGTGGCGCAGTGGTTGAGAGTCCTCCTGCTGATGTAGGGGACACGGGTTCATGCCCCGGTCCAGGAAGGTCCCACATGCCGTGGAGGGCTGAGCCCGTAAGCCATGGCCGCTGAGCCTGCGCGTCCGGAGCCTGTGCTCTGCGATGGGAGAGGCCACAACAGTGAGAGGCCCACGTGCCGCAATAAAAAAAAAAAAATAATAATAATAATAAAAATAATATTCATGGTTTCTTTTGTGAAACAAATAGAAATTTTAGAAGGGTTGTGTATGTGTCCAAAGGCGTGCCATCAAATTGGCAGCACCTAAATGTCGTGTCCATTCAGGAGACGATCCTCTAGCGAGTGAGGCTGCTCAGAAACCCAGCAGCTTCAGCCCTGGAGCAGCCCTCTGGGACTCAAAGACAGAGCCCGGACATGCTGCAGCCACCCTCCCTTGCTCTGGGCTCAGCCCAGGTGTATGAACCACAGACAGTCGTGAGCAAAGCCTGGTCTTGCAGAATGCGCCCAGCCCCACCCGCACAGGGCTGCTCACCGGCAGCTCAGCACCTCCTTGGCTTCAGCGTCCTCACCATCTCCATCTTGGGCTCGCTGACCTTCTCCATGAGGCTCTTCAGCTTACGCTCGTAGGAGGTGTCGGACGTCTTGCCAACCCAATCTCGCAAGAGGGTCGACTTCCGTGGGACAGATAGCATCCTGTAACATGGGTTCTATGATGCTTTGTCGATGGTATGGCGTTGAGCGCTGAGTGGACTCTTGGGTGATTTCATCCTTGATGTCTAAGTCTGAAATTGGACAGATGTCACCAGGGAGTTAGATCCTGGTAGGGGTGAGCAGTAGGGTGGACAGGAAGGGGATGAGGCCTGGAAGGCTGCAAGGGCTTCAGACATTACTGAGACATGAGGTCTTTTCAAGGCTTTGGCAGGTTCTCCTTCTTAGTATTTGTTTAATCCCCATTCATCTTTTTCTCCCTCCTTTCCCTTCATCTCCTCAACTCATTCCCTTTCTCTCCTTTCTTTCATTTCCTTCTCTCAATCTTTTCTCCCTCCCCAGAGAAAATTCACCTAAAGTGAACGTTAGCCTAAAGGGGGGTTAGGGGAAAGTATCAGAGGAGATCAACTTTGAGCTGGATTTTTTTTGTGTGTGTGTGTGCGGTTCGCGGGCCTCTCACTGTTGTGGCCTCTCCCGTTGCTGAGCACAGGCTCCGGACGCGCAGGCTCAGCGGCCATGGCTCACGGGCCCAGCCGCTCCACGGCATGTGGGATCCTCCCGGACCGGGGCACGAACCCATGTCCCCTGCATCGGCAGGTGGACTCCCAACCACTGCACCACCAGGGAAGCCCCTTGAGCTGGATTTTTAAAGGACAAATAGTTTATCAGATGAAAAAGGGAGGAACAGCATGGGCGGGCAGGAGGAACAGCATGCACAAAGACACACATACATGAAATGAAATAGTGAGGGTCTGATGTTACCCAAATATGGGGTTTGTACTGAGTGAAATACCGTTGGGACTAGAGCTTGGAGACCTTAACTATTTTCTTGTTAAACATACTCCTCTGTATTTTACAGATTTTTACGTGTGCGAGTGGAATATTTTCTTTTCATTTCTATTTCTAACTGGTGTGACTAGTATAGAGAAAACACTACTGTTTAAAATGTTTTTTTCTAGTACACCAACAACCATACCAGATTTTATTATTTTTTGACTAGAGTTTCTTGAGTTTTGTAGAAAGGCAATCATATCAGGAGAAAAATGAAAATATATCCCTCCTACTGTTTATAAAAATTATGTACTCTTCTTGACATGTTGCATTTGACAGACCCTCCAAAACAATGTCAATAATGATGATAGCAGTCATGCCTCATTTTGTTCCTGATTTTAATTAAAGTGATTCAGCATTTCCTCATTTAGAATGATATTTGCCACTATTTTTGGAATATGTTTTATAATATTTAGCAGCTTTAATCTTGGTTTACATAGAATTTTTATTAGTAATAATTGCTTGATTCTATTTATTGCTTTTCTATCATCTACTGATCATATGGTTTTCCTTTAATTTCTTGATGTAATAAATTATGTTATTAGATATCTTGATATTGATTAACCTAACCATTCGTAACCTGCTATAATAAATCCCACCTGGTCACGGTTTATTATTCATTTCATACGTGGATATATTTGCTATATTTTCATACGTTAAGTCTATGCTAAAATTTTAAAAATCATTTAAAAATCATCTATTATTGTGAGATTGGCCTGACTTTTTGCCTAATCTTTTAAGTTTAAGGTTATGATGGCTTGTCAAATTAATGCACAAATGTCTGTATTTTATATGGCCTGCAATAGTTGAAGTAACATTGGGATTATTTGCTTTTTAAATGTTAGGTAGAACTTGGTGTGAAATCATTTGTCCTGGTGCCTTTTGTAGTGGGAAAATGTCTACCATCTTTCAATTTTTACCTCAGAAATTGCTCTATTCAACTTTTCTACTCTTTATTATGTCCATTTTGATAATTTACAGTCTGATAGGAAATTATTCGTTTATGCTGGATTTTCAAAGGTATTGTGTAGATGTGCATATAGTATTCTATTATAATTCATTCATTTAATGTATTTCTTATCTTTGCTTATGCATCCTTTCTCATATAAAATCTTGTATATTTTTGACTCTTCTTTTGGCAAGGCTCATGATAATTTCATACTATTTGTCACTTGGTTTTTTAAAAAGCTGGCTTTGGATTTATCCTTTTAACTACTTTTAATCTTGTATTTCATTAAAGTTAGCTGGTATTTAATGTATTAATTCTCTCTTTTTCATATTAATTATTTCTTCTATATCATTAAATTAATAAAAGTGTTAATTTTTTGTTTGTTTTATACAGATAAGAACGATTACTTTTAGTTTTTGCTGTAAATTTTCTTCTGGGCATAGATTTTGCCTTCATCCCATGGATTTGGGTATGAAACAGACTTATTTTCAATAGTTTTTTTCTTTGAAATAATGGTATTTTAGGAGTGTTTCTTAATTTCTGTTGAGATTATATTTTAATTCTAATTTTATTTCTAATTATTGCTTTAGGATACTGTAGGTGGCCCTAAAATCTTTACTATTTTGAATGTTAATGTTTTCTTTTGATGAACATGCAGATGATTTTTAGAAATATTCTTTGGCCATATAAAAATGTGTGTTCTCTGTTCAACTATAAAGTTATGGTTTGTTAATTACATTGTTAGATTCTTCTAGGCACTTACTGTAATTGTCTCTTTGATCTGTCTGAAAGAGGTTCTGAAAGAGGTATTTTGCAGTCTCCTACTATAACTTTATTTTTGTCAGATTCTCTTTGCATTTCTAAATGTTTATCTATTTAACTACTATTTTTTTGTTGTGTGTAGTTTGTTCTCTTCAACATTTAAAAATATCCCTCTTTTACCCTGTTGTTTCTTTTAGCCTTAAATCTACTTCATATGTTTGCATTTCTTATTACCTCTTTGCCTATCTTTTTTTATTCTTTCTATATCACGTGATTTTTTTTTTTTTTTTTTTTTTTTTTGCGGTATGCGGACCTCTCACCGTTGTGGCCTCTCCCGTTGCAGAGCACAGGCTCCGGACGCACAGGCCCAGCGGCCATGGCTCACGGGCCCAGGCACTCTGCGGCATGTGGGATCTTCCCGGACCGGGGCATGAACCCGTGTCCCCTGCATCGGCAAGCAGACTCTCAACGACTGCACCACCAAGGAAGCCCTATATCACGTGATTTTAAGTGTGTATCTAGATTTTGATTTTTACACCAATTATTTCCTAATTTGGTGCCTCTGCTCTCTTCTAGGGCATTTTCTATAGATGAATGGATAAATGGCTGAGAAAGTCCCTAAATATTTCTGAATTTGCAAATATCATTCATTCACCCCGACGGTAACTTATATACGGGCTGAGGATAGGATTATGAGACTATAAGTCTTTGCTCTCAGTAGTCTATAGGTGTTCATTTCACTTCTAGATTGATGCTAATCTGACTCTTTTTCCTTCGTAAGTTGTTCTTCCTGTAAGCTTGCAAGATTTCATAAATAAAATTCAGGAATTTTACCAGGATATGTCTGGGGGAGTCTAGGCCTTCTACAATTACATAAATGGAGGGCCAGTGGCCTGGAGAGAAGCTTTGACTTGCCCAAGGTCTCATAATGAGTCAGTGGCTGAACTGGAATCTTTATGTCCAGTATGGCTCTCTAAACTGACAGCTGGCCCCTAATAGAGTGATAGGGTCAGGTGGTGTTAGCAGTCTGGTTGTGCATGGTGGAAATTGGTCCTATGTTCCAGGAGAATCCTGAGCTACACGTCTTCATTGACACAAATTGAAATCCCTTGGAGAAAGGGCCATAGCCTTTCCTGAGACATCTGATCCTCTTCTGGGTCAAGGTAGGTCTCACATAGGAAAGAAGAGTAGTACTAGAAAAGGTAATGATAATTTTACATATTAGCTAACATTTATTGCATAACTTATGTGCCAGGCAGTGTTCTAAAGCCTTTCTAGGGAGGGGGGCAACTACAGTCTCACAACCATGTCACATCCATTGAACAAATGGGAAAGTGGAGGATTGGAGAGATTAAGTCATGTGCCCAAGATGCCATAGACAGTGGTGGATCCAGGAAAATGTGAACCCAGGTTGTCAGTGCCTTTTTCTGGGAGCCTGTTCTGGCTACCCTCTTGGACAAAATGTCCCATGTTCCTGAGTCCATGGCTGAACAGATAAGTTAAGATTTCTGGTGAGCTATGTTTGGGACTCCAGGGACTACTCTGTACTCATGGAGACAGAGTTGGTAACTGCCCTCCAACTCTGTGCATTAGGAATGCACCCTTGCCTGGCATGGGCAGAATGCTCTGAGCATAGTGGGCAAGGACAGAAAGCCCAATGAGCTCCATTTCCTTAGTCTAGATGTGCAGACTTTGTCAAGGTTTACTTTGGAAATGTGTTCCCAGTGTTTTCCCAGCATCTTTTACTGGCCCTTAGCCAGAGTCACCTTTTAAAAATTCAAATCTAACTTGGTAGCTTCCTTCCTAAAATTTTTCAATGACTTGCCATTGCACTCAATCAGGTTTGTGCTTTGGAAAAGCCAATGTGAGACTTCTGCTTTCAGCCAAGATAGGGTAACAGGGACTGGATTTATCCTTCCATCTTAAGCAGCTATAAAGTGGGGCCTGATACATGAAACAGGCTTTTTCAGACATTGGACAACAGGTAACTCAGGGCAGTGGCCCTTGAGAAAAGGAAGAAGTGAGTCCCATGGGAGCCCCAGGTGAGAGCTGGGAGATGCTTCCAGGTTGCAGCACAAGGAGAGGAAAACCTAGATAGTATCTAGCAGTTTCCCTGAGTTGGGGAGAGAGAATAGACAATTTACATGGGCCAAGGAAGCTAGAATTCACAGGGCAGAGTAACAGGAGAAAACTGCATGGAGAGCTGCAGAGATCTGCAGAAGCTTCTCTCAGCTGAATACTAGTTATGCAGGAGAGGAAACTACATAGATAGACCTGGTAGACAAGACCACTAAAACAGCTATTATAACTGTATAGCTCTGTATGTTCAACAAAGCTTGAGCATGCTAAGGCAAGGCACAGAAGGCTGAAAATGACCCAAATTGAAATTCTAGACATGAAAACTACAATGTCTAGTATGAAAAATACATTGGGTGGGATTAATAGCAGATTAGGTATCGTAGAAGGAAAAATCAGTGAATTTGAAGACATAGCGACAGACACTATACAAAATGAAACACAGAGAGAAAAGACTGGGAAAAAACCCTACTGAGTTGCAGAACTTCAGATATGTGTAATTGTGGTGCCTGAAGGAGAGGAGGAGAGTGGAGGAGTGAAAATATATTTGAAGCAATAATGGTCCAAAATTTTCCAAATATGATGGAAACTATAAACTAAGAATCTCAACAAACCACAGACACAAACACAAGAAACATGAAGCAAACGACATCAAGACACATCATAATCAAGATGCTTGAAAACTTCCAGAGAAGTCAGAGGAAAAAGATACATTACAGGGAACACATAAATAAAGATGACAGTCAACTTCTCACTGGTGACAATGCAAGCTAGAAGGCAGAGCACAACTTTAAAGCATTGAAGAAAAAAGCTTGTCAGTCTAGAATTCTACACTCAGCAAAAGTACCTTTCAGAAACAAAAGTGAAATAAAGACCTTTTCAGATATATAAAAGCTGAAGGAATTTGTCACCAACAAGCCCACACCATAAGAATCGTTGAAGGAAGACCTTTAGGCCGAAGGAAATGGCTCCAGGCAGAAAGCTGGACCTATGTAAAGCAATGAAGGGCACTAGAAATGTTAATTATGGATAAACATTGAAGTCTCTCTAAAAGATACTTGCTTAAAGCAAGAGTAATAACAGTGTATTGTGGGGTTTATAATAACTTGTGGAGAAATACAATGAATGGCAATAATAGCCTGAGGGTTGGGAGAGGAGAAATGGAAGTATATTCTTGTAAGTTCTTTATGTTCTACATGAGTGATACAGACTATGAGGTGAAAGTAGGCTGTGATATGTCAAAGATGAATCCTGTCAACCCTAAAGCAACTACTAAGATAGCACAACAAAGAGTTATCATTCACAAGCCAACAAAGAAGATAAAATGGAATCACAAAAACTACTCAGCCCAAAAGAAGGCAGAAAAACAGGAAGAGGAGGGCAAAGAATAGATGGAATAAATTAGACACAAATACCAACATGGTAGGTTTAAACTCAACCATATCAATGATTACATTCAGTGTAAATGGTCTAAATATCCCAATGGGAAGATTGAAATTATCAGACTGGATTGAAAATAATGCAAGGCCCAATCATCTGCTGCCTCTAAGAAACTCCCTTTAAATATAAAGACCCAAATAAATTAGAAAGGCCAGTTTGGTAGCCATAGAGGAGGAAAGCTATTGGAGGTTCTTAGGGTGGAACAGGATCGGGGTTAAACTAAAATAACAGTAGTTAAAGTGGAGAGGGAATGAAAGAGATGAAAGGTATGAAGGAGGTACAATCTCCAGGACCCAGTAATGGGTCATAAAGGGTTGTGGAGGGAGACAACTTCTGACTTGGGCCACTGTGCTGGGCCAGTGCTAGCCCATGTGATGGCCTCTGGGAAGGGGAGGCATGGGGGTTTGTGGAGCCTGAGGGACATCCAAACTAACACTGGGAGCAGGCATGTAGATGGAGCTCAAGAGAAAAGGCTGTCTGGAGATTTGGATTTGGAATTCACTAGACAGTGGTTAAAGCCACTCCTTTGGATAGAATCAGCCAGGAAACTCGTATAATGGGATGGGAATGGCAGTACTGATCAGTGGGGAATTCAGAGGGGAAATTTAGGTCTGGGAAGGGGGAAAGAAGGGAAGGTTGGTTAGTAGCAAGTTAGAAATATATGAGGTTAATAAATTTAAGTGGAAATTATGTGTGGGTCAGAGAAGCCTTATGGAAATCAGATGAAGCAGGGGAAAGAAGCCCACCAAATGGGAATATTTGCACCCTTTTATTCACGGAAGTGAGGTGACCCAAGACCGCAGCTTCAGCTTAGCCATATGGATCTCTTTCTGCCTTGAGTCTGGGTTGGGCTGACCTAGAGGCTGTACTGGGAGGGGGACAAGGAATCAACATTTATGGGTGAGCCCTCAGAGGGGACCAGGAGAGGGTGGTGAAAGAGGAAAGAAAGTAGAAGAAAGTGTGCTCAGGGAATTCAAGGGAGGAGAGGCAATGGAGGAGAAGGGAGTGGCCGCAGGCTGTGGCATCCTGAATGTGCCAAATGGTAATCAGTGGAGGCACAGGGGCATTTCAGCAGTTTAAAGGAAGTGAGTGGAAGTGGTTTTTTTTTTTTTTTTTTTTTTTTTTTTTTTTTTTTTTTCGGTACGCGGGCCTCTCACTGTTGTGGCCTCTCCTGTTGCGGAGCACAGGCTCCAGATGTGCAGGCTCAGCAGCCATGGCTCACGGGCCCAGCCACTCCGCGGCATGTGGGATCCTCCTGGACCAGGGCACGAACCCGTGTCCCCTGCATCGGCAGGCGGACTCTCAACCACTGCGCCACCAGGGAAGCCCTGAGTGGGAGTTTTTGTGAAAATTAGGTGAGGTGACAAAGGCGAAACAGTCTGCTCTGAAAAGCAAAAGTATTCCACATGGGTGTTGTCACTGTTGTTTCTATTAGCTTTGGTGTTCTGGAGCCAGGGACAGTTAATATCATTCATTCAGAACACTCACAACGTTTTGCAGATCCTGATTTTGTGGCCATCACAACACTGAGAACACAGAAGAGCAGGAGTGGGTGTGATTGCACAGGCTGAGTTGTCACATTCCAGTCCCGAAGGTGGTGGGGAATGTTTGATGGTCACGCCCACCAGGTCACACAGGACCATGACGTGGAGAGTGGAAATAGCTTACTCTTCCGACAGGGAACTTGGGACACACAGGGGATCTGGTTCTTTAAAATGACACTAATGATTTGGGTGCTGAGTGGGGCTGAGGGAGGTTAGAAACAGATGTTCTGGTCTAGAATACTTTTCCTTGATCTACACTTATCCCCTCTTAGACTCCTGCTTTAGCCCTTAACTGCCTCTACGCCCTTCCTAGAGGCTGCTTTGTCTTGATCTTCACTCCCAAACCAGATCCTGCTCACTCATTTCAGGCTTCCTGACAGCCTTCGCAGTAAGTTCCCATTACTGTGCCCAGGCTCAGCCCTGACTCAGTCCTGGGTGCCACGCCTGGATGCCCAGGTGGTTCCTGGATACCTCTGAAGAGCTGCTGCACTTGAGGGGCATGAGCACCTGCTGACCCCCAGTGGCCATTGGTTGTATTACATTAGGAGAAGGAAGACTGCTCTCCAACAGGGTGGTTTTGTGCGGGACAGGGCTGGGCAGATGCAGGGGGAACTGCAGAAGACCAAATAGCTGGCGAGTCAGCCTGCCCTGCTGGCGTCCTTGTTCCGTAAAATGAAAAAAATGAATCGACTTGCATGAGAGTTTCTCTTAGGGAAGGAACGGCCTTTGTTTAGAAAAATATCTTGATAGATTACACTGAGTGTGGAATGAGACAGTGAAACAAAGGAAACAAAGTGATCCCTTGATGTAAGAAGCCAATGGGAATGTGCGGGGCAAGGAAGGCAGAGGATGGAATGGAGGGGAGAGGAAAGAGAGAAGAGGGAGAGCTGAGCAGAACCAGGACTAGAGTGAGACAAACGAGGTGCCCAGGGGACAAAATTTAAGGAGGTGCTTGCTTTCAGGCTCATGAAAGTGCAGGGTTGGCACCTGAGAGAGAGCACCTCCTTAAATGTTGTGACTTGGGTACCTGGCTTGTCTGCCTCTAGCCCTAGTCTTGGGGTTGAGGAAAACATCTGGAGGCCACCCCTGCAGGAAATGTAGCCAGGGAAATCTGGTGGCAGGGGACAAAGGATTTTGAAGAACAAGAGGGGATCATAATCGACTTCTAATATGTTTGCTGTGTAAGTCTGTGATGTAATTATTTCCCTTTGTTGCCTGAAACCTTCAGTAAAGTCTGCTTATACATAAAGGCTTCATGTGAAAGGTTTGGGGAGAAGTGAAGGGAATGTGTTCTGTGTTTGGGTTGGCAGAGAGCCGGGAGAAGGAAACAGCCACTGGAAGTGAGACCTAGAGATGCTCAGGGTCCCAGCAGGATCAGGACACTGAGAGTGACGGGAAACTTGGGGAAGGTGTGGGACTTCCCACAGGACATAAGTCAATCTCTTTCTACTTTTTAAAAAAAAATTATTTATTTTTTATTTATTTTTTATTTTTGGCTGCATTGAGTCTTCATTGCTGCGCTCGTGCTTTTTTTAGTTGCGGTGAGTGGGGGCTACTCTTTGTTGCGGTACGCGGGCTTCTCACTGCGGTGGCTTCTCTTGTTGCGGAGCACGGGCTCTAGGCACGCGGGCCCAGTAGTTGTGGCTCGTGGGCTCTAGGGCACAGTCGTTGTGGCGCACGGGCTTAGTTGTTCCGCAGCATGTGGGATCTTCCTGGATCAGGGCTCGAACCTGTGTCCCCTGCATTGACAGGTGGATTCTTAACCACTGCACCACCAGGGAAGCCCTCTTTCTACTTTTTAAATAAACTTTTTATTTTGGAGTTCTTTAAGATTTACAGAAGAGTTGCAAAGATGGTACAGAGAGTTCCTATACACGCTTCACTCAGTTTCCCCTAATGTTAACATCTTACATAAGCAGGGAACAAGCAATTAACATGGGCACGTTACAGAGCTTTTTTGGGTCTCACCAGTTTTTCCACTGAAGAGCTATTTTAGGATTCAGTCCAGGATCCTGCCTTGCATTTAGAGCCAATCATATTTAATTCTGACAGGCAAGTAACTACAGTTTGGTTACAATGACTTTTTCAATGAAATAGAAAAAAAGAGCTTTTCTTGGGCACAGTGGGGGCAGTTTGTACAGGAGAACGAGCCCCTGCTTGAAGTCTCCTGCCCCTCTTCCTTTGGGCTAATTGGAATCCCTTCCAGATTTCTTTTTTACCATACGCCTCCATCCCAAGGGGCCAGGCCCAATAAATGCATCTGTTTTTCCAACACAGACCACCAGAGAACGTTAGCAAAATGTTTTACTTAGAAATAACCATTTGCTAACATTTATTGAGCACCTACTCTGTATCAGGCTAAGTATGTTCCGTGCCTCAACCCACAACTATACTGTGAGGCAGGTAATGTTATGTTTCATTTTCTGGATGTGAAAACTAGACCCCAGAGTTGGAGTGGCTTGGGATTATATAACATCTCATATATAATTGTTATCGATTGGTGGGGCTGGGGTTTGAACTCAGGCAGTCTTGGCAATAGGTATCTGGCATAACCCAAGCCCACCTCTTCTTGGGTGCAAGCATCGCCTGGCAGATTTCAAGCCAGCAGGTGTGGTACCTTCTGTAGCACCTTGACATCGTCACAGTATCTAAACTAATTAGATCATTTGGACATGAGGTTGATATCACCAAAATGGCTTCAGGAACCTGGGGGACATTATACTGGCTTCCTGAGAAGAGAACACCCTGGTGCCAGCTGAGCCTTGACATTCGCTCGCCTCCTGTCCGGGTCACACCCCCTTGTGCTCTGATTCCCCAAACAGTCACGTGGGGCTCCTGCACACACAGAGATTGGGTTGACATGGATGGTGCTGCCCTAAGGATGCTGTGAGCTTTTGGTCCCTCTGATAGGAGGGCAGTTCTGAGGACAGTTCTGGCATCCGGACCAAGGCGCTTCCCTTACCAGATTTCCTAGGTGCATCCTTGGGGTAGTTGCTCGGGGTCATGCTGTTGAGGCATTTTCCCTTTGCTTCCACTCTGTAGAGGCTTCAGTATAGAGCAGAGGCTTCCTCATCCTTTCTGGAGCTTTGCCCTGAGGCCTGGGAGGGGAGCTGGAGAGACATTACAGGCTAGAGAACAGGGATCTGGCTCCGCCTCCTTCATTCCCGAAATGAGCAAGTTCAAGGGCTTGCTGAAAGGCAGGCGAGGGGACCTAAGGAGAGTCCTGCTCTGGGTGCCGGGACACTGGGACAGGGATGCACACTGGTGTCTGCTCACCAGGGCCTCCCTCCTGTCCCTATAGCTCATGAGGGACCTTGGAAACCACAGCCTTCGCTGGCGGTCTCCTCTTTCCAGTGGCACTCCTGAGTGATTTAGGGGAGGGAGGTGGCACCCGGGAAGAATGAACTCTACCACAGGGATGCAAGTCTTCCCACCGGGGTGTGCAGAGTGTTGGGTGGGGGCTGGATGGGTGGAGGGGCCAGGGAATCCATTTGGATGCTAGTGTGGGGCAGGAATGAATTTTGGAGCTTTAAATTAAAACAAAAGTAGCCGATCCCGCGCAGGAGCAGAGTGGGGGCCCCTCCTTCACGTGGAGACCATGGTGGGGCCGTGTCACCTGCTTAGAGAATGCCACCTGGTGGTTCCCTCCCTGCTGTTTCTGGACATTTTTGGCTTTCTTTTCTGCCTTCACAGGTGCTGCAGAGAGCATCACCACCTTGGGTTTGTTCTTCTGAAAGAACAGGGAGAAAAACCCTGTGGCTGTCCCACTGGGCACAGACCAGCCCTGCACCCTGCAGAGTGGAAGGTGCCCCCCAGCTTTCGCACCCACTCTGGCGCTCCCGTTCCCCCTCGCAGCCCCTCTGCCTCCTGACGCACCTGGTGTCCATATCACACCACCCCCAGGATGGCCTTCCAACCCCAGGTCTGGCTGTCCCTCTCCACCTCAAAATCCATCACTATCGCCTTCCAAGTGAGGGCCCCATGCCCCAGCCTGGTAGGTATTCCTTCTGGCCCTCAGATGGCCTCTCTCGCTGCCACTTCCCTACCGTGACCTCCAGTCTTCAAGCCCAGTCAGGGCTGCCCCCTCTGCCCAGAACCCCTCCTCTCCTTGCCCTGCTCCAACACTGCCTTGTCCTCCCAGAGCTGTGATCACAGTGCCTCCTGCCTTTCTATTTCCCTGGGTGCTCCTGTCTGCCTGCTGGGAAAGGAAGGTCAGGCACATGCAAGCCCATTCAGAGCACGTGTGCTCGGCTCTGAAAGCTGCCACCAGGAGCACCCAGGGAGAGAGTAAGGCTCCTTAGGGAGCATCAGGGCCCATCGGAGGAGGGGCCCACAGACGCACATCCAGGCCCATCTCTAAGGGGTGGGCGTGGGGCGCTGGAGCATCGTGGGGAAGTTGAATCAACTAGGTCTCCTCTTCGGGTGTGCCGTAGGGTGTCGGAGTCACGGGGTGATGGCTGAGACGTCTCCAGGGCTGACGGCTCAGCTTGCAATCCTGCTCTATGTCTGAGTGGCTGAGCAACCTTGGGCAAGGGCTCTCTCTGAGGACGGGGACAATAGCAGAACCTACTTCCTAGGGTTATATGGGAAATACATGAATCACTGCACAGAAGTGCTAAGTCTTCCATGAATGTTAGCGACAAGGTATGGGCGGAAGGAGGGTTTTGATAAGCCATCCGGATGTGTGGAAGGAAGCTGTCCAAGGTCCTGCTTAAGGTCGTCAAAGGACGGGGTGCTACTCAACTTCAGGGTTTTGTTTGGCTTAGTGGGGGGAAGGGGTGCAAGCTGGGGCCAGGGCTGATGCTGCAGGGTGATTAGAGAGAGACTAAGGCCAGCTCCCCTGGGGTTGGCCCACCTCCCACCTTCTCCTCTCAACCCTCAGCCTCTCCTCAAGAGTCACCTGAGTAGCTACCAGCCCCCATTTTTGGAGGAAGCTGAGTGGAATGGATGTAGTGATACCACAGACCCAAGGAAATGGCAATAGCCATGATTCAGTGGCCTCTGTGGCTGAGACTTTGAACTTCAGGAGTCTTCATGGATGGCAAATGAATCACAAGGGGCACAGCCCTCTGGGTAGCTCCATAATCGTGCTGAAGTGGAGAAAAGCCTGGATTGCTAGGAGAAGGGAGAGGAGGCTGCAGACAGCACCCCTCCAACCGTCTTCACTAAAGGGTCCCCCACCACCTGCCATACAAGACGTGCCACGGAAGCATCACCCTCTCTCTCAGGAGCTTCTTTCAAAATACAAATGCTTCTGGCAATGGTAATGATGCTTGAAGATTTAACTGAATTTTCAAATTAAATTGTTCCCTCCCTGGGTCCAAACTTATTTACAATAAAAGCCACATATAAGGTAAAGCTGTGAAAACATTATTAGAGTATAATCTTATGAGACAAATATCATACGATATCGCTTATATGTGGAATCTAAAAAAATGGTACAAATGAACTTACTTACAAAACGAAGTAGAGTCACAGATGTAGAAAACAAACTTCTGGTTACCAGGGGACAAAGAGGGGGAGGGATAAATTGGAAGATTGGGATTGACATATACACGCTACCGTATATAAAATAGATAACTAATAAGAACCTGCTATATAGCACAGGGAACTCTACTTAATACTCTGTAATGGCCAATATGGGAAAAGAATCTAAAAAAAAGAGTGGATATATGTATATGTATAACTGATTCACTTTGCTGTACTCCTGAAAATAATACAACATTGTAAATCAACTATACTCCAATAAAAATGTTAAAAAAGGAATATACTCTTAGTATAAAGAGATGGGATCAAACATATTCATCATAGAACTGAATATGATTTCTGCAAATGATTTCTGAGAGGCCCAAAAATGGGGGGAAGGGGGAGGGTAGGTAAATCACTAACGCCTTAGAGTAAAATATGTTTGTCAGATGTGTTTACGCGTATCTGATGGAACTGGCACTCCAGGTCTCTCTGACTATAATTGATAAGTAAGCACATAACCAGAACAGGAGCTCCCCTGAAAGGCAGGGGTCGCTGAACTGGGAGAAGCAGGAGAGGGGGAGGTGGTGATGGTGCGTGGGCCTGACAGCCCACGAGCTTGGAAACTGGATAAATCTGAGTTTGAGCCCTGGCTCGGCCCCTCACTAGCTTTGTGAGCTCAAGCAAATTATTCCTCTTCATCTCAGCTTCTTATCCTTCAGCTGGTGGTAAGAACGGTGCCTACCTTGTAGCCTTGTTGGGAGCAGTTGACCAGACAACTCATTGCAGTAAGCACAGGGCCTGGCACACAGAAAACGCTTAATAAAAGGTATCATTGTCCTTAGTAATGCCATTTTCACCCATTTTTCTCTGGGAGCCGGGGGAGTCAAGATTAGGTAGCATCCTGTGCAGAGGAGACCACTTTCCAAGGACATGGCCTAATTTTCTGTAGACGATGGGCCCAGAGTGGAACTCTGGGGGAAACTGGGGCAAAATTGGTTGTCATAGTTCCAGGAGAAAGAGGAAAGGGTGGTGCTACAGACTGAATGTTTGTGTTCCTCTAAATTCCTATGCTGAAATCCTAACTCCTTATTGTGATGGTGTCAGGAGGTGGGGACTTCAGGAGGTTGTTATGTCAGAGGGTGGAGCCCTCATAAATGGGACTAGGGCCTTAAAAAGAGGCCCCTGAGAGCTCTCCTGACTCTTCCTCTTTATCAGGATATAGCAAGGAGGCAGCCATCTATGAACCATGAAGCAGGCCTTCATCAGACACCAAATCTGCTGGCACCTTGATCTGGGACTTCCCAACCTCTAGATCTGTAAGAAAGAAATTTCTGTTGTTTCTAAACCACCTGGTCTATGGTATTTGGTTGTAGCAGCCCAAATGGACTAAGACAGGCAGTTACAACTAGTTCTAATGCAGGATAGAAAGGAAGAGGTATGTTAGCAGGAGTCCCAGTGGGGATAGTGGAAGTGGAGAATGCCCTCTGACCCTGGGACCATCATGTGGATGGAAGTGCCTGGGGACAGTGGGAGGACCCATTCTGAGATCATCAAGACCCTAGAAGCTATTGCCTCTCAGCCCTTCTCCAACACTGACCAACATGGCTTTAAGGTCCCTTCACCTCGACTAAACTAGGTAGGTTTCTTCCTGACTCTAGGACCTTGTCCTCCCTTTTCCTAGAACAATTCCTTTAGACAATTTACATCTGCAAATTCTTTCTCTGCCCCTTTGAGGTGTAAATCTTCTCCCAGCCTCTTGCCCAGCTTTATAATCCAGGAATGTTTTTCTCCAGAGCTTGGGAGCCATCCCTTTGAAATGCAATCATCAGGAAAGATAGCATTCCCACCTCCCAGTCTCTGTGGGAGGGTAGGAGCCTAACTACATAGGGATAATTAGCCAACAAGGATGGCCTGATCACAGTGACAATCTCTCCCCATGTCCTCCGGTGCTTTTCTACTGGCCCACCCCAGTGCTGCAAACCCTCCCCCACCCCATCACGTCATACGGTAGTAGTCTCGAATGAAGGCTTCCTTGCACGTTTTCTTTGACAGTACACACCTGGAGAGCTTGCTTCTTCTTCCCCTGCCTCCGCTCCAGCCACTCCAACACCCGCGCGAGGTCTGACATCCGCCTCTCCTCGGCCGTCCTCCACACATGCTTCCTCTCTGTGGGCAGGGAATCCTCAGGTCCTCTGATTGCTCTGTCATCATGGAGCCTTGGTCATGCCTTGGGCGGAAAGGTGGTACACTCTTGCTTTGTTGAACCCTCTGCCTCTGGTTGCTGGCCTGGATGACTCAGATGGTAGGGTTTTGTCCCCTAGATGTGAACATAAATGTGAACATAAAGGGCAGCGTTAGGCCGGAGCCGGGATATTAACCTTTAAGGGTAGGAGATTCAGAGGGTGATGGTGAGGTCACTGTCAGACTGTCCATGGGGGTGAGAGTGGAGCAAGACACTGGTTTCCCCTCATGGCCACTGTCCCTCTTTAGGCACTGTCCGTCACTTGGACTCTGCCACAGCCTCCTTTATGGGCTCTCCACCTCCATTTCTACAGAGATCTTATTAAAACAAAGCTCAGCTCACATATCTCTTCTCCAAAACCTTCAATGACTCCTTGTAGCTTATAAAAAAAAATCTAAAATTTCTTAGTCTGGTAGGCTTTCCACAATGTGCTCTAATTAGAATCAAGATTTGTATAGCCTTAATTAGTTTTATAGTCATTGAACAGATAGTTATCAGATGCCTACTATGTGCCAGGCATGGTGCTGGAGATACAACACAAGATAAAAACATAGTCAGAACTTCTAAAACTTATGGGCTAGTGAGAAAGACAAAACAGCAGTCAAATAATTACCCTGTGAATCCATAATGACAAATGAAGATGAGTGCTCTGAAGGAAAGGAATATAATTCTAAGAACTAAACAAAACAAAAGAACTAGACTTGGATGGGTAGTGAGTAGATCACACTTAGGGAGTGGCTGGAGTTAAAGGGTAAGCCGGTCTCAATGGGGCTCTGGACCAGGGGGACAAGCATGTGCAAAGGCCCTGTGGCAGGATGGAAGCAGGGAACACTTGAGGAACAGCAGAAGGCCAAGGTGGCTAGTGTACTAGGTAATGAGAAATGATGCTGGAGAGGTGGGCAGAGGCTGGACCAGAGAGCACCTTGGAGGTCACAGGTTTGCTGAGACTGGGAAGGAAAGGGAAGCAAAGGGAAAACAATAAAGGGAATCAAACGTAGGGGAGGGAGTGACATGATCAAGCTTCCTTTTTTGTTTTAGTAAACTTTTTTGATGGAAACTATATGAAGAAGTGTGCCAGAATCACAAGTAACTAATGCTCCAGAAATTCCTCCTTATGGCCCCTGCTAGTCACTACCTCCCTCCAAAGGTAAGCACTACTCTGACTTCTAATTTCATAGATTTCTTTTGTCTGTTGGGGTTTTATATAAGTAGAATCATACATCAAACACAAGTAGTCTTTTGTATCTGGCTTCATTTGTTTTACAATATATTTGCAGGATTTTAGCAATGAATTCTTTAGTCTTTGTGTATGTAGAAGTGCTTTTATTTTTGCCTTCATTTCTGAAGAAAAATTTGCTGGATAATAGAATTTTTGGTTAACCATTTTTTTACAGCACTTTGATGTGTTATTTCATTCTCTTCTGCCTTTTGTTGTTTTATGTGGGAAGTCAGCTGCTAATCATATTGTTACTCTCCTGCATATATGTCATTTTTCTCTTGCAGATTTTTCTCTGTTTTTGTCTTTCAAATGTCTGCTATGATGAGTCTAGGTGTGAATCTCTTTGTATTTATCCCACTTGCGATTTGTTGAATTTTTTGGATATGTATTTAATGTCTTTAAATACATTAAAGACATTAAATTCTGGAAGATGTTGGTCATTTTCTTTTCCATTACTTTTTTCCTGCCCTTTTCTCTATTTCTGGACTTCCATTATACATCTGTTGGCAGGCTTAATGTTGTCCCTCTGGTCTCTAAAGCTTTGTTCATTTTGCTTCAATTTTTCTCTTCTCTGTTCTTCAGATTGGATAATTTCTATCAGTCTATCTTCAGGTTCAATCTTCTTTCCTCTGCCATGTATAATCTGATGCTGAGCCTTTCTAGTATAATTTTCATTTCAATTGTACTGTTCAAACCCAGAATATCCCCTTTTAAAAAATAATTTCTTTCTCCTTATTTAGAATCTCTCTTTGTTGATTCATTGTTGTCATGCTTTCATTTAAAATTTAAAACATGGTTTACTTTAGTTCTTTGACCATATTTTAATAGGTATTTAAAGTCTTTCAATTCAACATCTGGGAACACTCAGTTTCTACTGACAGCTGGTTTTCTGAGTATATGTCACACTTTCCTGTTTCTTTGTATAACTTGTAATTTCTTTTTGTTGACAATTGGACATTTAAAAAGTATAGTAATAACTTTAGATTCTGATTCACCCCTCTGCCCCCAAGGTTTATTGTTACTGTTTTTTCATTTGTTTATTTTTAAAGTAACTTCCTCAGGCTCTGTGAATCAGACAATCCCTGTCTGGGAATCTGGGAATCCTGTCTTCCCTATGGTATGAAGCTGCTGAAGTTCTGATTAAATTATTTATATTCTTGTTTGTATATTTAAGTCTAGCTTCCTAAGCATTGTCTCTGTGTCTACACCTGCATATCAGATTGGACAGAGATTGTGCTCAAACACCTCAATTATCTGTCCTCTGCTGATAAGTCTGTGTGTGGGTAGGGGAGCTGTATCAGTTATCATGTTGCTACATGACAGATCATCCCAAAGCTTAGTTGCTTAAAACAAAAGCATTTTCTACCACACAGTTTTTGTGGGTCAGGATTTTGAGTGTGCTTTAGCTGGGTCCTCTGACTCAAGCTAAAATCAAGCTGTTGGCCAGGTTGATTGGCCCCAAAGGCTTGACTGGGAAAGGATACACTTGAAAGCTCCTCATCTGGTTGTTGGCAGGACTGGGTTCCTTGCAGTCCATTGAACTGAGTTCTTTCTTTGCTGGCTGTTGGCAGAAGGCCACCCTCAGTTCTTTGTGACATGTGCCTCTCCATAGGGAAGCTTACAACATGGCAGCTTGCTTCATCAGAACAGCAAGGGAGAAGAACTAAAGAGAGAATGAGAGCAAGAAAGAAGTCAGTCCTTTATAACCTAAACTTGGAAGTGACATCTATCACTTCTGCCATGTTCTATTTATTAGAAGCAAGTCACTATGTCCAGACAACACCCAAAGGAAGGATTACACAGGGCACTGATCCTAGAGGCGAGGATCATTGGGAACCATTTTAGAAGCTGCCTATCCCAGGAGCACATTCAAAATTCAGGCCATTTTCACACAGTTCTTATCATTTACTTTCTACTGGGCTCTTTCTTGTCTCCTTTACACACATTCACAGCCTCAGGGCTGGCCAGGAGCCTGTGGCTTGATTGAGCCCTTTCTAGTTTCTGTGGTGCATGCATGCAGCTTTAGCCAGAAATATATATGTCCAAACACAACTACAACATTTGTCCGGTGGAGTTGTTGGCCTACCTGCTTTTCTGACTTGGAGATTTTCACTTAAATCAACAAGGCTGCCAAGAGTGGGTGCTGCTGTCTGATCCAAATCCAGTGAGCGCCCTTTAACCAAACCAGAGAAACTGCCCCACCTTGGTGGAACCTCCCTTCTGACTGAACTGGGAGGAGGGAAATGGGAGCCGCCTCCGGCTAGAATGCCATAGATTCTCACTGTTATTGCCCAAATTTCCAGTTCTCAAGCACAAATGCTGTTCTAATTGTTGTATGTCTTTGGTTGATGTCCAGAGTGCTGCATGCTTGTTTTGATCAATTTTGCCCAGCTTTATAATTGCATTTTGGGGAGAGGATTTACCATATTCTCACTCACCCAGAGGCAGAAGTCCCCTGCCAATGCACACTTTACATAACACATTTGGAAGACCCCCTTTGCTATCTTGCAATAAAATACACATATTTAAAAAAATTACTATAATCCTCCAAACAACAACAACAACAAAGAGAAATTAAAAAAATATAGTCTTCCTTTGGGTGTATGTCAATATTTTAATGTGTGGTCTCAACAAAAATAGAAGACAAGCCTCCCCAGTTTTCCAAACACCTCTGAGGGAATGGTACAACTCCACTGAAAACCAATGAAATGATCTATTGTAATCAATCAAGAATGGTTAGGATGGGTGGAAGCAGGCAGGGTACAGTCACACGGTCTGTCCCCATTCAGCAGGGGCTGTGGGCTGGGGAGGCAATGATAAGTAGGCATCAGTACAGTGAGCAGGTGAGTGAATGAGCAAGCGAGTGAATGGACAATACCTGGCGCCTAATCTCAGGCTTCTTCATCCTAGGTTTCTCTTCCCCAAATCTTCAGTAGAGGTCACATGTTTCTAGAAACCCCATTCTGAGGTTGAAATTGGGGTAGCAGAACTCTACTCTTGTGGACATAAGTATTAGTGCTCTAGGTCATCTGACAGCCATCACTGTCATTTTGAGAGACCAGAGGCCAGGCCACCCAGGTCCTAGAGGATCATCTCATGGGACAGGAGGGTGTTCAAATCACGGAACGTTTACACATGTGTCTCTGGTGCCAAGCACCGTGCTGGGCACTGAGGAAGGAGGACCCAGAGATTAATTAGAGTCAGTCTCTGCCCTCATGGAGCTTGTTGTTTCCTTAGGGAGACATTTACAAAGGCTCGTGGGCACTGTTGTGTCTCCCCATGCTCCCTTCACTGCTGCCCCTTGTAGTTTGGATGAGTAAACACTGCTCCAGTTTGAGGGAAGGGACCAGATTGGTCTGAGCCAATCAATATGCGGCCTTCCCCAGGCTACCATGATTGGCACAGTAGGGGCCCAATCAGCATGGAATGGGGAGCTTTTGCTAGAGATGTGAGGAAACAGACTCTCTGTGAATGGTGGGGCATTTGGATGTAAAGCCTGGAATGGTCGTGGCCATTTTGTTCTGATGAGGGAGGGAAGATACCATGAGGATGAACCCCATTCAAAGAGCAGGGCAGAGCCAAGAGACACTGAAAAATTGAACCAGTGTCTGAGCTTTTCAGACTTTTAATGTGTAACTCAGCCTAAGTTGTGTTTCCTGTTACTCGCAATCAAAATCTTTTGTGTGATATGAATAGCTAATACAGGGGAGAGGGTGCAGTAGTGACATTACAAAATGTGTTGTGAGAGCACAAGGGAGGGCATGGTAAAGTCTGCTTTGGGGGATGAGAGAAAACTCCACTCAGGAAGTATTAGAGCTAGATAGGTCTTAAAGGATTTTGCAGAGGATTTTGACAATAGGAAAATTACATTCCAGATGGAGGGAACTGCACCGACCAGAGCATGGAGTTGTACAGGGAGGTAATACTCTGTGTGTCTAAAGAGTGGAAACCTGGGGACAGGGAGTGGGGGACTAGTTTGGAACCAGGGAATGAAAGTACAGGGATGTTTTGTTGCTTTAGAAAGCTCATTCATTCAACAATCATCTCTTGAATGCTTCTGAGGGGCCAGGTACCTCTAAGTGATGTGTACAGAAATAGGGGCAGGTGGGGAGGAGAGTGGGCAGGCTGAGCTGGAGAAAGTCAGGAAGACACCCTGCATATATAGAAACAGCATCAAATAGAGCACTGTTGCCAGCAAGCCTGGATCCCAAGTCCAGATTGGACCTGGGATTGAGTTGAGGGTTGGGTGAAAGAAATGAAGCTTGGGAATTTGGTGGTGGCGTGGAGAACAATGCCCTCCCCCTCCCCCCCACCCCACCAAATAGTACTTCTTGAAACAAATTGCAAGGCAATTTAGTGACACGATGTTCATTAAGGTTTTAATAAAAAGACATTAGGAGCAGTGGTGCAAAAGAAATAGAAAGCCTTTAATCCATTTTGAGTTGAGTTTTGTGTATGGTGTTGGGGAGTGTTCTAATTTCATTCTTTTACATGTAGCTCTCCAGTTTTCCCAGCGCCACTTATTGAAGAGGCTGTCTTTGTATATTCTTGCCTCCTTTGTCAAAGATAAGGTGACCATATGTGTGTGGGTTTATCTCTGGGACCTAGAGTCTGTCATACAGAATGAAGTAAGTCAGAAAGAGAAAAACAAATACCGTATGCTAACACACATATATGGAATCTAAAAAAAAAAAAAAAAGGTTCTGAAGAGCCTAGGGGCAGGACAGGAATAAAGACGCAGACGTAGAGAATGGAGTTGAGGACACGGAGAGGGGGAAGGGTAAGCTGGGACGAAGTGAGAGAGTGGCATGGACATATATACGCTACCAAATGTAAAATAGCTAGTGGGAAGCAGCCGCATAGCACAGGGAGATCAGCTCCGTGTTTTGTGTCCACCTAGAGGGGCACAATAGGGAGGGTGGGAGGGAGGGAGATGCAAGAGGGAGGGCATATGGGGATATACATATACGTAGAGCTGACTCACTTTGTTATACAGCAGAAACTAGCACACCATTGTAAAGCAGTTTTACTCCAATAAAGATGTTAAAAAAGAAAGAAGAAATAGAAAGTGTGGTTGGGGGAAGATGGTGTTTTTTCATGCTTTCTCTCATCAGAACCAACATGCAGTCCTGTCCCCAGCTGGCCCATCCTTAGGCTCACTCTTCCTGGCTTTAGAGCCTGGCTCTGTCTTGGGGACAGCGGGTGGGGGGTGGGTTAAGAGAGATGGAAACTCAGTGGCCTGTACCCAGGGAGCCTTGACCAGCTTCCTCCCTCCCTCTCTGCCTCCCTCCCTTTAACAGATATTATGGCAGAACCTAGGTAATCAAGAGGCTCTTGGACTGCAATTGAAGAGCCGAGATTGCAAGACCGGACCCCTGAGACATTCCGAGGGTCAGAGCTGGAAATGCTCTTGGAGCCCCCTAGAACTTGCTCTCATTTCACAAATGAGGTGGAGCCCAGAGCCCAGAGAGCCCAAGAGACCTGCCCAAGGTCAAAGCCAAATAGTGAGACCCGGAAATTCCATTGATAATAATGAAGCCCAGAATCTGTAGACTTCCTCCAAAGAATTTTCATATCTATTGCATTAAATCAGGGGTCTCAAATTCAAGTGTGAAGTAGGTAACATAAAGGAGTGAAGCTGGCTGAGTATAGGCAGTAGGGAGTGGGTGGTGAGGGGGGAACGGGCAAGCTGTCCCTCAGCTATGGCCCATTGTGGCCACGTGGGAATGTCAGCCCCGTGGGGTCAGATCTTGTGATTTTTTTTTTTTTTTTTTTTTTTTTTTTTGCAGTACGTGGGCCTCTCACTGTTGTGGCCTCTCCCGTTGCGGAGCACAGGTTCCGGACGCGCAGGCTCAGTGGCCATGGCTCACGGGCCCAGCCACTCCACGGCATGTGGGATCTTCCCGGACCGGGGCACGAACCTGCGTCCCCTGCATCAGCAGGCGGACTCTCAACCACTGCACCACCAGGGAAGCCCAGATCTTGTGATTTTTAAAGAGAAGGCAAAAATCCAACTGTTTATGTGAAATTAGTTGGAAATAAGCTTAAAAAGAAATGCTGATTGGGCAAAACCCATGTGGCCTTGCTCAGGCCTGGGGTTGCCCATTTGTAGCCCCTGCCTCATTGGACCCTCACCAGAGCTGGGCGCTATGTCAGTGCAAAGGACAGAGGACGAAATTGAGACAGAGAGAAGGGGAGGTGACTTACTCAATCCACTCAGCTGGGAATAAGGACATGCAGGACTGGAACCTGGTTCCCTTGACCCCCAGCCCATGAGAGCACTGTGGGGTTCCAAGAGAAAGGAGTCTGAGAAACAGGGTTCAAGCAGCAGCCCCCACCTCAAGAGTCAAGGAGGCCTCGAGTGTTGCGATGGGTTTGAACACACCTCCAACCTTCCAGGCTCAGGCTAGGGGATGCCTGGGGGCGAAATCCACAGGGGGTTTTCAGCCTGGTTCTGCATGGTTCCTGTAGAGATGGGCTGTCTTTTTTACTTCGTTTTCTTTTCCGGCATTTTACTACTCAGTATCCTTGAAGTAAACAAGGGCCATTTAAAATATATATAATCTTATTAGTGAGAACCGGCTTCCCTGTGGCTGGTCCAAGTTCCAGAGAGCAGCCATTGGTCCCCAGTGTTGGCAGGGCAGCTGCGGCGGGTGGCTCTCTCGGAGTGCCACATCTGCCCTAGTTTTTGAGGACACTCCAAGCAAATGTCTCAATTAGGCCTCAGGATGGCTGTGCCGTGATTTACATACTCAGAGCCCTGCGGTCTCCTTTGTCCTGGGAATGTCCTTCCTTTGCTCTGCAGGGCTCCAAGGAGGCCACTGCTTCCCAGGGGCGCAGACCTTGGGCTGGATGCCTCTGAAGGTGCTTAACATGCCGAGCAGCATGGAGCTGGGGAGACTGGGCTGATCAGGGAGCCAGAGGCCTCGGCCAAGACTCGCCTGGCTCTGCCTGGTTTGCTGTGTGACCTTGGGCTTGCTGTTTGGCCTCTTTGCTTTTCTAGCAACTAGGATTCCATTAGGAGTTGCAAATCAGTGCATGTGATATTTGGTCCACTGGTGTATCTTATTCAGCCTGCAAAGTGTTTTAGAAATCAGGGCATTTCATTAAAAAAATTCAGATTTCTGAATCTGTTTAATAAATGGTGATCTGGTATGACTGGGCTGGCACCTTCCCCCTTGAGATGGGGCACACGCCTTCTGTTGCTACAGTCCCTACCTGGCCAGCTTCATCCACCTACATGACCCGCTTGTCCCCTAAAGACACATGAGTTCGTGACCCCAGACTAGGTAGTAATTCTAAATACTTTACAAAGTTACAAAGACAAATTTATCTCCTCCTATCCTTGATCTGGATAAGTAAGGATTCTTAACCCATTTTATAGGTTCGAAGCCCAAGATTCAAAGACATGAAGTTGCTGTGTGGTGCAGCTGGGCTCACACCTGTCTGACCCCCAAGCCCACCCTCCTTCCAGGCCTGCATTAAGTAATGGGGCAATCCCTGGGGTCTTCCTGGGCTCACTGAGGCTAAGGGTCCTGCCAGACCTTATTGGAGGCCCTCGCACTCCACCTCTCTGCTACTGGGAGGAGAGAGGGGAAGGGCTGAGGGGCTGGCAACACGTGGAATGTTCTCTGACGCTCTGGTCTGGGGTTCCCCCAGAGGACTAGGAGGGGTCAGGAGACCCCTGTGAAGAGGGATTCCCAGAGAGGCTGGGCTGGGCAGTGGGCAGCGTGCAGGGTGTCAGGGGATTGACGGGGTCCATTCCCTTCCCTGAGGCTTCCTGATTACATGACCACAGGGAGGCTGATTCTCCATAGACCTTGGTTTCCACATCTGCAAAATGGCGCCAACCTCAGCCTTGCTTTGCTCATGGGGATGTTGGGAGGAGTTCACGAGACAAGGGTTTTGCAAAGTTGCAGAAACTCAGGGCAGAAGATAGTGTCATGGTTATGGTATCATGATTAAGAGTATAGGCTCTGGAGGGGAATCTACCATGTGAAAGGTGTGTGTCCTTGGGCGGGTCACTTAACCTCTCTGGTCTAAAGTTTTCTCTTCTGTAAAATAAAGCCGATCATAGTTCCTACACAAGCAATTGTGAGCATTCAATGAACTATCTGAATAAAGTGCTAGCATTGTGCCAGGCATACAGTAGGTGCTTAATAAATGGTAGCCATGAATATACAACATGGACAGATAAATGGGCCTATGATGGCCAAAGATGGGAGTGGTATAGGAATGCTCATTCCCACAGAACAATGACCCTGGCTGGTCCAGGGGCCCAATGCAGGGGGAATAGCGTAGAAATGACTCCAGCCAAGTCCAGGCCATGGCCTCCCCCTCTTTCTCCTCCGTGGGAGCACAGAGGCAAGAATCACAAGGAAGACCTGGGGGTTTGGCTTGGGCTCTGGGAGGGCTTGTCCTGCTGCCCAGAAGGTCGGCTCAGGGCTCATTCCTCTCTACTCCCTGCTTCTCACAGAAAGCCAGCCTGGAGGCCTGGCCCAGCGGGTGGGCAGGGGGTGGTTGACCCCAGATACTGGACAACTTGGTCAAGTGGGGGCAGTTTCAGCCTGACCATGATAAGAGCCTGAGGTTAATGGAGGGTCCCACTGTCGGGTGCTGGAGGGACAAGATTTTAAACAAGCCTCAGCCTTGGAATCCACTGCCCTTTCCAGGTAGCTGGGCTGGGGAGGTTCTCAGGGTGCTAACACTGGCCCCTCTCTGATGAGCTTCCCGCAGGTGCTTTCTCCATTTCTTGATCCCAGAGGCATCTCCTCCATGGCAGCCCCGCAAAGGCTGAGGACAGCCTGGGCTGCTCTGCCCTCTGGCAGGGCCAGTGGAGCGTCCCAGGCAGGAGAGTGGACTCAGGGGCCAGACCAGTGGGATTTGAATCCCGGCTCTGCCGCCTGGCATCTTTGACAAGTGAAAAAGCCACCACCACCACAAAACCCTCCAGTGCCTCTCTTTCCTCATCTGTGAAGTGAGGTAAAACTACGTGATGTATCTCATAGATTCCCGTGAGGGATTATTGAATCAGGCCTTACAACTGCCTGGCACAGAGAAGCGCCAGCTGCTGGTATTTTGGTGCACGTAAGTGGCTGTGTTGGGGGAGGGGGTGAACACTGGGCCCCTCCCTCTCTGGGTCTGAGTTTCCTTGCCCCTGCCGCACTTTCTTAGCACCCACTCACCTCCAGTTCCGAGTCTGGGGTTTTGGTGTGCCAGCGGGGTCCCTCGGCAACCTGACACAGACATTCAGCCCTTGCAGGCAGTGGTGCCCACACCGACACACGAGTCCCCTCCGTCAAGGGTGGAGCCCATGTCAGCTCTTCCCTGCATTCTCACTTCCTTCCTCCCCCGGACACTTGCTTCTGCTCTGAAAGCATTGCTGGCACCCCACGAGGTCTCAGGGCCCGCCCCGGGGGAGATGACGCTTGTGCCACAACGTCTATCCCAGGGGCTCTCATGGGGGCGGCTCCTGCCCCTGCAGCAGGCGTTCTGCCATGCCTGAAGACATTTTTGGTTGTGACAACTTGGGGGGAAGGGGTGCTCCTGGCATCTAGTGGGTGGAGGTCAGAAACACTGCTGCTAAACATACTACAATGCACAGGTCAGTCCCGACAGCAAAGAGTTCTCTGCCCCAAATGCCAATAGCGCTGAAGTTGGGAAATCTTGGTCTCTGGGACAACACAGACATGTGGCCAAGTGGTTAATATAAAATGTGATAAGGCTATAATAGAAGTTGGGTCAGAGTTATTTGGAGGTCCAGAGATGGGAAGAAATAACTGAATTAGAGAGAAGCCAGGGAAGTCCTTATTTGGACAAGTGACAACATCATAATCTCTTCTATGCCTCATATGAGCTCTCTGTGCTCAGCTGACTCATCCAAGATGCACGTACTGCTCTTCTGATGGTTCAGGCCCCATCTGCTCTGGTAATTTCATTTGTATCCCTGGATCCAGCCATGCCTGAAGTAGGACTGGTTATGTGGCACCTATAGATTTCTTTCTTCCTTACATTTGTTTGAGTTGAATTACTTCTAATATATAGATAAACATCCCAGCCACATCTGCACACTCACAGATCTTGTGCAGACTTGCCCCTCAGCCTTATGCACCCAATTGTCCCCCAACTGAAAGCCGTCTTTTTTTCTCCTTCCTGCGGCTGGCTGCTTCCATCAGGGCTGCAGTACCGGCAGCTGCCGTCCCTGCAGCATCAAAATATCCAAGCATCAATTGCGTGATTGAAGTGTTCCATTAGCCCGGAACGGGGGAGCCGTGATCAGATGTGGTTTGTGGAACAGCTGCCCGTGCAGGGCTGGCAGTTAATTAAAAGCCCCATGCACTTAGTGATTAACTAATCACAGCATGGTGGCAGCCAGCAATGATGCGGTGACTTTTCTGTGGGAGTCAGCTGAAGCTCCAAATGTCTGCCCTGGGGCAGTGGTGGCAGCGGGAGGCTTGGGTGGCCCCGGTGTAGACGTCCCAAGCAGTTTGCAGAGCAGATTCCCAGGTGTCTCTCCTGCTTAAAGCTCCCAGGAGAAAGAGTGAAAGGGAACCTGGGTGGGGAGGGTGAAGACAGGGACATCCCTGCAAAGGATGGGGTGGGGCTGGAGAGGAGGGGAGTGTGGGCTGTCAGGATTTGGGAAACACGGAGGAGGGAGACCCGGTGGGATGTCGGGAAGGCAGGGAGGGGGTTGGCCACAGGGGCTGGGCAGAATCCTGGGCCAGCTCAGGGGAGGGAGAGATGATACACCACTGTCCATTTCAGGGCAGTGTGGCACAATGGCTCAGTTATGGTTCTGCCACTTACTGCTTGTGGGACTGTGGACATGGGTTTCAACCTCTCTGCCTCAGTTTCCCTACCTGTAAAACCTGAGATTAACAACCATACCTGTTTCCAGGAGTTGTGGTGAGGATTAATCTGTGTGAAAGATTTCTAACACAATAAGCACGTGAAAAATATTACCGAGCGCTATTAGAAGCAGAAGGCTACTTCCTTAGAGCAAGGAGATGAAGGGCCATGAAGGTGAAAAGTGACCTTGGCTATAATGTACCTACCTCTACCCCTCCCCCAGCTCCCCTAGGAGAAGGCTGGGAACTTCAAAAGCCATGAGGCTTGAGGCTGGTAGGGCTGGGCCGGCGCTAAAAGACAGGTTGCAGTCTAAGTAAGTGGCTGCTCCAGAAGCTGCGTTTCCCTGGAGAACCCCAGGCTGTTACCCCTGGGGCTGTACTTTAGCACCTTGGTCATGCTCCTGGGCCCAGTGCCCTGGTTCCTGATTCTAACCCTGCCCATCGGGCTGACCCCACACGACTGCAAGTAGCTGTGACTTTGACGTCTTTAATCTTGGCTCCCAGACTCCCTCTGACTCAACAGGAAAAGCTCATACTTCCTCATCTCATACTTCCATGCACCCCTGATCTGCTCCAGCCTGTGTTTCCAGTTCTCTCTCTCATTACCTCCATGCTGCTTGCAGACCCCGACGCTGCCACACTCTTGGCTGATAAATGCTTTCTCTACCCTCTTCCCATTTCACTTCTGGAAGTCTGAATCCTCCCCTTCCTTCAAGACCAAGTTCGAGAGTGTTTTCCGCGGGGATGCTCTGCTATCTCTCTCGTTGCGCTGCTTTCAGCTGGCCTGGGGGTGGCTTGGTAGAGTTCCATCTCGAGGTGGTCCTGGAGGGCCTCCCTGAGAGGGCATTGCTGGAGCTGAGCCTTGTGTGAACCTGGAAAGAGGTCCTATGATGGGAAGGGGCTGGGGGAGCCCACGGAGCTGACTAAGGTCTAGGAGGCTGGAGTGAGGAGAGTGATGTGAGGCTGGGCAGAGGAGGAAGGGTAGCAATGGCTCACAGCAGGTGCCATCATCCCTCACTGGTGTGAGGTGGGAGACCTCCCCTGCCTGTGCTGCAGCCTGGCTGGACATCACATGGCCTGTGAAAGTCCAAGTGGGGAGATTGGGTTCCCAGAAATGGACTGTGGATTTGGGACTTGTGTGAAAGTGATAGGGACAATCTGATTGGCTGAGCCGCTGTCACATGACCACCCCTCTGCCGGGTGGGACCCTTGACTAAGCACTCTGAATGTATCCTGTGGGGAGGGATGGTTCTCAAAAGCAATATTGGGGTGCTAGTATCACAGAGGACAAAACCAACAGATACGTCCCCTTCACGGAGCCAGGTCCAGTTTCTAGGAGGGACATGTGTTATCCACGTCTGGGAGGGGGCGCCTCCAACATCTGTCCAGGCCCTTCCCTGAGGGGCCAGGCCATCGCTGGGAAATGGTCAGCAGGTGAGTGCCCCTTCCCTGTCGCCCCCAGGTCCACCGCTGAGGGCGCAAGTGTCTAGGATGTTCTCCAAATTCTGAGGAATGTTTAAGGTGGGTCAATGCGCTATCTCTGGCTGCCATGTGACTGTGGCGACATCTCTGCCTTCTCTGAACCTTTATGTCCTTGCTGGGAATAAGAGACATAGAGCATGAGAAAGTGCTTTGGAAACTGTGCTCAGTCACACCACTCATGACTGCTTTTATCTCTGCTCGTGGTTTAGGAGGGAGCAGCCTGTTTCTACCCTTTGGTGTTGGCCCTGCTCCCCTTTAGTCCCCATCTCTCCCTCTGGTATCCTCCCCCACCCCCTGCCTCCCCTTGGGGCTGGGACATGTGCCTGCATTCCTGCTGAAGGTGTTGCTGTGGGAGCCTGTCCCAAGGCCCTGTCACTTCTTAGCCCAGAGGAGACATGGCTGTGAATGGGGTGGGTGTGGGGTGCCTGGGAGGCTGAAGGCCAAAGTGGTCCCAGGGTGGGGGTGGGGGGATCTGGGGAGCGGCAGTGATGTGAAGATGGTGTGGAGGGCAGGGGCATGGTCCTCACAGCCTTGCTCTGAATAGAGGACATTCAGGTCACATTCCCTAGAGCAAAGTCAGAGGGACACAATTTCTCAGCCAGAATTGCTGGAAATAAACATCTGGAGCTTGGGGGTCGTCATTGATTTGGGGGAGCTCTTGGTTTTCATGGGATTGGTCACTCACCAGATAATTCGGTAAGTACCTTGTCAGCTCGGCTGCTATAACAAAAATACCACAGACTGCGTGGCTTAAAGAACAGAGATTTATTTCTCACTGTTCTGGGGGCTAGGAAGTCTGAGATCAGGGGTCCAGCATGGTCAGGTTCTGGTGAGGGCTCTCTTCCTGCTTTGCAGATGGCTGTCTTCTTGCTGTGTCCTCACATGGCAGAGAGCAGAGAGAGGAGCAAACTCTCTGGTGTTCTTTTGACAAGGACACTAATCCCACGATGGTCTAATTCCCTCCTCAAAGGCCCTATATCGTAATACCATCACAATGGGGATTAGGATCTCAACATATGGATTTGGCGGGGTGGGGGTCGGGGACCCAGACATCCGGTCCATAACATACCTCTTACAAGTTTACCAAATTCATTCATGTCTATTTTCTCATTGGGCTTTATCTGCATTTCACAGCGGGGAAACCTAAGCCAGAGGGGCCAAGAGATTTGCCCAAGTTCACACAGTAGTGGCTTAAGCTTGATAGAAGTTTCTCTCTCACTTAAAGAAGTATGTGGTGAATGGTCCAGAATGACCCTCAGGCCCAGCTGTACTACAGCCCACCTGGACACCATACAGGCTCTGAAAGACCAAATGGGGAGGGAAGGAAGTCCTAGGTTGGGTTTCCAGAAACAGACCCTGCACCCAAGACTCCTGTGAAAGTAATTTATTAGGAAATGTTCTAGAAATGACCAGGAGGGGCTGGGAAGTGACCTACATAGAGTCCTTGCCCTGTGGAGAGGGAGGCTGGGTCAGCTTATCTGCTCCAGGGCTTGTGACTTGGGACTTTTTGGGAACTGAACCTCTCACAGAAGTGTGCAGGTGGGTTGGCAAGGGCTGCCCTGGCCCTGACCATGTCAGGGATCCAGTCCCCTTCTATCCTGTGCTCCTCCATCCTCCAGTATGGCAGCACAGGCTCCAGCCATCATGCCTACCTTTCCAGCCAACAGAAAGGAGGAAAAGAGAAGAAAGGGGGTGCTGCTTTCTATAAGGACACATCTTCGAACCTGTCTGTACATGGCGCTTCAGTTTCCATGTTTGGGGCCAGATCTAAGGCTTGTGGGTACTCCCAGCTAGCACGGGAAGCTAAGAAATGAAGCCTTTATTCCAGGCAACTTGTGCCAGCTAAATTTGGGTTCTGTTACTGAAGAAGGAGAGGGGATAGATGTTGGGGAAAAAGTAGCAGCCATTGTTACAGCTACAGAGTGTGAAAATGGACTTGACCACAGTCCTAGAGATTTCTTTGCAAGGGAGCAGAGAGTTGTAGCTGCTGGGAATGGGGTCTTTACAAGAGGAAGAGTGGGCAGGGGCTGAGCTGCAGGATCTCTGGGTCCACTGAGGTCCTTATTTGTGGGATAAGACTCCACCCAAGGAATAGCTGACTCCAGAAGGATGGTGGTGTACACAGAGCTCCCTGGAAGTGTCTTGGGGGTAGGCAGGCAGGGGGAGCTGTATCGGACTTAATCCTTAGCTGGGAGCTGGGCGCTTGGCTTTTGAGTTCCTGGCTTACCTGGAATCTTCTAGGTCACCTTTGGCAGGTCTATAACATGCCTCAGGCTCTGTTCCACCATTTGTGAGATGGGGACAATGTGAGGAATTCAGGGTCAGACAAGGCTGAGGTAAGAGGTACTTAATTCTGACATAACATTTAAGAGGGCGCCAAAAATCTCAGCAATTAAGATCAATATTTTAATGCAGTATTTTTTTATAGTGGTAAAATATATCTAACATAAAATTTACCAGTTTAACCATTTAAAGTGTTCAGTTCAGTGGCATCAAGTATATTCACATTGTTGTGCAACCATCATCATCCGTCTTCAGAACTTCTTCATCTTCCCCAACTGAAATCCTGTATCCATTAAACACTAAACCCCTATTCCCTGCTTCCCCCAGCCCCCAGGATAACTCTACTTTCTGTCTCTCTGAATTTGACTAAGTAGTTCATATTAGTGGAATCATGCAGCATCTGTCTTTTTGTGACTGGCTTATGTCACTCAGCATAATGTCCTTGGGTTTCTACCATGCTGTAGCATGTGTCAGAATTCCCTTCCTTTTTTTTAAAATTAATTTTTATTGGAGTATAGCTGCCCCTTCTTTTTTAAGGCTGAGTAAAATTCCACTGTGGATATACCACATTTTGTTTATCCACTCATCCATCGATGGACACCTGGGTTGCTTTCTATCCTTTGGCTATTGTGGATAGTGCTGCTATGAACATGGGTGTGCAGATATCTAAGTCCCACTTTCATTGATGCAATACTTTTTAAAAAATCAAAATTCATGCCAAAAAGTCCATTATGAATAGACTATCAAAAAGTGAAAGACGAGATCAGGAACAGCACAGTGCTGAGCCACAGGAGAGCAAAGGGAAGGATGGGTAATACTCACCTTGCACGATCCTGTTTGTGGCACCGCCTTAAATCTTGTGCCCCAGGCCAGTTCCTCACTCTCCTCGCCCTTGTCCTGGCCTGATGAGGATGAAAGGACCCTGGCTGAGCGCGCTGGGCCAGGAGCCTCCTCTTCCCCTACCACCCTGGACTGATTTAGGAACTGGAGTGATGGAGCAGTCTCTAGGTTAGAAAGCTGAAGCTGGGGTTTCTTCTCCCCTTGGATAGATTCATCTTAATTAGCCCCCTCAGATAACGGTTCCTTCCCAGGCTGAGGCAGCTGAATTATGGAGACAGTCACTATATCTTCCTTCCCCTTGAATTGTTTTGCCAAGTGACAAACCAAGAGATGCATGTCCCCTGCTCCAGGTTGCCTTGCAGAGCTGGCTGTGAGGTCACCTAATGAGGCAGGAGACGGGGCTCCCAATCCGTCACCTTGTAGCCCGGGCAGGTGGTGCCTGGCGCTGTGCGCAGGGTGTGACTGTGGGTACTACCTGTGTGAGTGAGTATGTAGGGGTCCCACCAGGACGAAGAGACATTCTCCTTCCTGAGCTCAGAGCCCCCAAAGAGGAGAACTCGTGAAATTCCCAAAAGGGAGCGTCTTCCCTTAGTCATTCAAGGAACATTTAGTGAGCACCTACTGTGTGCCAGGCAATGAGTGAGGAGGTGGGCGTGAGGGTCGGTAAAGAGATGGGTCAGTTGTGGCCCTGAGCTTATAACAAAATAAATGTTTGTTCATGTGTCAGGAACTGAGATGCGCCCGGTTACTGGGTGTGAGGGAGGGCAAACGACGGGGTGGTGAGAGTCCGTCCAGCTCTCATCCTTGGCTGGGGAGAGAGAGAGAGAGAGAGAGAGAGAGAGAGAGAGAGAGAGAGAGAGAGAGAGAGAGAGTGTGTGTGTGTGTGTGTGTGTGTGTGTGAAAGGGGCTGCCCTGGACCTTGCCTGCTAACCTGAAACTGACCAGCAGATGGCGCGAGTGCTACGGGAAAGTCAGGGACTGCTGGGGAGGGAGGGAGGAGAGAGGGAGACAGAGAGACAGACAGACGCAGGAACAGAGTCAGAGACAGAGACAAAGACAGAGGCAGAGAGAGAGAGAGAGAGAGAGAGAGAGAGAGAGAGAGAGAGAGAGACAGAGTATATTAGTCTGTTTGGGCTGCCATAACAAAACACCATAGACTGGGTGGCTTGACAACAGAAATTTCTTTCTCACAGTGCTGGAGGCTGGCAAGTCCAAGGTCAAGGTGCCAGCAAGGCAGGGTTTCATTTTGAGCCCTCTTCTCTTGGGTTGTAGGCTGCTGCCATCTCACTATGTGTTCACAAGGCCTTCCTTAGTGTATGCTCCTGGAGGGAGGGAGGGAGAGAGAGAGAACTCTTCCTGTTCATATAAAGCAGGCAGTCCTATCAGATTAGGGCCCCACCCTTGTGACCTCATTTAACCTTAATTAGCTCCTAAAGACCCTCTCTCCAAATACAGTCACATTGGAGGTTAGGGTTTTAACATATGAATTTTAGGAGGCACAATTTAGTTTACTGCAGAGAGAGAGAGACAGGGAGAGAGAGAGAGAGAGACAGGGAGAGAGGGAAAGAGAGGAAGAGAGACAGAGACAGAGATGGGGGTGGGGTCGGTGGGGGGAGGAGGGAAGAGCCCACGGCACTGGGTTGGGATCAGAATTCCTGGTTCTGGGCCAGCTTTGCCATTCACTTCATTGTGACCCCAAGCAGACACTTCTCCCTTGGAGCATCCACATCTTCACCTCCAAAGGAGGTAGATGTGCACCCCTACCATACCTGCTGAAGTAGCTACACACTTATAGAGAGCAGCTCTCAAGGGCCTCCCCCCTATTTTCTCACTCAGAGACACAGCAACCCTATGAGATGGGCATTAACGTTGCCTCCATCTTTCAGATGAGGAGACCGAGGGTCAGGGAAGTTAAGTGGCCTGCCCAAGGTCACACAGCTCGGACTCAGACCCAGGTCTTCTGACCCTGTGGTCTAACTAGTGAGCGCTCTGAGAGGGTAGAAGATACAACACAGATGCGAAGGAAACTCAGAACTTCTTCGCACAGCTAAGGTTGACCAGTTGGTCTCACACAGGGGGTCTCTGCTGCGGTTTGCACAAAACTCTGGAGAAAGGGCAAATTTGGTGCAGGGAACACAGGCCCCCAAGCTAATGGCCGGGAAGCTGGCTCAGAGACCTGGGAACCCAGAAAAACACTTCCTGGACACAAGGATACCAAATAAAACTGTCCAAGACGGTGGCTTCTGTCCTGCCTTGGTTCGCTGGATGGTGAAGCACATCTGGCGCTTGGCTTCCACTGTGTGGCATGTACAGGGACGTATGCAGAGGAGAATCCACTCCTTTTCTCTCCGAGACACACGAGGGACGCCTAAATCTAATAAGTTAATTTAGACTCCTAGAAACAAGATTAAATTTTCAAATGAAGGCAGGCTCTGACAGCTAAGGCGTAAATCTTTTATTTAAAATAGAGACTAAACCCATTCAAATGCAATCAGCAATGACAGATGCAGATAGAAACAAGCTCTGATAGCATAGACGCGGTGGTGTGGATTTGTTCGCTCTTGGTGACATATCACAAAGGGTGACCTCAAGTTCAGTCTGAGTGTCAGCCAACAGTGAGGACTCTGCATCCATTTCCATGTGGCTTGTTGACCCAAGGTGGAGCCAGGGGAGATGCCAAGGCAGGTGGGAGGGAGCCAGCCTCGGAGGTCATCGTCCCATTGCTACCCCCTCAGCTGCCACAAGAGGGCAGGAAAGAGGGCCAGCAGTGTTTGGCGGTCCCCAGAGTGGCAGCAAAGGAGCCTGAGGGGGAGAGAACGGGGAGCTGTCGAGAGCAGGCGGGAGAGAGTTGAGGTAAGAGGAGAAGGTAGGTAAGGACAAGTGGGGCATTTCCTGGAGCTGCCAGAGCAAAGGAAGCCCTGCAGGCCCCTGACCTCCCAACAGTCTTCTGCTTCAGCTGCCTGTGGGTGGGCATTCCTGAGGGCCAGACATTCCCTACACGATCTCACTCAATCCTCACATCAAACCCTTTCACAGATCACAGGCTGAGGTTCAGAGGGTTAAGTCCACGCCTGAATTGCACAGCCAGTTAGTGGCAGAGTCACGAGCCCTCCCAGGGCGTGCTGACTCCAGTCCCTCACTCTCCCCACCTGACACTCCACAGCTCACAAACATCCAGAGATGCCAGGGGGTCTAGCAAACGTACAGGCACCTTGGTTGTTCCAACTCAGGCAAAGAACAGAGAATGATTTCTCCTGAGTATCACCCCCTTTTTGAAGTTTTCAGATGCTTGCTGCCAGACCTCTTTACAGCACAAACTCAAAGTCACCACCACAAACATACATCCCTGAGGACCGGGGATTCCCAGATGGATAACCCATGAGTTCATGTTCAGGGGCATGTTTACCAGGACGCTGCTAACAGAGAAAAACCCCCACTCAAGACAGTGCTTGTGTTATGTAAGTTTGGGAAACACTGCCTACTACAACCCCTCCTGAAGAGTCACAAAACACATTAGAACATTAAAGCCTCTGAGAAGTCCAGCAGAAAAGAAGCCTGTTTAACCTCGTTTATCCCAGCATTTTCCCAACTTATTTGAACACGAAATGTTTGTGTTTCTTTCATTAGACATAAGATCACATCAATCCATCTTCCAAGGAACCCATTTTGGGAAACATTAATCTAAGAATATTTCAAGTTGGCCTGTGGCTCCCTGCTTCTCCAGAATGCATATTATGGTACATGAAACTTCACCATTAAATACTTGAAGCAGATGCCCAGAGAAGGCATAGTTGACATTGGTGGTTCTCAGTCTCTTTAGGATGTCTCCTTGGGTAACTTGATGAAAGTTGTGGGGTTTTTTTTCCCCCAGGTGGAGAGAAGCATGCACATATATCATGTACATACACTCGAGTGTTGACTTCAGATTTAAGGGTTTGTGGGTTCTTTGTTACCCAGAGGCCTCAGGTCATAAACCCCTGCTTAATGTCACCATCAGCTGAAGTCCTTGGTGCCACTGTTAACCGAGCACTCGGCCTTAGGAAGAAGGCCAAGCCTGTTGGGGTTAGGGCTGCTGAGAGGGTCTGGGTGAAGGGGTCTGGCACACTCCTGTCCTGTGACAAAGGAAGACCGGAGGGTCATGCCAGTTTCATGTGTTCAATGTAGAGAGTACTCAACAGGGTTCCGAGTAGGAACGGAAGGCATCAGGCAGCTTGACCTGCAGAGACCTCTCTGCAGGTCTGAGGGACCTGCCCACAGCCCTGTGGGGAGTATGAACGTCACGGCTCCCACATCTCTCAAAGCCCCCCATAGCCTAGTGCATGAGAATCTCTGTTGCTGATGCTTGCCCAGCACCCATTCCCTGTCCCCCCTTCTTCTGGGGATAACACCCTGGTTGTCCCTGGGGAACCACCCCCGCCTCGAACTAGTCCATGTGTGTGGTATGGCTTGGACCTTACCCCCAGATTCAGGGCGGGGCTCATGACCCAGGTTCATGACCTGGACAGTCAGAGGATACCATTTTTCAGGTCACAGTGACTGGTTTAGGGGTAGGCATGCGATCCAAGCCAGAACAATTAGTTCCAAAGGGATACATTATGGAACTTTTCCTGAGAAAGAGCAGTTCTCTTGGGGCTGTGGATTAAAAAAGTATGCCTGGAGCTGCTGGTGGCCACCTTGACCCATGAAGAGAGATTGCCTGAAAATGGATCCTCTACTGAAGAGATCAGGTAAAAGACAGAGAGCTGGGGTGTCCCAATGAGACTGTTTGAAACTATATCCAGCCATGACCCAAATTAATCCTATCCCTGGCACAATTACATGAACCAGTGCATTTCCTTTCTTGCTTAAGAGCATGTGTTGGATTTCTGCCACTTGCAACTGAAAGAGCCCTGACAGATCCCCTGTGGTTAAAAACACACCCCAGGTCCATGCCAGGTAGCTGAATTAGAATCTCCAGGAATATAGATGTATCTATCTATCTATCTATCATTTATCTATCTATCTATCATCTATCTGTCTACCTACCTATCTATATAGATATACATATCTTCCTGGAGAATCTAACGATCTAACAGCTCTAGCTTGTAATAATTTCCCCTGCTTTTGTACCACGGAGGTCACAAGATGCCCAGCTAGGGAATCCAAGATTATCCACATGTGGAATTCATCCAGTAGAAGCCCAGGAGTCAAGATATTTAACATGGTTTGTCTTAGTTTATTCCCATTTTCAAGCTCTCAAATGGGGCTAAGAATCATGTGATTGTGACAACTTAGCTTTGCACAGGAGCGAGAAACTGCTCTGTGTTCATCTAAACTCATCTCCTCGTCTTCCTGTACCCACAGCTAGACCACACGTCCTATCCCGTCTCGTAGGTAGGTGTGGCCACGAGCTCGGTTCTAATCAATAAAATGTGAGCAGAAGTGATGTGTGCCATTTCCAGACTCAGCTTATAAAAATCTCCCTGGATATTCTTCATGATTTTTGCTTTTACCTCGATGCAGATAAACACAGGAACCCATTTTGGAAGGTGTCAGAGCCACAAGGAGGAAGGACCCCAGGGTACCCAGTACCAGAATCACTCTTGGAGGCAAGCCTCACGGCTATCAGGAATCCCTGTCTGGGGTTTTACACAAGCCAGATATAAATGTCTATTGTGTTAAGTCACTGGGATTGGGGGAATCCCAATCCTACAGTTGTTTGCTTAACAGTGAATTTTTATGAATTTCAGATAACTTTTCCATCCATTGATTCATCTGTGTTTTATAAAAACTCTGGGTGGCAGTCTGGGAATGGCATTTTACAGATGACAATGCTTGTTCTAGCTTAAGTCGTTGGTAGGAGGATGGAAAATGCTTCTCAGAAGAGCAGTTTGATGCAGATGTGAAGAGACTATGATGATAATAGCTCTTTTCTTGGCCCTGGTTAGAGTTCTTCCCTGGGACTCAGCACCCAACTTCCCACCCTCTCTGCCCCCAGTCCTTTCCCGGTGAAGACTCTGGGGACTCTGCCTCTGTCCATGGTGCTGAACCCAGTGGCATTTATAGAGCCTTGTTATGGAATGAACTTGGACTTAAACATTAGAACTGTGCTTTACTTCTAAACATTTGTTCCCTTGGAAAGTCTTTTAACCTCTCCAAATGTTAATTTTCTTATCTGTGAAATGGAAAATTATACTTTCTTCATGAGATTGTTGTGAAGATTAAATAATGTGGAGAGGGCTTCCCTGGTGGCGCAGTGGTTGAGAGTCCGCCTGCCGATGCAGGGGACACGGGTTCGTGCCCCGGTCTGGGAAGATCCCACATGCCGCAGAGCGGCTGGGCCCGTGAGCCATGGCCACTGAGCCTGCGCGTCCAGAGCCTGTGCTCCGCAATGGGAGAGACCACAACAGTGAGAGGCCCGTGTACAGCAAAAAACAAACAAAAAAAAAATAATAATGTGGAGAAACTACTGGTGTAGTAGGAGTGTCATTTTACACCGTTCTCCCCCACTTAAAAATTATTGAACCACTTCCTTCCCTCCCTCCCCTCCCACCAAGAATAGCAGGTGAACTGAGGATGATTCTTATTTATGTGTAATATTGACTTCAAGGGTCAAATCTGTCATCCACTGAGGTTTGAGTGAATTCAGAAAAAGGAAGCAGACTCTAGACTCTAGACTATCCCTCATGATTCTAGCTGCTATAGGCTATAAAGGCTTACAGAATATTCTAAGAGTTTAAGGGAAATGGAAATTTGAAACTTGAGGAAAAGTATGTTTTTTTGTCCCCTTTCTTCACTTGTAAAATGGTGAGGGGGGGGCAGGTGGCAGCTCAGTTTTTCTGACCCCATAGAACAAGGACAGCTTTTAGTATTCTCACCGCCCGTGGATCTTCTTCTTTGTAAAGATTTTGTCAACTAAACAGTCTGCACTTATTAAGGAATAACTAATTCATTTCCCCAATTTTATTAATAAAAGACATTTAGAAGCAATTGTGCGATAGAAACAGTTTTAAGCTTCCCAGTTTAATGAAGTGGCTGATGCTGTAGTTAGTCTGTGTGGCCTCATTATCGGCTAGTGTGTGGGTTCCCTTAGGTTTTCTGAATTTTTGCCAAGAATTCACAGGACCCAGTGTTACTTCTGTGAACCTCAGTGCAGGAGTCATTGCTTTCAGTGGGCTCTCAGAACCCTTCAAGCTCTGACCTGTTGAGCTCTGATATACTAGGAGGGGTGGAGCACAGTGGGCACAGGTGAAGAGGAAGGAGAGGGGGTTGTGGGAAAGCAGTATGTACCTTGGGGGTCAGAACAGTAGGGACACCCTCTAGTGTTTGGCTTAATGCTCGTCTGGGAGATGGGCAGAGAGAGAGAGAGAGAGAGAGAGAGAGAGAGAGAGAGGCTGGAAAGTTGGTTTATTAATGAAAACATGGCCACCAAGAGAAAGAGTCAGTTGGTCCTCTTTCTGTCAACACGTTCTCTCTCGCACATAAATAGGGAGCTAATTTGAAATAAGAAGGATGCTTGGTGGGCATAGAACTCGAGTTAGGGAGTTCATAGTTTTAATGACATTGTCTGCAAACTATGATGGCTATTGGGCTAAAACTTCCTAGAAAGGGCTCTTCAGGCCCTTTCAGGAGTGGAAACCCCACTCTGTCCCAGATAATGCTGGAAGCAAACCACTAACGCTGTACCTTTGGGCTCTGCTCCGACTCGTGCCTGCTACCAGGGAACCCACCTGAGACATTCAAGCTGCTGCACTTCTTACCTGCTCTGCGGTTCAGTGAAGCTTCTCTTAGGGCGAAGCAAGGGCCTCCTTCATGCTGCTGGCCTCCTTTTGTAATATCTTATTGGTTGGTTTGAGCCTCAACGGGGTCACCCTCAAGTTAGGATGACAGCCATTCTGGATTTGAATTGATGGCATTCTGAGTCCAGAGCCTGTTCTCTTGACCACAACCCTAACCTGCCTCTCTAAGGCACCTGGCCCTTGAACCCTAGAGGCACATCTCCTCCTCGCCCACCCTGTTCAGAAAGCTCAGCCAGAGGGCCTGGTGAGCTAGAACAGGAGGTATCCCCCAGGATGTACCGACCCTGACTCCAACTCTGTAGCCTCGGCACAGCGGAGGGCTTACTCTCCTCCCAAAGGCTCAGGGCTCAGTCTCTCCCTGGGTTTATGAGCTGAATAGGTGAAGGGCATGTCTGACCTTTCCAGTCGCTTCTTCCTGCTTCATCACTGTAGCTGCTACAGAAAAATGAACTCCTTTTTTTTTTTTTTTTTTTTTTTTGCGGTACGCAGGCGTCTCACTGCTGTGGCCTCTCCCGTTGCGGAGCACAGGATCCGGACGCGCAGACTCAGCGGCCATAGCTCACGGGCCCAGCTGTTCCGCGGCATATGGGATCTTCCCAGACGAGGGCACGAACCCGTGTCCCCTGCATCGGCAGGCGGACTCTCAACCACTGCGCCACCAGGGAAGCCCCAGAAAAATGAACTTCTTTCATGCATTTCCAACTGCCAAAAACACAGCAGCCACGGCCAAGGACTAGATGTGTGATTTGCTGGAAGGCTGGGACCTCATCCTTCCTGCAGCTTGACGCTGCCACAGCCCAGATGCGAAGCAGAGGCCTGGTGAGGTCTCCCCTGGGCCCAGGACTGAAGCTCCCCCAAGAAGGACAGAAGCTTAGAGGGCTACACAAGGTCTACGGCAGCCGCTTAACTTTAAATCTGCTCCTAGCACCCTGCATTCCTCCCTCACTCTCAAGCCCAACCTTTACCCTGATCCTCCTGGCCAGCTCGCTGCACCCCCGTCCCATGCTGCCGCCTCCAGAGCAGGTACATCTCTCCCACCTCTGGGGGGTCAACGTCCCCACGTCCTTCCAGGCCCACCCACTCCTTCCCAAGTCCCTCGCCTGGGATGAACTGCTCCTGCCTTGGTCTTGCTGTTCACTTTGTGACGTGCGTTGTGTGGTTCCCTCCTCTATTGTGGCCCCTTTACTTTCAGTCTTGGGCTCTGTTTATTTGCAGGCTTTCTTCTCTTTAAAACAAAACAAACACAAGGTGCCATTGTCTGGATCTTGAGAAACTGTAGAACCCTCCTCTTCTTTTTGCATTGCTGGGTACATTTCTTGTTTCTACCCGAATGATCTGCCAAGGCGAGAAGGTTAATTTATCTGAGTGGGAGTATGCCAACATCAGCCTGAAATAAAGGTGACGGCACTTAGGATAAAACCCGAACCCCTCATGATCTGGCCCCACTCACCCTGACCTCATCTCCCATCTCTCCTCATCACGGGCTCAGCTCTGGCCACACAGCCTTGAGGCTGGTCCTCAGGTCCTGCTTCTGCTCAGGCCTTTGCCCCCATCATTCCCTCTGCCTACAGCACTCCCCCGGCGTCTCTGCAGGCTGGCTCCTTCCCAGCATGTGGGCTCAGCTCAGCCTTCCCTGACCTCTCCATCTTGCCCGATACTCCCTGGTATCTCTCTATTGGAATATATTTTCCTGATATATTTTCCTCGCTGCACTTGACAATTTCAGAAGTCATCCTTTCTTTAAAAGATTAGTTTCACTTTGTTACCGTCATGCTCCACTAGGACATAAAGTCCACATGAAGTGGGATCTCGCCCATCTTGCTTTTGCTGCTTCCTTAATGCCTAAGAGTGCTGGGTGCACAGAAAGTACTGATTTCAAGTTTGCTGAACGAATAACGGTGGGGTGATCACATACCAGCATCACATGCGAATGTCTGTCCTTTCCGTTTTGGGAGTTTCTACCCCAGCACCTAGTGTCTTGCCTTTAGCGTGGAATAAATGTGAATGAAATGAATTAAAGGGCCCCTCACCCACTAGATTATCTTTGATGGGACGGGCCAAGTTGTGTGTTTCTGACTCCCCAGAATCTTGAAGAGCAGCTGTTCAAAGCACCTGTTGAATGGAATAGAATCCTTTGAAAGTATTATGTCAACTTTGGTAACTGAGGAAGAAGGGCCTGTCTGGTCCTTTGAATGTGACTTGTTGGACAAACTAACACCTTGAGTTCTCATTCTCAGTTGTGGGTTCTGGGTCATGTGAGTGCAAAGGCTGTACCTCACACAGCAGATGTGTTGATGGAAACAGGGAGAATCTGGCTAAGATGCTGAGTGTCAGAGGAGCGGCACAACATCCTTCTGACACTTGAAAATTGCAAATTTGAAAGACTCCTTCTCACTTGTCAGCTGTCCGGGCCTCCCCTGCACAGATGGCTTCCAGGCCTCGCCCTCCCAGGCTGGATTTCCCATTGTCCCACAGCCAGTAGGCTGGTATCTTTTTTTTTTTTTTTTTGCGGTACGCGGGCCTCTCACTGTTGTGGCCTCTCCCATTGCGGAGCACAGGCTCCGGACGCGCAGGCCCAGGGGCCATGGCTCACGGGCCCAGCCACTCTGCGGCATGTGGGATCTTCCCGGACTGGGGCACGAACCCGTGTCCCCTGCATCGGCAGGCGGACTCTCAACCACTGCGCCACCAGGGAAGCCCGGCTGGTATCTTTGAGGCCCACCATCGGCATAGCAACTCAAATGTCCTAGTCGCTTGGTTTCAGACTGCTTTCTCAGGTCTCTTTCAGTTACAAGTGACTTTAAAAAGGGAATATATTGGCTCAAGCACAGAAAAGATGTTGGGTAGAAGTTGCTTCAGGCGTGGCTGGATCCGGGGGATCTGTGTGACTCTGTTTATTCTTCATGTGGGGTCCCCCTAATGGCAGCTGTTAGGGGCAAGGTGGCCCCTGGAAGCCTCAGCATCACCCATCTACTTCAATTGTCCAAACATTACTCACTCCATTCTAGCCACTCACTTTTTTCTGTTCCTTAAATAAACCAGGCATACTCTTGCCCTAGGATATCTGCACTATTCCAAGTGCATGGAAATCCCTACCCCCTCCCCTCCATGGCTGTGTATCTCATTCCCTTACCTCCTACAAAGCTTTGCTCAAAGCTACCTTCTGAAGCTGCACCTGACCACCCGATTTAAAATCGGAATCCATTTCCCCAGCATTCCCAGTCCTTACTTTGCGCGTCCTCTGCACCCCCCATAGCAGTTACTGCCTTCTAACTTCCTGTATATTTATTATCTCTATTGTCCTCTAGCCCACTAGAATGTCTGTTTTGTTTGCCAATGTTTGTTCACCAAGAACCCAGTAGAGTCGTGTCATATAGTAGTTGCTCAATTTGTTGGATGAATGAATGAAGCAGAAAGAAATTAATTCAGCATCCAGACATAGGAAATACAGCAGTAAACAAACGAAAAAGTCTGCCCCTTTGGGACCTTACTTCATAGTGGGGAAGGCAGAGAATAAATGAGATTTTTAGAGAGTACTAAATACATGGAGTTTCAGGTGACAGTAAGTGCTGGGCAGGCAGACACGGCAGATGCCCACAGTCAAGACGAGACCTAGTTCCTGTTGTATGCTGAGAACCTGACAAGGATGGAGATGATTCTTGGTTCTGCTGTTTAAATATTACTCTTTTTGAAAGCGAGACAGGATAAGCACATTGCTAATGACAGTAATAAAGTGTCTCTCAGATTTGTTTACAGGCTGTTTGCTTTTATTTTCATTCCCTTCCCGACTCGTTTCAGGAGCGGGTGTGGGCAGCCCCCTGCCAGTCCACATTCCCTTGACATTTCCCACTCACATGGTGTAATGAAGAAATATGCAAACTGGCTGGGAGCTACTGGTGTTTGGAAGCCCCTCTTGGAGCCAGCTGCTGCGGGGAGGAGAAGAGACCCAAACCAATAAGCAGGTATTGATTTGCATTGGCATTAATGTCTTTTTATATCAACACAAGCATTTTATCAAAACTTGCCTGGGGGGAACATCCATCTTCATATTGACTTAAATGGAAGATATTACAGGGTGGGTGTTCTATCTACACAGTATGGAGCTCTGCATACAAATATAGATGCATAATCAATATTTCATCATAAAATTATGATCTGGTTTGGATGTTCTGCAAAAAGAATCTCAAGATGAATAACAAAGTACAATAATAATTTTGAAATGCAAAGATTTTTTTCCATTTTAATAAAAGTTGGGGGCTTCTGCTGGCCATCCTGTGTGGGCAGCAGGAAAAGACCCATCTGGCTGGAGGAGGGGTATGGTGGGAGCATTTGCAGACCAGAAGGCTGCCTTGGTTTTGCTGTTGGAGCATCAATTGTGGACACACTCTAGGCCTATTCGTTCATCTACCTGTAGCCCCCATTGCTGGCCCACGTCTGGACCCTCTTTGGTCTCTTCATCACTTCTCTGCCAGCTTCACTGTACTTTTGGCTCCAGGGGTTGGCAGGTGCCACTCTTGTGCTCCTGGAACCACTTTAACTGCAAAAGCTGAGAGCTGGAAGGGACAGGCAGTTTCTATCCCGCTGGGTGGCCCTCAGGTAGAGATTGAGGAGTGGGATTAAGAAAGCCCAGCTCCCTAGGTCTAGTTCCCTGGGGGATCAGGTGGAAGCTGCCCTGGGGGCTTTGTTTGATCCTGTTCCTGTTCTCCCCCTGCCCCCACTTCCTGGCCTACTTCTGCTTCCCCCTCATGAGACCCCCACGAGCATTTCATAATATGACACCTGCACAGGAAGCCTTGTCTACCAGTCTGCTTCTGGGAAATCGGACCTAACACATACCACCCATTCCAAAACGATTTATTGAGTCTCTACTGTGTTCCAGGCACTGTGGCAGGAGTTAGGGATAGAACGAGGGAAGCAGATACAGCCCGCATCTCTGTATCAATTTTGGTGCTTTAGGTGGGCTATAAACAAAGGAAATCTCACATGGATGGGAAATCAGAGGGCTCCAGCACCCTCACGATACAGCAGCACCACGCACCTGGTTCTTCCACCTCTCTGCTCAGCCGGGCGCAGGGCTGGCTTCACCCTCAGGCTGGGAGCACGAGGCTGTAGCTCTTCTAGCCGTCACAGCCAGACATGAGAGCATCCAGAGGAAGACGAATGACCATCTCTTCTTGTGGCTTTCTCTTTAAAGCAAGGACGCTTTCCTAGGTCCCTGTCTTCCCTAGCAGAACTATCTTTGTCTCATTGGCCTGAAATGGGTCACATGCTCCTTCTCAGAGCCTGTCCCTGGCAAGGGGGTAGAATTACCCTTGGGCCAGTCAGGTTCATCCTGGGGCCTGGGGGTTAGGATGGTTTCTCCCGGCTTGGGGACGTTTGAGGCCATGGACAGCTGAATGCAACAGCAGGGGCTCTGTTAGGAGGGAGAGAGGGTTGATGCTGGGTGGGGACCACTGCTCCTCTGTCACTCTGCCCTCTGGGTTCCTTCCTGGCGCCTCCCTCTGGCCACCATTCAACACTCACTGTCTGTTTATGCGATTTGGTCTGTCTTCCTTCTACATGGTGACTCTCTGAAGGCAGCAACCTGTTTTGCTCACTGCTCACCTATGAATAGCATAATGTCACACATATAATTTGCTCAATAAATATCTGGTGAATAAGTGAATGGTAATAGTGACCAAACGAGTGTATAAATGATCATCTATGGTTTGAAAATCAGATGTGAAGTGAAGGTGAGGGGGTTTCCCATCCCCCAACAGTGGGGCATGCCCCGTGATGATGGCAGGGCAAGGGGGCCACTGCTCCCCTCCCAGATGAAGGAGCCAGGATAAAGCAGGAAGGGCTCCTTCTGGAGGGAGCGAGGGCTGAGGCTTTGGGTGAGAAAGGCCTGGGCTCACTTGGGCTCTGACACCGACTTTAGCTGTTACCCCTCCTCTCTGGGCCTCACTACTTTCTCTAGAGGAATTGGGAGGATTCGATCATTGACCAATTTGCTGAGCACTTCTTATGTGAAGATGCTGGGATGCATGCAGGAAAAGCACAGGGTGTGATTCAGGTGTTTGGGGGATCCAGCTGTGGGGCTCAGGGCTGGATCCTTAAGCTGAGGTTTGAAGGATGCATCATCGGGCAGCTGGGGGTGGAAATGGGGACACACCGCAGGCAGAGAGAAAAAAGCAGGTAGAGAGACGCTGGGGTGGGACCTGGGCTTGTTTGAGGAAAACAAGGCTGGCCTGGCATGAACTTGGGGTGGGCAGGGGCGCATGGTAGGAGACGAGGCAGGGAGGTCAGTGGGAGCTGGAGCCAGGAGGTGGCACAGCACAGACTTTGTACTTTATTCCCAGGGTGACAGACATTACTGCTGAGGTTCAGAGTGAAGCGGAGGGGATGAAGATGGGCAGACTGGGTGAGGGGCTGCTGCAGTCTCCTAGCGGGAGTCGAGGTGGCTTGGATTGGCACAGTGACAGTGGCGAAGGAGAGAAAGGGCCTGACTGGAGAGGTCCTCGGGAGGAGATCTGGTAGCTGGGAGTCCAAGATTCTGCCCTGGTTGGGCGTCAAGGACACCTGTCCTCTCCTGCTTCCTGAGCAGTATAGACCAGGTTCTTCCCATCCAGGAGGGAAGCTTTCTTTCCCTTTGTGCCCAGGGAAGGAAGGGGAGAATCAAGCATAATGCAGTTAAGAAATACTATGTAATCAATCACGTGAGCTTAAATTAAATGCAGGGTCCAAACGTGTCGCCTAGCATTTTTTCCACACCAAGCAGAGGCCAAGGTGGATAACCAGTACATCTAGAGTGTCGCTATTTGAAGGTGGAGAAAGGGATCCTCATTATTTCTGGTGAATGAGAAGGTTGGAGGGGAGAAAAAATAAGGGAAATGTTTGGGGGCATACGTTCTAGAAAAACTAACACCTTGTCCAAAATGAGTGGTGATGTCACGGAAAGTGCATAGAATTTGGAGTCAGAAGGCCTGCGTTTGAATCCCAGTCCTGCTGTGTGACCCTGGGTGGGTCATTAGCCTCTCTGATTCTTATTTTCCTCACCTATAAGATGGGGATGATAACGGTTGCTTAAGGAGGTGACTGTGGGTATGAAATACAATAATGTTGGTGAATGTGCTTTGTCAGCTGCAAAGCACTATTTAATGTCAGGATTATCAAGAAAGTATTTTTTAAGTAAAAAAAAATCAGTTGGGTGATACTATTGAATTAATGTTAATTTGAGGGTGTTATGTCTTTATCCTTAGGAGATGCATGCCAAAGTATTTAGGAGTGAAATGTCAAGTTGTCTAGAACATTCAAATTGTTCAGTAAAACCCAAAATTGTACAGCTCAATGCATTATCTGTCTATACATATATCTCCATCTATTTATATCTGTATCTATATATTAAGAGACATAAAGAAAAAGTGACATAACACTAACCACTGGGGAATCTAGCTGAAGGGTATGAGTGTTTATTAAGTTATTCTAAACTTTTCAGTAGATTTGAAAACTTTCAAAATAAGAAACAGGGAGAAAGTCACAACTGGACTGTAGATCTAAGTATGAAAGGCAGAACAATACCTCAGGAGGTCACTCAAAGGCAATATCTCCCTGACCTTGGTCTTCAGTAGGGAAGTGCAGCCACTGCCACACTGTGGCCTGGCAGGGCTGGAGCAGAGGGAAGAAATGCCCCAGCTTCTCTCCCTGATCCCTCCCATCTCTTCCTGGTACCCTCCGTGGGCTGAACCCACTCAGATACCAAGGGCGGAGCCTGGTGATGAAACCCATGGAACCCAAAACCCATGAAACCCAAAACACCTCCAAGGGCACAGAGCTGGCTGCGGGGTGGAGAAGGGCAGAGCATGGGTCCAAGGGACAACTGGAGAATGACCAGCACCCTCCTTTTGCAGCAACCAGCAGGCAGATAGTCCTTTCTCTCAGTCCCCCTAAGGCTAAGTGATAGGGAAATGACACCATCCTGACCAACAGCTCAGCTGTAAAGTGGAGTCTCTGCCTGGATCTGGGAAATATTTCCTTTTTTTTTTTTTTTTTTTTTTGATTGGAGAATGATGCATGAGGAAGGCCAGTCGCTCCCTCCCTGATGTTGGGTTTTATGGTGTGAGGACACGATGCCAGGGACTGCTGCGGCCCTGCTGCCCTGCCACCACGACGGAGGGAAGGCCAAGAGGATGGCAGAGCAGCCCTTTGTAATCCTGCACCCAATTCCAGTGGGTGTGGGAGGTTTTCCCACACAACCAAACAATTCTCTGACACCAGGTATCCTACAATTCAACTCAATGCTGACACTGTCTACCTGGATGCTGCATCAGACCCCACAGGTTAAGGGCTCCATCCTACAAGACTGCCCTCACACCCCCATTTCTGATGGCAATTGCAAGCCCAGCTTGTTTCTGACTGGCTGTAGATCAGAGGTTCCAACGACCCCCTACTTGGGTTCCATTAATTTGCTGGAGTGGCTCACAGAACTCAGAGAAACAGTTTACTTACTAGATTACAGGTTTATTATAAAAGGATGTAACTCAGATGGAAGAGATGTGCAGGACAAGGTGTGAGGAAAGGGCACGGGGCTTCCATGCCCTCTCTGGGTGCACCACTCTCCCCAAACCTCCATGTGCTCACTCTTCAAACCCCATCCTTTCAGGTTTTTATGGAGGCTTCATCACATAGGCACGGTTGATTAAATCATTGGCCTTTGGCGATTGCACTCAATCTCTAGCCCCTCTCCCCTCCTAGGAAGTTAGGGACGGGGGCGGGGTTGGGACTGTGGTTCTCTTGGCAACCAGCCTCCATCCTTAGGAGCGGTCTAAAAGTCACCTCATTAACATAACAAAACACATTTATTGCTCTTATCTCTTGGGAGATTCCAAGAGTTTTAGGAGCTTTGTGCCAGATATAGGACCAAATACAAATTTCTTCTTATAAATCACAATATCACACCCTTACTAAGAGCCCTGACATTGTTGAACAAGCGAGTCAAACCTGGGCCAGCTGCTGCCAGGCTTCTCGTGTGTGAGGGTTCCCATTACAAAGGCCCTTGGTTGGGTATCTTGTCTCTTTCTCCCACTAGCATCCTAACTGAAGAACAGGTTAAAGTGGCCTCCTTAGTCACATTCTCTCCCCGACCTTCTAGAATTTCCACTCCGATGGTAACAAGAAACAAAAAACAATGAAAACAAGGGAATGGGCAATAAGAAAGAGAAAGGTATTAAGGGGAAATCTACTGTATCAGAGGAGGAAAATGTAGAAATACACTCTATTGTGTGTCAGTACTGTAGACATACAGGGTGCTAAGCTAATGGATTTAGGAGACCGTGCTCTGGCCTGCGTGGCAAATACTGTCAGTGCTCAGCCCAGACCTCCCGGATCCCCTCATCAGCTGTGCACCCATCTCGCAGCTTCTGTAGGCTCTGCTCCTACCAGCTCCCACCTGTGACCTTCAGGGGATGCTCCTTGGGCCCTAGAGATGCACCCCTTCTGCAGAGAGCCCAAAGCCCTCCGGGTGGCCTTTAGCCAATGCCCGGCTCCCGTGAAAGCACACAAGCCTCGCACCCTCTGTCCCAAGGCTGGACAAACCCTGAGATGTAATTTGTGCCTAAGCCCCTCTTGGGACCAGGCTGCATCTGGGATTTCACTTCAGTTACACCCTTGCTTGGCTTCTTCCCCTTTCCCATGCTGCTCCCCCACTCTGCTTAGTCCTGGGAGCGCTGTAGGAGATGGAGGTGTGAACCACGCACCTGGCAGAGGTGTGAAGGGCATGCAAGGCTCTCTGGCATCTTTGTACTTGGGAGCCCTGGCCAGCCTGTGGTCTCTCAGCTGCCCCTGATCTTGGCACAAACCTCCCTAACTGCCCTTCCTGCCCTCCTTTAAGGTGGAACTGCCCAGGCCCGCTATTGCCCAGCCTGTGATTCTCTCTCAAGTATTTACTTCATTTGCAAGTGGCTTCTCTCACCATAATCTCAGTAACGCCAGGAGGGACCTGAAAGCCAGGCATTTATGTGACAGTGATGTCTGTCCTGCTCCCTGCGGTTTCTGCAGGGCAAGAAGCAGTCAGGAAGTCACAGAAAGAAGGGGACATTTGCTCCAATACAGACTTATTTAGTGTTGCCTGCCAAAGCCTCTCCCTTCACAAGGAATCCTTGCCTTTTGCTGACCCCGGAACGTGCCAAGACCTTGAGCTTGGCGGAGTGTGCCACCAGGGTTACCTCCCTGGTTACCCATTTCGGTCACTAATCTGGGACAACATCCGTGGTTCCCAATCCTGGCTGCACGTTAGTTAGATTCCCCTGGGAGCTTTTCTAAATGCATTTACTCCTGGCTGTCCTCCCCGCAGTATCGCTTGGCAGGGGCCTCAGGCGTCAGTATTTTTCTAGCCCCCCAGGTACCTGCAGTGTGCAGCCAGGACCGAGAAGTGCTGCTTTGCAGGAAGAAGCGTGTCCTTGGGGAGCCACCCCTAAGGGGCCGGCCTTCTCTTCGCCTGGGCTGGTTGGTCACCTTCGTTCTGGATGAGAGACTGCTGGATGCTCATGGTTTCTTTCCTGCTGTTCTCTTAGGTCATCCTTCTACTTTGTAAAATCCCTCTTTCTTTGAATATTCAAGTATAGGGCTTATCTGAAACTGTGAGCATTTCTAAAGATCACCAACTGTTGGTAACTGTAAGATCCGAGGAGCCAGAGTCCGAGGACGGATATGTGGAGACGGGTGTCCTTCCCAGTGTCAGGCGTCACCTGCTTTGACGGAAACTTGTGTCTTTCTGGTGAGGAGGAGCAGAGAGCGTGTTACAGGAAGGAGGGCCTAACAGGGAGGGTTAGACACTCTGCTTACAGACTTTCTTAGAACATGCTGCCTTATCGGATCACAAAGACTGCTTTTTAAAAAACTCACAGTTTACCACTTAGACATCAGACAGGAATATTTTACCAAGGCATCAGAAGTGCCACTCTGAACAACAATTTAGCCCTTTAAAAATCATTTTCACTTTCCTGTTCTTTTCACCCATATTCAAGGGGGAAAAAAGCAAAGCTGGATCTTCAGCTGAATGACATAAACCTCCATGAATTACCTAGAAAGATTTGCTTTTTTTCCCTCCAGTCTAAACACTTGAATGCCCTCTATCAAAGGCACAGGTAGTCTGAGGGAGAGAGTTTCAGATCACCTTCACCACCACACTTCAGGAAATTCTGACATTTTAAAATAATTTTAGAGGACATGTTAATTCCTGCCCTTTGATGGTTACCCTGTGGATTCTCATATTTTCCTTTCGCTCACGTCTGCCAGTTAAGAAAGACACTATTCTTTATTTGATTAACGATGTTATATCCAATTCCTGGCTTCTATAGAAAAATAAAATCATTTATTTGGCCCTATGTAGGAAAAAATAATCATTTAACAGATGGCATCTGCCAATTTTTATCAGTTTTTTGTGGGAGGGAGTGAATACATGCAACGTTTATCTATTGTACAACACCAGGTCATCTAGCCACCTGATCCCCGCAAACATTTCTTTCTGAGTTGGAGTTATGCACCAAAGAGAAATATTGCCATTTTCCAGCGCAGACCTACCAGCTGTTACTATGGCCCTCGTCCCATTGCCTGTTCTACGAGACCAGTGGGTTTCAACTCTGGCTGCCCAGCACTTGGGGCTTAAAAATATATGGATGTGTAAGCCCCTGGCCATAGAATCAGAGATTCTGATTCAATTGGTCTGGGAGGGGGCCCAGGCCCTCAGTATATATAGTGGACCCCCAGGTGATTGTAGCATGCAGGTGGGTTTAGAACCACCAGTGTTGACTGTCAGCTCTTCCTGGTAGCAACACTGCCTTCTTCACCTGGTACCCCAGCACCTGCCGTGGAGTCTGGTACATGATAAACATTCACGAGTCTGCTACGAATTACATTCCGAATGGAAGTTGGAATCCTGATACCATCACGTGACAATATCACCCTCTTCTGATGTATTTCCCAGATGCTATATATTAAGCGAGAAGTCTCATGATCATCAATTCTAAAGAAGCAGGATTGCTGTCATACTAATGTGCCATGGTTCACTCTGGGCCCACATTCCATTACTTGCAAACACTCAAAGACAATGACATAGCATTTAGCCTGTAAAAATGAGTCAATATATTGAAAAGAAATATTAAGTTATTTAAAAAGTCACAGCAATAGATCCGAGACATATGAAGCAAAATAGCAGAAATAGCAGCAGTACCCAATTACTTTCATTTGCCCAAAACTGGAGAGACCACGGCTCAGAATAAACACCCATTCCTTCCACGCGCCTTTCAGGCAACTTTTTTTTTTTTTTTTTTTTTGCGGTACGCGGGCCTCTCACTGCTGTGGCCTCTCCCGTTGCGGAGCACAGGCTCCGGACGCGCAGACTCAGCGGCCATGGCTAACGGTCCCAGCCGCTCCGCGGCATGTGGGATCTTCCCGGACCGGGGCACGAACCCGTGTCCCCTGCATCGGCAGGTGGACTCTCAACCACTGCGCCACCAGGGAAGCCCCAGGCAAAATTTTTGAGATAGCTACTTGAATTCAACAGCAGAAGCTGAATTGTCAATTTGGGGCCTTATTTTGGCTGGTTAGCTGATGATTGAGTCACATGTTCCTTCATTTGTCTCAGGCCTTTGAGCCTCTTCACTGCACTGCTCTAAGCACTGGGAAACAGGGATGGACTCAGGCGAGGTACGCCTGATCTCACGGAGCTTATATTCAATTGCGGGAACTAGACAGGATAGAAGCAAGTAACAGCATGCAGTTCAGATAACAAGTGCCCTGATGAAACCAAAGCAGGAGGATCTAATAGTGAGGAACCAGGGATCGACTTCTGCCTGATGGCCAGGGAGGGCTTCTGTGAGAGGTGACTGGCGAGGTGAGGTCTGAGATTCAGAGGGCAGACTGTACTGGGCAGGGAGACAGCAAATGCATAAGCGGGAAGGAGCTGGCAGCTTGAGCAGTAGAAAGGCCAGGGGCTAGCGCTTCCCAAGTGAGGGAAGGGTAGTACAAAATGTGAGGCCTGATCACGTAGGGCTTTGCGCACCGTGGTAAGGAGTTTGGGTGGATGCAATTAAAACGGTCAATGATATCAGTTTTCACTGTAACAGAATCGCCACCACAGAAGGGGGCTACAGTGGGAAGGTTGGATCGTGTGAGTTTTGTAGCTCCGGGGAAGTCCTTCCACTGGGTCAAGCCAATAGAAATAATTACAAGAATTTTCTTTTCTTCTTGAGTGTTAGGATGGGAGTTGGGGTGTTGGGCCAGTTCATTGTTCTAATATCACTTCCCCAAAGAGACCTGTCCTCACTACCACCCATCACCCGCAATGCCCTTCTCTTATTCTGGTGGTCTTTACAGGTCTGACCACTACTGATATTATATATCTACTTGCTCATTTCACACTTCTCCCTCCCCACCAGAATATAAGCCCCTGAGGTCACGGACTTCATTTATTTTGTTTTCTGCTGTATTCCCAACACTCAGCACAATCCCCGGCACAACAAACACTTGGAGAACAAATTTCTTGGAATAAATGCCATTGGATTTTGCTGCATTTATTTGGGCACAAGGGATTTGGGAGAATCCTAGTGTTCTTGGGCTTCTATTTCCTAAGCACATTCGTGTCCCTTCTAATATTTCTGCTTTAATCACTTTAAATGTACTGACAAGCACAATTGACCAATTAATAGCACTTATGCTCTCGTTACATCATTTGTAATCCACGATGCTCTTTCTATTTGTAATGGCCTTTCAATTTTTCATGACTCAAAATGGAGGACATACATAATGAATACAAATAGCAAATTGATTAAATGTAATGTATATTCTACTGCTTGCTGTTATGCCTGTTATTAATGACAGAAATCCAGCAAATTCTCATCAAAACACCGATGACATACAATCTTTAATGCAAGATGTTGGAGCACTAGGGGCCCTAAATTTTCCTAATTACTGAGCAACAACAGACATTAATTTCCCAGACGGCAACCTCTGTAAATAAGAACATGAGCATGGCTGCTTTGTCCAAGTTCTTTTGGCTGAGCACAAAACCCATCACGCAACCCATTTTTACTCCACCAGACTATGTGTGTTGTGTTTCAGAAAAACAGATACACTTGAGAGATTGCCTTATGAGCAAAGTATAAAGGACACCACTTGTGCAAAGTCAAATTTATTGTCTGCTAAGGGATTGCACGTTTTCTGGAACGCTAATACACTGTGACACAGGTTTCACATAGCTTCAGCTGGTGGGCTAAGCATTAAAGCATCACAAAGGTGATACAGCAAAACAACAGAGTAGATAGGGATCGGAGTCTGAAATGGAAAATATGGTAAAGGAGATGTTTTTAAGAGATCCACCTGGCTAAATGTGCAGTCTTGGTCTCAGATTGCCAAAGGATGAGCTGGTTTGCAGTGAGAGGCCATGTGGACCAATCTTTTCTTTCCCATTAGATAGAAAACCTTCTGGGAAACAGGTGTTTTCTTTGATACACTGGTGGGTAAGGTGACTGGTTTAGCTAGATTGGTACTGGGGAAACAGTAAAGCACTCGTCTGATAGGTCTGTAAAGAGAGTGGATGAAGTGGATAGGAGCATTTGTAGAGGCCCACTTATGCTTAGCAGCCAGCATTCACAGCATGCTAGATGCTAGAAGCCTGACCACTGCTGCTAAAATCTCCCTCCTCCAATACAAATTGGCTGTGCTGCAGAAGGAAAGTTGAGTGAGTGAATGGCTGGCTACGGTTCTTGCCCACTTCCCCAACAGTCTAAGCCTTGACAGGTCTGCACCCCTGATGAGCTGAGCTCTGAGTGGGTAGAATTCCAAACCCAGGGGAAGCAGTGGTCTGCCAAAGTGTGCCCAGCCAACTTAAGGCCCAACTTTAAGCCAAAACCAGGCTTAGCAGATTCCCTTCTGAATTTTAAGTGTATGAACCATCTTAGGTTGGAAACCCCAGAAAAGACTCAGAGCCAAGGATGTGAGAACCAAGTGGTTTATTGGGAAGTAGAGGGAGCCTGGGAAGGTGAAGGGAGACAAGGAAGGGAAGGTGGTTGGACAAGAAGGGGGGCGTTACTAAGTCAGCTACCGTGGTGGGTGACTGTAGTTGAACCTCAGAGGGAAACTGGAAAACTGTGCAAAACACATGCCTTGGAATTAGCTTGGTCAAGGGGGCGAGGCAGCTGGGATATTTATCCCCATATACTCCACAGCCATTGGTTAAGGATGCCTCCAGGGAGATGTTAATTCCCAGGTACTTTCAGCTTCCCATGCTATGGACAAAGTGGGTTCCAGTAGCTGAAGGGGCAGCCTGTCTGACAAAGATGCAGCAAATACGGGTGGAGCACCTGCACAGCCATCTTGAAAAGTCACCCCAAGGGCTAAGGATTCCCTCTGGAAGATGCAAAATCCACACCCACCCCAAACTTCTGAAGCTTCACTCTTACTCATGATGGAAATGTCTGATAGACTTGCGCCAGGCATTGAGTACACTGTTGAATGTGATTTGAAAGGGGGATGAAACTAACAGACTCTCCTTGCTGAATTTTCCACTCTATGGAGATGGCAAGACAGATTTCTTGCTAAAATTTAGGAAATACACATGCCCTCCTCCCCCACTGTCATATGTCTATGTGAGAGAATAAAGAATTCACAACTAGTTCTAAAAAAAGGCCAAACTCAGAAGAGAAATACATTCACAGACCACAGAGTAAGAGACAGTGCTAAGGGAGAGGAGGACAGAGGGGAATGAAGAGTTCATTTGTTATAATTTGAAAAAAAAAACCAAAATAATTTTTGGCACCTTTATACGTTTCCCCCAGATAAAGCCTGAGGTAACATATCTGTGCTGGAACATTTTGATTGTCATACTGGATCTGGTGGTCAGGACCTCATTTTGTACCGGAATTTATCTTTTAAAGCCAAAGAATTCCTCAGCATCTCCACTTCTTTTGATATCTTAGTTGTGAAAATCCTTTCTTAATACATAATAATAAAAATCACAATAATTAGCATTTATTTAGCACTTATTATCTGTGAATTGTTTTTTATATATTAACTCATTAAATACTCACAACAAACATATGGCTAGCTTTTATTTCCCCCTATTTTACACAGAAAGAAACTGAGGCTCAGAGAGGTTAAGTGACTAGCCCAAGATCACTCAGCAAGTGGAGCTAAGATTTGAAACCAGGTTTTCTAACTCCAGAACCCACGTCTCTGCATTATCTTTCTTCCATGTGCCCTATTTACTTACCTTAATAACCAAACATTTTTATAAACATAAATCCTGTCCTAGTTGCTTACAGTACAAGGATGTGATGGTTTTGACATTTTACTCCATGGTAAGTACAATATCTTCACAAGAAATATCCTAGAACAAAGCCCATTCAAAGAGGAGAGAAGTTTTAGCTTCCCAAGGGCCACTTTTGGTTTCTCCAGTAGCATGCCCAGGTCACTGTACTAGCAAAACCTTTTCAGTTTTATCTCACACAAAAAACACTGCTCTCTAAATCTACAGAGACCATGTGAGATGCAGGAAATCAACTTTATTCGCCTCTCTTGGCTCCCAAGTGAGACTATTCAACTACTCGTCTCCATACTGAGTAAAAATATGAAACATGCAAATGGCACTGCTTTCTTATTAGCTTTTATTGGCACTTACTAAATAAAAGAAGGATATTGTGTGATTATAGATGGAACAATTGCTTAGATTTACATTTATTATAGTGTGATCCTGACTCTAAAAAAGAATCGACATTTTTTCTGGTGCGGCTTATAAACACAGAGGCAGAGAGGCCTCTCATTCCTCCAAACATCCTTCAGGAGGAGATGAGAGGGAAAAAGCTCATGCCTGACAGTGTTAAAAGCTTATGGTTTGCTTTTCCACGGTATTTCTATTACAGTGTAAGTGTGTAGACGGCATAAGCACATATGCACATAAATGCTATTTGCTAAATTTAAAAGAAAGATGGTTTTCCCACTTCTAACACTTACGAATTTATAAAAGATAATGCCTCAAGAGCCAGCAAAATCAACTACTACACACACATAAAAGACCCTCTTATTTCTCGAAATACTTCGAGAATTAGTCTAGACAAGGACCACAGCAGGATCTACCAAAGTTAGATTGGATGAAATGGTAAAAGCACACCTACGGAACAGTTAACGTATGCAAGAATGGATGTGGATGTGGGGTGTGTGCATGTGTGTGTGTATCTACACACACACACAAGGGAATAAATACTTTCAAGCAAAACCATTCAAGAATTTCACCATTCTGTCGTGACTTATTCTTTCCATATGTTCGTGTTTAGTGATAACAGGAGATTTGGAAGTGTTGGACCCAGTCAGTCAGGAGGATTTGTTTAGGGATTGTGACCGGTCACAATGTGACTATTTAATCTACACGTTTTCTGACCCTCGTAATAAGTAACTGCTCTTTTTTTAAAAAAAAATATTTTAAGCACTTTTATTGAGATATAATTCATATATCATACACTTCAACCATTTAAAGTATACAATTCAGTTGTTTTTAGTATATCCGTAGAGTTGGGCAATCATCACCATAATTAATTTTAGGACATTTTCATCACTCCAAAAAGAAATCCTATACACATTTGCAGTTACCTCCCCATTCCTCCCTACTCCCCTTGCCTTAGGCAACCACTAATTTGCTTTTATCTCTGTGGATTTGCCTATTCTGGACATTTCATATAATTAGAATCATATAAAAGATGGTCTTTATGAACTTTCATCAAAAAAACCCACAACATTATGCTCAGTAAGTAACTGCTCTTGCACGGGGCTGCTGTGTGATGAAGAGCAGCCTGCTCTCTAGCCAGACACCCCCGGCGCCTTTGCTCTTAACGCAAGACAACAGCGACCGCCCCTGTGTGGGCAGGCAGGCAGAGGTATGCACAGTGTGGTTTGAGATGCTCTTGTCAGGTCTCCTGATGTTGAACAGGACTGGGCAGCATTGACAACAACTCTAATTAGGCGATTTGGATTTTAGACTCATCTTTGTTTCTGTAAACTCCTGTGAGTCTCCCTCCCTTGCCTCAAATATCCAGCCAGAAACAAATATAAGAATATGACATTGTGCACAGAAGTCCCCAGAGACGGCATTATATGGACTGAGACCATGGACTAAAAATTATAAGTCAATATAAATTTCAAAAAGCCATTAGTTGGGGCTTCCCTGGTGGCGCAGTGGTTGAGAGTCCGCCTGCCGATGCAGGGGACGCGGGTTCGTGCCCCGGTCTGGGAAAATCCCACATGCCGCAGAGCGGCTGGGCCCGTGAGCCATGGCCGCTGAGCCTACGCATCCGGAGCCTGTGCTCTGCAACGGGAGAGGCCACAGCAGTGAGAGGCCCGCGTACTGCAAAAAAAAAAAAAAAAAAAAAAAAAAAGCCATTAGTTGAAGTCATATATTTACAAAATAAAGTCAAGCATTTACTGTTGCTTTAGCTTTCTTGACAGCTTCTTGGTAATCTGGACATAAGATGCTAGGACAATAATGACGTGGGCAGATGATGCTAAATAATCAAACAATATTAAGTGTTATTAAATTAAATAAGTACTAAAATAATAAATCTTATATCATTATATAAATAATATAAATATAATATAAATGTAAATTACAAACTAAATAATGCAACAGCTAAGTAACTTAAAAATGGAAAAGGAATGATAAATCAAAAGTATCTCTGTAGGGGCTTCCCTGGTGGCGCAGTGGTTGAGAGTCTGCCTGCCGATGCAGGGGACACGGGTTCGTGCCCCGGTCCGGGAAGATCCCACATACTGTGGAGCGGCTAGGCCCGTGAGCCATGGCTGCTGAGCCTGCGCATCCGGAGCCTGTGCTCTGCAACGGGAGAGGCCACAACAGTGAAAGGCCCGCGTACCGCAAAAAAAAAAAAAAAAAAAAAAAAAAGTATCTCTGTAACAACTAGAGATAATTCTGCAAGCCTTAGATAGCTGTGAAATTGGAACACTATAGAAAATAAAGATGTTAAATTAGGAAGGAACTCAACGAGGTTGGAAAACATATTTATTGTGTTAAAGTGGCCCAGGTAATAGCTACATAACAAAGGTGAGAGTACATACTGAATATTATGATGGAAAATTCCTAGTATCAACTTGTTGATGAGAGGTGGGCAGTTCAGAGGCAGAATTTAAAGTAGAATTGAGGAAAACTGAAGGTTGCTACTAAAGGAAACATGAAGGTGTCAAGGAAAAGTTCTGCTAAACATGACCCAGTGCAACAGGCAGGGGGACAGGAATCATTGCTGCATAAAAGATCTAGAAAAGGAAATCAGGAAAGGTTCTTTTTCCCTCAATATTCAACTGATTTCCGAAAATGCAGCCTGTTGAAGTACGAAATATTTCGATAAAACAGACAGTAGAATTTTTACTTCTTGGGAAAGGCAGATTAGATAAAATGCTGAAAGATGGAATAAACCTTTTCTTTATTTTATTCATTTCACTTCATTTTATCTTATTTTAAATTTATGAATGCTTATATAGTACTTACCATATTTAAGGCGCCATTTAGAGTACTCCATAAGCAATAACTAATTTAATCTTCAAAACAACCTGAGAAAATATTCTTGTTATCCCATTTTACAGATGAGAAAACTGAGGCTTGGAGGAGTTGAGTGCCCAAGGTCACACCGCTAGTAAGAGGTGAGGCTGTACATAGGCAGTCAGGCTCCACAGTATATGAGACCACTATGCTTTGCTGCTTTTATAAGCCAAGGAATTGGTAAGTGACATATTTTGATTAACTCACTCAAATTTCTTGGCTTCTGAATCTTTGAAAGATTTCATCAATATATGATACAGCTCCACATGCTAGACAAAGAAAAAATTGAGGAAATTTGGCCTTATAATATGTCCATTTGTCTTTTTAATTTTACGTTGAACCTGAAGGATCCTTTAAAGGATTAAATTGATATTACAAAAAAATAAAACAAGAGACTAGATGAATTGGAAAGATATATTTTTCTGTTATTCCACAATAATTTTCACAGTGAGATCAGATTAGCAAACGACCAGGTCAATGGCCACGAATAAAATTCTCCCAAGTGTGCAGACACATTCTCCCAGAACACTGTGTGACAGCATTTTTAGGAAGTGTTTCCTACCACAAAGGTGCTAATGTTAACAGCTCCAAAAAAGCTGCAGCCTAAAAGAATAATGTCTTGAAGGGTAAACTGCATTTCCCTATAAAGGTCTTAACTATAAGCACCCTTACCTTCAGCTTTGACTCCTTATATTTGCAACCTTACCAATAAGAATGTCATCCTCTCACTCATTCATTCATCAAACATTTATAGGGCTCCAATTGAGATAATCCCAAAACGAGGGAGACACAGTCTCTACTCCTTAAGAAATTCATTTAGAGATTATAAATTTAAATAAATAATTACAAGGCCATGAGCTCCTGTTAACAGAGATTCCAATACCACAAGAAGCAGCATCTTTTAAAAAATGTGCAATGTGCTTCTGGGTCAATATGGTGGAATGAGGACATGCATTATTTCCTCCCATGACTAAAACCCCACGAATGAGAGTAAATGCCAAATTCCTACTTCTGGCTAAAATGGAGTAACAGGGACTTGACTTACCCTCACATCTAAAACAACCAAAAAATGGACAAAATATATGAAACAACAGGATGCAAGACACTGGACATCAGTCAACAAAAATAGTGGTCTTTGGGAACTCCCTGGTGGTCCAGTGGTATAGGACTCCGTGCTTCCACCGCAGGAGGCATGGGTTCAATCCCTGGTCAGGGAACTAAGATCCCACATGCCACATGGTGTGGCCAGAAAAAAAGCAAAAAACAAAATCAAAAAACAAACAAACAAAAAAACCAGTGGTCCTTGAGATAAGGGAAACAAATGAGGTGAGCCCAAAGCCAAATGATACATGAGGGAGGCTCCAGGCCATGGCACAAAGAGGACAACCCAGGTGGAGCCTGGTGGACTCCTGGAGTTGAGTGGCTTAAGCTGAGTGCTGGAGGACATGTAGACAGCTAGAGTTTACAGAGAAGAGTCCTGGAGAGGAGTGAGCTGTACAGAGAGAGAACTCCAGAGACTGGAAGATGGTCCTCCTTGAGCAGTCAGCTGAGGACTGAAAAGTGCATGCTGGGGAGGAAACTACCCAAGGCCAGGTAAAAAAGCATTAAAAAAGGACTAGAGGACAGTGCTGCTTGATCACACAGACTTGGGAAAAGTCCTTATTCCAAACCAGATTGGAAACCTCAAGATTTACTGGGCTGTGTGTACATACACAGAACAGTTTGCCTCAATCGTGAGGAATAATTACCCCCAAACCAAACATTTCTTTGGTCCTACCAAACACATCTTTAAAGAAAACTATAACATCTAAGATAAGAACCACATTGGATAGGATTAATGGTAGATTAGACCTTGCAGAAGAAAAGATTATTGAACTTGAAGACATGGCAATAGACAGCATTCAGAACAAATGACCAGGAGAAGGAGAATTTTATAAAATGAGCAGAGCATCAGTGAGCTGTGGGATAACTTCAAGCGGCTGAATATACAGGAAATTGGAGTTCCTGAAATGCAGGAGAGAGAGGGCAGGACAGAAAAAAATTTGAAGAACGAATGGGTAAAACTTTTCAAATTTGATAAAAAACAGTAAGATCACAGATCCACGAAGCTCAATTAGTCCCAAGCACAAGAAACATGAAGAAAATGACAGCAAAGTACATCATAATTAACTTGCTCAAAACCAGTGATGAGAAGAAAATCTTAAAAGCAGCTTCAGACAAACAGACATATCACAGAGAGGATCAAAGTAAGATTACTGCAGCTCTCTAGACAGAAATAATGCATTCAAGAAGATAGTGGAGTCACATTTTTTAACTACTGAAGGAAAAGAGCTGTCAACCTAGAATTCTATATTTAGCAAAACTATCTTTTAAAAATGAAAGAGAAAGCAGAGAAGCTGAATGGGCTGGGCATATGCAGCCGAGCGGCTTGAGTCCAAGCACACAGGTGTGGCCTCTAGAGGTGGAGAATGGAGAATGGGGCCCAGCCATGCACCTCTTCCCCTGCAGAGGTCTCTCTAACACCCATGCTCTCTAACACCCCTATAGCTGACTGGCACTGGGAGACAGAACCAACTACTGCAATATGTTCAGTAGCCTGGTGCCTGCTCAGAGCAGGAATCTGGTGGGAAGCCTCCAGCTGTTAACAAGAAAATTGCTTTAATAAAACTTCTTTACGAAATTCAGAAATATTTTATCTTGAAGGAAATGAAACTAAGTAGCACCAAAACAAATGCCATCACAGTCAACATCACCAAATCAGGCAGTACCAAAGCCAAGGATTTAACATGCAAAATGGCAATTAGATTGGCATACTTTTACCCTTACACATGAAAATTCCCATGTTTAATACCCCACTCTTCACCACGTAAAGTGGTTTCCAAAATACGTCCAGACCTTTTTCTTCAAGTGAGTATTCGTGAACAAATAATACTAACAGTAGGTATCACTTCTGTCTGTTTAGTACATACCAGGCTCTGTTTAAAGCCTTCACATATCATTTAATCCTCACAAGAACTCTATGAAGTGGATTCTATTATTGTCCCCATTTTATATGCGGCAATAGTGAGGCACGAATGAAGCTACTTGCCCAAAAGTTCTAAGTTTTTAAGTGGCAAGGTCAGGATTTGAACCCAGAGTTATATAACAGTTATACTATAAAACTATTATGTATATTGCTTCACTCAGTTTTTAAAAAATTAATTGACTTTTAAAATTAGTTTTAGGTTTACAGAAAAATTGAGTAAGGTACAGAGAGTTCCCATACACCCTGTCACTCCTTACACCAGTTTACTCTATTATTCGTGTGGTATACTTGTTACAATTGATGAACCATTATTGATACAGTATTATTAACTAAAGTCCACAGTTTGCATTTGAGTTCACTCTTTGTGTTGTACGTTCTATGGGTTTTGACAAATGTATAATGACATGTGTCCACTGTTACAGTATCACATGTAATAGTTTCACTGCCCTAAAAATACTCTGTGTTCTGCCTATTCATTCCTCCCTCCCCGCTAACGCTTGGCAACCACTGACCTTTTTATTGCTTCCACAGCTTTGCCTTTTCCACAATTTTATATAGTTGTAATCATACAACATGTAACCCTTTCAGATTGGTTTCTTTCACTTAGTAGTATGCATTTAAGGTTCCTCCATGTCTTTTTCTGGTTTGATAGCTCATTTCTTTTTATTCCTGAATAATATTCCATTGTATGAATGTACCACAGTCTGTCTATTCACTACTGAAAGACATCTTGGTTGTCCTCATGTTTTAGCAATTATGAGTAAAGCTGCTAAAACATTCACGTGCAGTGTTTTGTGTGTATATAGTTTTCAACTCATTTGGACACCTCAGCTTTACAGCAAGAAAATCTGACATTATAATTTTTTTAAAAGGTAAATAAAGACTTTTTCAGACATACAAAAGCTAAAATAATTCATTACCTGCAGACTGCACTGCAAGAAATATTAAAGAAAATCCTTTAAGCAGAAGGAAATGATATCAGATGGAAATCGGAATCTACACAAATGAATGAAGAACACTGAAATGTGTACATAAATAAATTTTGCCCCTAATTAAAACCTCTTTAAAAGATAACTGTTGTAACAAAAATAATAACATAATGTGGGATTTGTAACATCTGTAGAGGTTAAATGTATGGCAATAGTGGCAAAAAAAAGGTTGGAGGGGGAGAAATGGAAATATACTATTGCAAGATTGTTACACTATATGTGAAATAGCATAAAATCACTTGAAGGCAGACTGATAAACTACACACACACACATGCTCTGAAGTACTAACTAAAATAACAAAGAGTTATAGCTGAATAGCCAATAAATGACAAAAAATGGAATGGTAGAAAATATTCAAGTAATCCAAAATAAAGCAAGAAAAGAGAGAAAAGGAACAAAGAGAGGATGGAACAAACAGAAAACAAATAGCACTTAAGCCTTATCACATTAAATATACATGGTCTAAATGCCACAATTAAAAGGCAGAGATTGAATAAAAAAAGAAAGACCCAACTATATGTTGTCTATAGGTAACACACCCCAAATATAATGGCAGGAATAAGGTAAAAGTTTGAAGGATTAAAAAAAATACCATGCTAACACCAATCAAAAGAGAGCTATATTAATGTCAAACAAAGGAGAATTCAGAACAAAGACTATTACCTGGGAGGAAGAATGTCCTAATGATGAGGGGATCAATTCATTAAAAGGACATAACAATCGTAAGTTATAAATGTTTATGTACCTAGTAACAGAGCTTCAAAATAAAAGAAACAAAAACTGGAATAATTACAAGAAGATAGATATAGACCGCTCCACAAACATAGTAAGGTATTTTGATACTCCCGTCTTGATATATAGACCAAATAGACAGAAAAATCAATAAGGAAATAGAATATTTAACCAACACTATCAAACAACTTATCTAATTGATATTATAGAACATTTTACTCAACAATAGCAGAATAAACATTCTTTTCATGAGCACACGGACATTTACAAGGATAGGACCATATTGTAGGCTATAAAAGAAGCCTCAGTAAATTAGAAAGAATCCCAGTCACACAAAGTATATTCTCTGATCATGATGGAATTAAATAAAAAATCAACAACAGAAAGATCTCTAGAAAATACTCAAATATTTGGAAACAAAATAACATGCTTTTCAGTAACTCATGGGCCAAGGATGAATTCAAAAATGAATTTAGAAAGTATTTTTAACCGAATGAAAATCAAAATAGCAACATATCAGAATTTGAGATGCCACTAAAGAAGTACACAGGAGGAAATTTATAGTACACAGCTGCCTGTGCTAGAAAGGAAGAAAAATCTCAGCTTCCTACTTAAAAAACTTAAAAAGAAAGAGCAAGTTAAACTTTAAGTATGTAGAAGGAAGGAAATAATAAAGATAGGAACAGGAAACAATGACATAAAAAAAGAAAAACAATAGGAAAAACCCCCAATGAGACCAAAAGCTGTTCTTTAAAAAGATCAATAAAATTGATTAACCTGTAGCCAGTCTTTTCAGGAAAAAAAAAAAAAAAGAATGAGAAGACGGAATTTCCGATAATAGGTCTGAGAGAAGTGACATCACTATATACTCTACAGATGCTAAAAAGATAATAAGGGGTGATATTGTGAAGAACTTTATGCCAACGAATCTGACAAGTTAGATGAAATGGACAAATTCCCTTAAAGACACAAATTATCATGAAGATTACTCAAGAAGAAATGGATAATCTAACAGTCCTGTATCAATTAAAGAATTTTTAAATAAAAAAGTCTTCCCATGAAGAAAACTCCAGGCCATATGGCTTCTTCAGTGGTTAATTATATTAACTATTAAGGAAGAAATCATATCAACTCTACACAACTCTTCCAGGAAATTGGAAAGAGTTGGGGAATATTTTCCAATTTATTCTATGAGATCAGCATTGCCCCAATACCAAAACTAGACAAAGACATTATAAGCAAAGAAAACAGAACAACATCCTTCACAAATGTAGAAAAATTCTGAACAGAATTTTAGCAAATCAAAGCAATAATATATAAAAAGTATAATATATCATGACAAAGTAGAGTTTATCCCAGGAATACAAAGTGGTTTAACATTAAAAAATCGATCAATATAATTCACTATGTTAACAAGCTGTAAAGAAAAAAAAATATTGTCATCTTAATAGATACAGAAAAGGCTTTGACAAAATCTAACATACATTTCTGATAAGAGCTCTCAATAAAGTAGGAATTAAAGGGAACTTCCCCAATATGATAAAGGGCATCTACCAAAAATATACGCTAACATCATACTTAACACTAACAGAGTGAATGTTTCCCCCTAAGATCAGAAACAAGACAAAGATGTCCACACTCACTTCTGTTCAATAGCACGCCAGGGTTTCTAGCCAATAGAATAAGTAAAAGAAATAAAAGGCTAGATTGGAAGGAAGAACTAAAACTGTCTTTATTTACAGATAACATGATTGTCAATGTAGAGAATCCAATATAATGTACAAAAATGCTTCTGTAACTAATAAGTGAGTTTAACAAGGTTGCAAGATATAAGATCACTATGCAAATGTCAATTTTATTTGTATAAGCTAACAATGAATCATCAGAAATTGAAATTTAAAAAAATTAATAACACCATTAAAAGATGAAATACTGAGAAATTACCGAAGATAAGTGAATTGACGTCTTTACAAAAATCTGAAACACTTAAGCGTAAAATCTTGTACATCATTTTGAAATGTCAAATCACCCATAAAAGGACTGAAAATCACACTGGCATTAGACTTCTCAACAGTCAAAACATAATGAAGCAAGAGGAAAAGGGAAGTGGTGACGGTGTTAATTAATTTCTCATCTAACACAGCAAGAAACTATGGTAAATTACCAAATAAATGTATGAGCATATTACATAGAAATGTGGAGCTTTCCACCAGAAGGCCTGTAAATAGAATGGGTTAAAATCGGCTGCCTCGGGGAGTATGCTTGGAGGAAGAGGATGGTGGGACAGAAAATAAATGCAATCATTTAAAAGTCTTATTTGTATTACTTAATTTTTTAAACCACATGCATGATTTCAAAATACTACTTTAAAAATACAATGGGTACATATTGACATCAGAGCCCAAAGCAAGTTAAATGGAGCAAGTTAAGTGGATTCTAGAGTAACATGGCTGCACTTTTCAAAATATGGCCATTGTATCCTATGTTACTGCCAGTAGGCAGCTGTTTTCTCCCTAAAATATGCATGGATTCCACTGAATGTATTTCTTCTCTCCCTCTCTGTCTCTCTCTCCCCCCACCCCCCTCTCATTCCCCTTGACAAACAGCCTTTCTGGATGGAACAGTGCTTACATATGAAGCCACCTGATCTAGGACTAAGCTAAATCCACTAGAGTATATGATCTGGATACTCAGCGCAGTGACCTCACACCCAAGCTCTGTACATCAGTCAACTCATCCTGAGATGATGCTCAATCAAATGTTCAATCAAATGCACTCTAAGGGGAGATGGGACAAAGGCAGTGTTTTGGAGGAAGAGACAACTTGACCTCAGAATTACTAGGGAAGTGGGTGGTGGAGAATGTCATACACTCTCTCCCAAACTAAAGAAATTTATTCTGTTTTCAATTCTTTCTTAATTCTATTGATATCAAGGAGAAAATCTTAGTTTGTACTGTTATGTATTTAATACCTTTCTCTCTGTAATAGTTACTAAATCTCCCTTTTAATCGAGAGATAGCAGACCTCAGCCTCAGAGTATTTCACTACTACAAAATTATTGTTTGTATTTATTTCCATGGTTACTGTCTATCTTATATATGACAAGTGAAACATTTGTGGTAGGGACAAAGTTTAAATTTACCCTTTTAAATAAACTTACTTACAATTAAAAATTAGGTGATTGAAGAAGAATGTTAAGTAAATAATAGCACAGGAGGAAAGTTATGGCAATCTTTGAAAAGGTGTTTTCCAAATCACTGAGGTTTGGGGAACTCCAGTCTATCAAAGCTCTGTCCTGGTTTACCTTCTGAATATGGCTACTTGCGGGACAGAGAAACAGGAAGGGAAGAATGGTCTCATTTAGGCTGAACATCGACAGCAATTTCTGGGTGAAAAACTCTGAATTTTCTCATGCTTTTTAATAATTTCCCAATTAAATGCAGCTGTTGTGACATATATCCCAATTTGAAGCATACAATAAAACCTAGAATATGGCCTTGGGAGTTGTGGGCCCATAGTTTTTGAAAAGTGGATGGCAGGTAAACTGCTGAGCTGTTTTTTTTTTCCCTTTCCAATTATACTAAAAAAAAAAAAAAACCAACTCCCATATATGATTGCACTCACTAGCTCCACGTATATGTTCCCTCAAACTTCAAGCCCTCAACCCAGATAAACATGTGGAAGAGAAGTTTCACATCAAAGCTAAGCGGCTGCAAATGGATTTTAGTACCAGTCACAATTCTTTCCCCCATGAGCCTCTCCTACAGCTGTGGATGGTAGATGGCAGCAAGGTCACCATGGAAGTCTCAGCTCTAAACCTCATCTGAATATGATTATTTGCAAATGTAACCAGCATACAATAAGCTCAGGATGATAATCGCTACATGTTTACAAAGAAGTCTGAGGAAAAGAAAAATAAGATTGAGAAAAATAAGTTACAAGAACAATGGTGACAAAAAGATATTATAAACAAATTGAAACACAGGCCATGTTCTGGGAGACTGCAACATGTCTAACAGATAAAAGATTACAATAGAGTATCTATATTGCTTATATATATGTGTGTACACACACATATACACACATAAAACTCCTACAAATCAATAAGACAAATAACCCAATAGAAAAATGGTCAAAGTGTATGAATAAGCAAATTATAGGGAGGAAATGCCAACAGCCAATAAACATAAAACAAGTGGTTCAACCTTATTGGTAATAAGAGAAACGTACATTAAAAGAACAAGACACCATTTTGCACCCATTAAAGTAGCACACGTTTGAATGTCTGACAATATGTATTTTTTTCACACACACACACACACACTGTATTTTATTTTTACACGAGATAAATAAACGGACGCCGAGCACTGTAAATGGATGACCACAACAAACGCAACGATGACTGCAATTACCAACGTCTGACAATACTAAGAGTCGGTGAGGATGCAGAAGACACCAGCCCTCGTCCCCTGCTCTCGACTGGCATCTCCAGTGTGAAGAGCAAGTTGGCCCAGGCTGTTAAACTGTAAAATGTGCATATTCTGTGGCCCAGCATTTCCACCTGTAGGTATAAACCTAGAGAAGCACTTCTGTGCCCAAGAAGTCACATACTACTGCAGCATTTTTAATAGTGGAAAACTGGAAAAACAATTAAATGCCCCTGTATGGGAGAAAAGCTAAATAACTATAGCACAGGCATACCATGAGATGTTATGAAGCAATTAAAACAAATGAAGTCGATCTATACGGATTAACATGAAAAGGTCTCCAAGAAATATTAACGAGTGAAAAAGCTATTTGCAGAAAGAGACATACAATATTATACTGACATAGGGGAAAACTCTTTTAAAAACAATGCTGTCTAGTTGCTTAATGCTATTGAATCACAGGTACCATGCTGAAAAGTATGAAAACCACTTCAGAGGATACAGACTAAACCGATCATGGTTACTGGGACAGTGGAGGGCAATAGGAACCTGTATTGGTGGTAGGGGTCCAAGGAGACTTTAACTTATCTGTAATGTTTTAATTTTTTTAAGGAGTTGATTTTTATGTATTACTTGAATAATTTAGATAATACCAAAAAAAAGTTTAAAAGAATAGCAGTAATGCCCTAAGAAGGACTGAGGCAAAGCACAGAGAAGTGAGGCCAGCAGTGTAGCGTGTGTCTATTATTTTATTGAAATTCATGAGAGAATCAATTGTCTTAATTCATTATGTGGAAGGCTGTCCACATGGGGGTCCCCTCCCTTCTAAAGGAATCTGTGAACTTGCCAGGCTCTCAGGCTCCTGGGGCCCATGTCTCCCTCATTCAGTACGACAAAAGGTTGAGACCTCACTGACAAGACCCAAAGAACCCTTGACTGGAGAAAATTCAAAAAGAAAATACACATGCAGTGTAAAGGAATCCCTCGGCTTCTTTATTAAATTGTTATATTCACACATAGCACTTCAGCAGCCAAAATAAAGCCCCCTAATGTGGTCTCTTGATAATAATACTGTAAAACAATACAAAATGGCAATAACTCTACAAGGTGGAGGTCTGAAATCTGCAGCGTTTTCCTCATGAACCACAACTTGGTAAAATGCAGAGCTATTAGAAAGCAGATCCTCTTCCTAAATGTCTTAAAATTCATGTCCTTTTTTTTTTTTTTGTGGTACGCGGGCCTCTCACCGCTGTGGCCTTTCCCGCCGCGGAGCACAGGCTCCAGGCGCGCAGGCCCAGCAGCCATGGCTCACGGGCCCAGCCACTCGGCGGCACGTGGGATCCTCCCGGACCGGGGCACGAACCCGTGTCCCCTGCATCGGCAGGCGGACCCTCAACCACTGCACCACCAGGGAAGCCCTCATGTCCTTTTTAATTGCCCAGAATTCATGTCACTTGTGTGAAGCTATAAACATACACAATCATAAAAATGCATTTAGACACCTTGAACAAAATCAATGCCATATTATTTTAGTTTATTATTCCTTGTAGGCTTCACACTGGTCTTCCTACGTTGATATTTATTTATACCAAAGAAGAGAAAGAACATAAATGCCACACTTGGGATAACTCTAATGCTAGAATTGAGTAGAATACATATAGCTTCTGCCTTAATTTAAAAAACTAAAGCCGTCTTTACAAATCAACCTCACATAATATAGGACAAAGCTGAAGGTCACTGTATTATTCATTTAAAACGGTACTGATAAGGATTAAAATTAAGGTTCATGAGATTTGAAGAACTGTTAGCTTGCATAAATGGCTTCTCCCTTCTTAACGGGGCAGACGGGGTTGGGGAGGATGATAAATAGTATAAGAAAGAATATACCTTTTCTTTTTCCCCTGGGCTTTGTTATTTGTCTCTCTTTGGAACCTCTAAGCTCTTTATTCAAGAGGTCCTCTGCTATTCACAACTTTGCTGCTCTTATGAAAAATTAATGATTGCTTTCTCTTCGACAGAAAACGGCCTTATTTTGCAAAAGATTAACAAAGAGGACTCGGTGCAGAAGTGATTCCCTCAGCAGGAGAAGCTTATCTCACACCAACCCATTTATGGCTGGGGGAAAATACCCCGTTAGTTCAAGGATAGCAAGTAGAGAGATGATGTGCAGCCTGGTACAGACTGTAGAACAAGGACTACGTCCTTCACAAAAGGGACGTGCCAGCAAAAACCAGCCTGTCCCCAACAGCCGGCTGACCCCACGCCCTGCCCACTGACTCCTTTATGCCTCACACACAGAGTGCTGTGCTGTGTTTGCAAGCTATTGTTGGGCAGGCAGATTTTCTGCTAGGGGGTTAACAGGTGACAACAGTTATCCCATATGCAACAGCAAGAACAAAATAGAGAGGATGCTTCTCGTTAAGCTACCAATGCTCAGAAAACACTTCTGAAAACATCACAGCCCAGTACTGCATCCTTCTGGAATGGAGGAGCTGGGGAGGGTGGGGAGGTGCGAACTTGTTTCAGAACGATTGACCAAGGTAAGGAGAGAGTGTAAATTGCAAAAATAAAATATTTCAAGTTCATATTTTGTCATGTGTATACATTAGTCTTCATTTTAAGATCCAGTGCTGTCCTCAAAGGAATTTCTGATGAAATTCCACTTTCAACATTTAAAAGCCCTACATTTTTACATCACATCTCCCCTATAGTTGAAAAAACCGAAGTGTTGGGAGGTTATGTCAATTACTGGTCAATTTGTGTGTGTGTGTGTGGGGGGCAGGTCTCAAACTCAGCTCTTCTCACTCAAACCAGCACTCTCTGGTAAGCTGGTGGAAGGGCGTTTGGCCAGGAACTGCGGGCAGAACAAATTACAAAACATTTGATGAGAACAAAGGGTCCACCAACCTGACTCTAAATACATATTAATAAGTGAATTTAACCAGTATGCATTCGGCATCTACATTGCCTTGGACTTCATGGGGCTTACAGACTAGCGGGGGAGGAAGAAGTGAACAAATATTTACACAGATAACCGTACAATTGCACTTGTAAAGAGCCAGACTTTTGGAGATGTGGTGCAAGGTTATATCTTCTGTGTTTTTGGTTTTTAAATTGTTGATTTTTAAGTGTTTGGAGTAGGCAAGCACTGAGCTTGGGTGGTTAAAAGCGTGTCATGGGGGGCTTCCCTGGTGGCGCAGTGGTTAAGAATCTGCCTGCCAATGCAGGAGACACGGGTTTGCGCCCTGGTCTGGGAAGATCCCACATGCCGTGGAGCAACTAAGCCCGTGCGCCACAACTACTGAGCCTGCACTCTAGAGCCCGCAAGCCACAACTACTGAAGTCCATGCGCTTAGAGCCTGTGCTCTGCAACAAGAAGCCACTGCAATGAGAAGCCCACGCACCGCAGTGAAGAGTAGCCCCTGCTCGCTGCAACCAGAGAAAGCCTGTGTGCAGCAGCAAAGGCTCAACGCAACAAAAAAAAAAAAAAAAAAAAAAGTGTGTCATGGAGAATCTATAAAAGATAGTTCTGCATTGATCAGTTGTTCTCAGGAGTGTTTGTATTTGTCCGTTTTTCTGTATCACTAATGGAATATAACATGACAATTAGAGAAATTAGCTGCTCTTTAACTTCTGTATACTTTTCAGAGAGCACTAAATTTACAGTGCTTTTCCTCATTATAAGAATCTTGAAATATCTGAGGGACAATGACTGTCCTCATCTGTAGTGTACTTTCTCTGTGCCAACCACTGCTCAAGGATGTTCTGACGTGTTACGACTCATTTAATCTTCACACTGGTCGCGAGAGGCTGTGGTATTATGACCCATTTTACAGTTGCGGAAACTGAGAAACAAAGAATGGAAGTGATTTGCTTAAGGTTTCTAGGTAATAGGTGGTAGAGCTGGGATTCAAACCTGGTAAGACTAGTTCCAGTCTGCATGATTTCTGTCTGAAAAGGTATGTTATTTAAAATAATTTTTAAACATCTAAAATCACTTGCAGCATAATTATAGATAGCAGAACCCAATAAGTAGAAAAGGGAAAGAGGAAAAGAGCCCAGAAAAAACACTCTAATTTTAGAGTATACAATGAAAGGCAAAATCAACCCTTGCTTTAAAATCTATTACAAGGATTTTACCACTGTCAACATTTTATTATTAGATATCAAAAGATCATTACCACAACAACATAACATTCACGATGACATAAAAATGAACTTTGTCCCTTAAGGAAAATGCTATAAATATGCACAAGAAAATATTTTTTTTTCCTAGAAATTGCAGTCAGCCAATAAATCACCAAGTCATATATGTCAGCTTTTGTTTCTTTTCCTAGAACTTAACACGTGAAGATCCAGTAAGACTTTCAAACCATTCAACAAGAATGAGTAAAGCCTGTTTGAAGCCACTGTTAAGAGTCTAAAACTTAAAATGTCTATGTGACAAAATAAATCATAAAAAGGGTAAAAGACAAGTTATAAAAGGGAGAAAATATTCACAACATATTTAGTAAACAAAAGATTGTTAAGCAGAAATTATAAAGAAATCCTACAAGTCAATAAGATAAACTCAATAGGAAGAAACCATAAATGATAAAGTCAAGACTTTCACAGAAAAGGAATTTCAAGTGGATAATAAACATGGATGAGAGAGCTCACTAGTAATTAGGGGAACACAAATTGCAACCACAAGAAGCTATTATCTATTTTAGATGAGCAAAACTTTAAGTTGGTCAATATCAGATGTTGGCATAAGTGTGGGAAAATGAATGCTTTCATTCACCTGGTGGGAGTTATAAATGGCACAGCCAATTTGGAGGTATTAAGAACCTAGTGAAAGGGAAAATAAGCAAATCCTATAATCTTAAAATTGTTTGTCCTAGAGAAACACTTGTGTAGACACACTAGAGAATATGAACAAGGACAGTCATTGCAGCATTATTTGAAATAAACCGGATGTAACTTACATATCCATCAGCAAGAGAATGGGTAACTAAAACTGTGGTATGTTCATTTGATTTAATAGTTAGGGACACTAATATAGATTTAAATGTAGCAAAAATGCATGAAGCTGAAAAACAACAATAAAAGTGAAAAAAGCAGAAAAAAATACAGTGTGATATTATTTATATAAATGTCAAAAAATCCATGCAAACAACATTATGTGTCTCTAAGTATATGCATATATATATGTAAAACTATATGAAATGGCTGGAAGGATACACACCAAGTTCAGAGAGTAAGGGAAGGAGACTATGGCTGGATGGATAGGCAAAGGGAGATTTAAACTCAATAAGATGCTATTTTTTTAAAGGGAGAATTCACTCATATATAATTTGTATAATTAAAAAATATATTATATACATAGAAAGAAGACTGGATCAAATACGCCAGTGATTAATTCCAGGTGGTGGGAATATTGCAGGTTGCTCCTTCCCCCCTTTAAAAAAATAGTTTTACATTTTTTCAAGTTTCCAAAATAAAAAAATACAATTCAAAATTCAATAGAAATGTAACTGTGATTTTTAGCTGAACCTGCAGTGTCACGCTCTACCTCTTGTCATTAGCTTTTCTTTATTTTTATCTTACACAATTATGCTCTTAAATAAGAAAAAAATCAGAGTCAGAACATTTTGATCCTCCATTTCTTTTTCAACAAAAAAGAACATAATGCATTTGGACAACATACCCTTTTTTTTTTTTTTTTTTTTTTTTTGTCTGAGGGAACTTTGAAATCAGAGAGGCATACGTTCCATTAGTTATGGATGGCACTGTTTGAAAGACATCAAGTTTGTGGGCTGCATCATTTCAGGGAATCTCACAAAGATGCATCTTTAAATAACAGTTATAACAAAGAGTTAAAGAACTCTTTGCCACTCTGACAGTTACATCTAAGATGCACTATTAGTTAGTGGTTTAGAGCTCAGCTGTCCAGTAAAGAAACAACATGCTTTTATTTAAATTTAAATTAATTAAAGGTAAATACAAAACCCAAAGTTAGTAGAAGGGAAGAAATCATAAAGATTAGGGCAGAAATAAATAAAAAAGAGACAAACCATAGAAAAGATCAACGAAACTAAGAGCTGGTTCTTTGAAAAGATAAACAAAATTGATAAAGCTTTAGCCAGACTCATCAAGAAAAAAGAGAGAAGGCCCAAATCAATAAAATCAGAAGTGAAAAAGAAGATGTTACAATCAACACCACAGAAATACAAAGGATCATAAGAGATTACTATAAACAAGTATACGTCAATAAAATGGACAACCTAGAAGAAATGGACAAATTCCTAGAAATGTACAATCTTCCAAGACTGAACAAGGAAGAAATAGAAAATATGAACAGACCAAATTATCAGTAATGAACTTGAATCAGTAATCAATAAACACCTAACAAACAAAAGTCCAGGACCAGATGGCTTCACAGGTGAGTTCTACCATTTAGAGAAGAGTTAACACCTATCTTTCTTAAACTATTTCAAAAAACTGCAGAGAAAGGAACATTTTCAAACTCATGCTACGAGGTCAGCATCACCCTGATACCAAAAACAGTATGTCACTGAATGTTTATGTAACATTGAGTCATAGTTTGGTAACTTTTTCCAATGAAATTCAGAACGTGCTCATTCATTCAACATTTACTGAGTGCCTATTATGTGCCAGGCATTGTTCTAGGAACTGCAGATATGTCCGTGAACAAAAAAGATAAGGATCCCTACCCTTATGGAACTTATATTCTAATGGAGAACACAAGCAAGAAGCATGATATACAAGTAAATTACACAGCATGACGGAAGGTAATAAGTACCGTGGAAAAAACAGAGGAGCTACAGGAAATCTGAATTTGGGGAGAGGTCAGATTACAATTTTAAAAGCAGGTAGGTTAGGGCTCACCGAGAAGGTGCCATTGGAGCAATTACTTGAAAGAGGTGAGAGAGTGAACATTGCAGATTTGAGAAGAGCTGGAGAGGCAGAGGTAACAGCCTGTGCAAGGGCCCTGAGGCAAGAGCACAGCAAAGAGGCCAGAGTGAGTAAGTGAGAAGGAGAGGAGGAGGAGAGAGCTCGGAGATAAGGAGGGTGGGGAAGCGATAGTGCAAAGACCTGCCAGCCATCGCTAGGACCTGGGCTTCCGCTCAGATGGAGATGGGATCCTCTGGGTAGTTTTGAGCAGAAGAGTGATAGGATCTGACTTACACTGGAAAGGGTCATGTTGGCTACTGTACTGAGAAGAGACTGTAGGGGATGGAGGGTGGGAGCAGGGACAACAGGAGGAGGGCACAGCAAACAGTCCCTGGGACAGATGATGGTCTTTGGGCCATAGTTGTAGAAGTGGGGGGTGGTATGAGAAGTGGTTAGATTTTGGAGGTTGATACTGTAGTCTGACAGATTAGAGAAGGGCCAGGGAGGGCCAGGTCAGGGAGTTCTTTCTACAGGATGAGGGACATGAGCAGCTTTCAAAGTCCTCCTGACACATCCCTAAAATCCATGTGGAAAACTCAGTATATTTGGTGTAATACTGGAAACAAGTATCCTTATACTCATATTACGTATCAACCATACTCATTTCTTGGACACCTCCTTCCAACAAAAGTATAAATATTCTGCTCTTGGCAAGCAAATGCTCTTGGTATTTGATGTCTACAAATGCTAAAAACCACACCTAGGGATTTCAAGTATTCATTAGCAGTAGAGTCCTTCATACAAACTTAAAAAAACAAAAAACAAAGCAAATCCCTACTTTGGGAGGCAAGTGGCAAGTCAAAAATGTACATTAGCACTTAAAATAAATAAGTGGATAGAAGGATCTCAGGAACCCCTTGGAAGTGGGTGCCATGTGACACAGCCCAGGTTTGCAGCTTTGCAAACGGTTTTTGTACTCACAGAGTGAGATGCAGGTCCTGTGTTCTGTCAAGGCTGCTGGGCCTTGACAGAGCAGCAGAGCAAATACTGCTTCAAGACTTCAACTTCAACAACCTATGAGTACATAGCTTGTAATAACATGATTAGAAAAAAATCTTCTTATTTTCTGCCATACTGCTAATGCTGTTAGGGGGATACGTGGAGACAAGGGTGGGGGAGGAAGTGGACACATAAAGGGTGATATCTTCTGCCCTAATTCTGTATATTTCTCTATCATTTGCATTTTAAATAAGAATTATGTTAATGTAATTCTCTTAAGTAAAAAAAATAATATTCTTCTTTCACCTACATATCTCATGATATACCTCAATTCCCCTGAGAGAACTTTGAAATCAGAGAGGCATACGTTCCATAAGTTATGGATGGCATTGTTTGAAAGACATCAAGTTTGTGGGCTGCATTATTTTTTATTTTGCAGTAGGGTTTTCTGGGAGGATGAAAAACAATTGGTTTCCATATTCTGTGAAGGAACCCATCATATACTCAAAGACAACGATCAAGCTTTCCCCTCGACATCCTTTTCCAGAGTAAACAGCCAAGAACTGGTTATTTTTGCACAAGTCATCATGTATTTCAAAAGGATTAGGGGTTACACTGCATAAATCCTTGAGGGGCTTATAACTGCTGGCAATGGCATGGGACTCATTTTAATGATAACTCTTACACCTGCTTCCTTTAGAAGGCTAGATGCTGATGAGGAGGAGACAGAGATGGATGAACGGCAGGGACTCTGTGCTGAGACAACACAGAAGGAGGACATGTGCATGAAGATTTGGCAAGGGACGTTCTTGACGTTGTGTGTGCACAGGTCACAAGTCCCCCCTTTTCTCCCCAAGCCTGGGAAGGAAAAAAAAGTGGACCTGTTGGCATTTGCTAAACTTCAATGGTGAAGATTACTGAACCATACGGTAGAGTATTCTAAATAACAAACAAGGGGAAAATAGAATCTTGTTAAACTCAAGATGAGAAGGACACTTTAAGATCATCGATCTTGTAGGCTGGGGTACTGAAAATGTAAAGTGACATCCCCAAAGGAGATACTGAATAACACGGAAAGAAAAATGTTGGTGACGTATTGATTAAGTCTCATGTGCTGCATATCCTCTGTGTGTTCCTCCAGACCCGCTCTCACCCTTCTCCAACATGCTCTGTGCCCTCTAGACTGATGAGTGTGAACAGCCTGAACGGGCTCCCTGGGGCTCTGGTTTCTGATTGGGGCCAGCGGGAGCCTCAGCAGGGGTTCACAGGAAAGGAAGGGGGAGAGTTGGGGCATTTACAACTCTGGTTCTCTCCCTGAGGGCTTGCCCAGGGCTGACTGCGTCTGTTGTTTTATGTGGTCTTGGCTCCTGTCAGGTTACTCTCTGTCTCTCCGTGTCTGGTAATTGCTCCTTCCCCTGGCTTCTTCAGGCCTGGAGGGGTAACAACTGTTACTACGCCTGAAGCACGGCACTGTCCCTTGTGATTTCACTACAGCCCGTCCATCCTTTGTAAATATCCCCTTTACTCATTTCTCCTCCAATAACCCGATTTGATCATGCCATTTTTGTTGTTGTTAAGAATCAGAAATACCAACAAAGGAAGCTCTTAATTAGGTCCTTGGTGTCTTGAAAATTCTAGTGGACATTTGACACTCTTTTTGCACCTTCCCTAAATCCCTGCCCTGGCCCCGCCACCCCGATCTGAGCTAACTTTCTTGTCTGGGGATTTCCCTACCTCATGGCCCTTGACGAGAGATGGAGACCAACAACCACTTGGAAGACACATCCTCACTTTCCCAGCCTCCCTTGCAGCTAGGGCTCAGACATGTGATCCAGGCTCAACCAATCAGATAGAGTTTGACTCTTGCTCTGACATGGGAGAAGGGGGACTGCAGAGAACCCATTCTGGTTGGGGCGGTAGCAGCACTGGGAGCTACATCAGTTCCCAGAGAGAGCAGCGGAGCCTAGTGTCAGGCTCGAGGTACAGGTGGTGCATCTGAAGGAATCTGCACCCAGCAGTGGTGGCTAGTTGGCTCCCTGCAGAAAGTTTAGGTATTGCTCCTGCTTCTGGGGTACCCGACACTTGTCTCTGTGGACCTCCCAGGACCTTCAAGTAACCCAACAGCCTTCAATTCATCCCTTTCCTGCTTGAATGAGCTAAGGTTGTTATACTGCTCGAGACTAAGAACTCTGCCTGATATAAAAATCAAGCTAATTTTTTGACCCAGAGATTTCTGGCATCCTAAAATCCTCATCTCATTTTAAATAAATAAAAATATTAAAATATTTTTTAATAATAAATAAATCCATGTTTGAGTATCTACTCTGTTTCAATTACTGTGCTAGGCGTTACAAAGCTAATTAAGATGGAAAAGTAAATAACCATAATCAACACGATAAACACTGTAATGGATCCTTCGCTTTTGGAGTACAGATGCAGAAGTGATTAATTCTGCCTGGGAGGGTTTTGGAAAGTTTCAGAAAGGTAGTGAGCTGAACAGAGGGATGAGTACAGGTAAGAAACAGTGTGAAATGTTTGGCATGTCCAGAGAATGTAGGTGAGCTCCGAGGGGCTGGAGTTAGAGCACAACAAAGGGTCACTGGAGGTGAGGCTGGGAAAGTGAGCCAAGGACCAGCCAAACCATCTGAACTTCATTCTCTAGGCAAGCAGGAGAAGCCACAGCCATGGGTTCTGGAAGATGGGTTGCAGAGGGGGAAGAATAGAAGCACGAAACCCATTTATTCTCACAAAGGGCTATGACTACAGCAGAGGCTGTGGTACTGAGAGGCAGGTAGAGACGTGAGAAACATTTAAAAAGATGCAAGTGAGAGTTCCTCTCCTGTTGGGTGTGGAGAGCCAGAGAGGATTCCAAGAGAGTCTTGAAGCTCTAGCTTGCAGGAGTGGGCGGGTGGCAAAGTTTCCTACTAATATGGGACACTTGTCCATTAGCACAGCTTTGGTGTAGAGGGAGAAATTGACATGCCCATACCCTTTCTTATCTTAAGGATGTACTAATGCATGCATTTTTATACACTGGGATTTTGCTTCTAATCATTGCTACAAACAAAGGAAGGATCGAGTTGTTTCAAATCTGGTTTCTGTTATTCCCTGCTATTTATGGGGCTATTCTAATTGCTATGGGTATATCATAGCCTTAAAGTGCATGATCATCTGGAATGTTCCTGGGCTGGCATTTAGGAAAATACAATTCTTTAGAGGGGCTAAAAGTAAGCTATTTAAATTCTCTCCACACTAACCTTTCTCAGCTCTGGTATAAACGTGACCTAGATCCACCTACCTAGTCCACTGCCAGATCCACGCTAGAACATTTGGGAGGTCACTGGGCCCCAGGACCAACACTAGTCCTCTCTCTGGTCCATCTGCTGCTGACTGTCTCCATTCCATTACTGACCTTGGCTTCTCCTGCCAAGTGCAATTGTGAGAGCTGACAGTGGCAAGCTTGGCTTCCCAATATGTCCTTTTTATGTAAACTTACAAACTTCAAGAATGTATCTGGCTCTGCCCCCTGTGGTACTAAGCCTCATTGCTGACAGCATTTTGCCTTTGTTGTGAACTGTAGAGTTCTTCTAGTTGGCTTTTTGTTAAGAAGTGTGTGGACCTGGGGTTTGATGACATCTTTAGACTTCGATTCTAAAAAGGTGCTACCACTGTGCACTTGGCTAAAGGAATCACTTACATTTTACCAGTGAATGGCTTTCATTTCTCAAATTCTCAGTCAGCACAAAAAGCTAAGGCCATGCAATGAGTACTATCCTACAACACTCCTCACTTCTGAAAGCACAAAGCGATGACTGGTAGCTTTAGAGATGTTATTTGGAAACCGAATACAGAAACAGCTCTGTTATCCCACACCCAGAGAAACAGAAGATGCACGGTCACTTATTCATTTTTGCTCCCTTTTTGAACAATCATCTATCAGGTGGTGTGATTCTCTACTAGACCATGAGTCTCTGAGGACAGGATAAGCTTTAATCCATATCTAAATTCACATCTTCTGGCACAATGAATGTTACATGGCTGGGGGCAAATAGAAGTTCACTGAATTAATCTGTACTATACAGCAAGAGAACTCACAGCAAGAGGGGAGTTACTCTCAGCCACAGTAACTGGGCAACTGAAACTGCTTTGCCACCAGCAGCACTAGAGGCAGAGTCAGTGACTATTACCATGTAATATGAAACTCCCAAATGAATGGAGAAACTAGACTCACAGATAAGCAATACAGTCATCAAAGCAACAGTGTCTTAGAGATTTTTTTAAAAGTCATAACCATGCCACATAAGCAATAAATTATGAAGGCTGAGCATGTGGATAAAACTTAATATGGTCATAAATTTTATGACAAAGTTAATTTGACATATTTAATGACATGCATAATCATTATTATGCAGCACTGTAATCAGACATTAATAAGTAATACACAACGACTGTAAGAGCCTTTACTTGTGTTCAGACAAACCAAATGCTTAGCATTTTCCCCCTTCTTAGTTATTAATTCTTCACACCTACTCTATCCATCCGTGGTGATGGGCTTCTCTGATGCTGTGAATAACTTAATCCTCAATGCACAGACACAGAAACCCTTACTAAGACAGTCTCAAGCAGGTAAGGCTCTCTGCCTTCCCTCTGCCACCTAAGACACCTGAAGCAGAAGTCTATGGATGCTCTGTCCACAGCCCTGGGACCACCTTCAGTGGATTCCAACTCTGATAGCTGGATGTCTGCTGTTGGGAGGTGGATCACTGGGAAAATGGAGAATGTTCTCTGGCTTCCTGACAACTTGGAAGAGGGTGGAGGGCGAGAGTACACCTGGCTCGAGCAGAAAGGGGAGAAGAGAGAGTCCCATTGCTCAGGAAAAGCTGCTCCACATGCCTGATCTGCAACAATTACACAGTCCAAGTATCTCTGGGCAATAGGTCTCTGGTGGTCCTGATGTCTAGACCAACTCCCAGCTCATTCTTCTCAGGGAGGAAACCAGGATATTTCAGAGACTTTCATTTTATAGTTAGAGAAAAAGTTAGGCACAAACAGCCAGGCTAAAATGTAAATGACTAACAGCTTCTTTTCTATTTTTATGGTGGGGAGGTGCTTAAGAACATAAAGGCACTAACGAACTAAAAAAGAGGAAGGAACGTCCCTGTCAAACAAAAGATAGAGAAGGGGGAGGGCAGCAGTGCCCAAGGCCAAGCCCCTCTCCTATGTTTGGCCAACAGTTCTGCCTATTACAGCTCTGGGGCTGGGGCGGGAACAGAGATGCTGCACATGGAGGTATCCTATGCCAACCCTGCTGATCAACACAGAGACCCACAGAGTGTTAAATTCCAAGCCAGAAACACAAATGTAGAGAACACACCCTCATTAGTGTCAGAAGAAATCTAAGTAGTGGTAGTGGTATAGGAAAGGATCACACATAGAGCTTACGGTCCAGTGGCACTGTTCATTATCCTGTATTCTGAGTAGGTCACCTGCAGTGTATGGACCTCGATTTTGCCATCTGTGAAACAGGGGTAATACTCTTCATCCTGCATATGTCAGAGTTGATTATGAGGCTCATGGGATGCGTCCCTGGGAAATTTGTGTTGTTTAACTGTCTGACTGAATAGGTTGAATCCCTGTTCAACACATTGCAGCTCAACCTGGGCAATCTATTTACTATTGCTTTCCTCATCTGAAAGTGAGATTAAAAAAAAAAAATCATAAGATCATCCCAATGACTAATTGCAACAATGCATGTAGAGAATTTAGCCTGGTCCTTGGTACTTATTATGTTGGCTATTAAAAGCAATATGTAAAATACAGAGTATTTTATAGATGTTTAAGGCACTGAAAATAAACTTGTTGCTTACTGCAATAGTCCTGAGCCCTTTCAGAGGGCTAAAGTCAGAACATAAAAGGTTAATGATTTGGCTGTGTAAACATGGTATGCTTCTCTTTGCTCTGGATACAGTGGGCTTACCCTGTTATTAAAACCTGTTTAGTGGATATTGAGCTGCCATGAGGCCTAACATTTAGTTCCAGTTATTAGATTAAATATTTGCTCAGAATGGTATTTGAATTGCCAGGTTCTAGATTCTTCTGGTTGGCAAGGACTCCTTTGTATTTTGTACAGAGGCTAAAAGTGGTAGACTGACTACAGAACAGATGTACCATTTCTCAAAGGATATTAAAACCATGGTTCACTATAACATTGTACCTGGTGGCACGGAATTCAATGAGTAAACTGAACTTTACTTGATGAGGAAACATTGAGTGGAAGAGACAGGACTTTATTTTAGGTATTTTTCATGATCAAATCATTCTGATTTAAACATCTAAGACTTTGTTGCCATGCTCTTTTCCCCTTACTTTCAGTCTGCTAAATGCACGGTTAAGTACATTTCTGATTTAGAGTTTGTTAACAAAAAAAGGATATTATATGATAGCCAAATCAATATTAAGCACTATAAATGAAAAACTTATAAAATTATAAACTAAACACGTATGTGACAACACTAACTTTTGTTAACGTATGCTTACCTCTCCTCACGGGCACATTCCTTCATGCTAAAGTTCTCACATAGTATGAAAATAAGGCAGATGCATTTTGGAAAACAAAAGAGGAGTAAAACAAAAACACACTTTAAGCAAAGTCTTACACATCTCAAATTCATGATTAACTAAATTTTAGAATTTTGTAAGTTCATTAGGTTAGTTTGGATGCCTGGGTGCTTCTACCCCAAATCATGATCTTTGAGGGACTTCTGGGTCCATGTTACACAATGATCACAATGACACTTTCCAAAGTTACTCATCTCAACACACCACAGGAAGAAAGGGCATATTCCATATACGTTTCTATATATCTATACCATGTGCTCAAAACATCTAGGAAAAATAAGCTTGGTATTTATAAGATGAAGCTCTCTGAGTGGTGTCATAGATGTGTCAGGCCAATCAGCTTGCAACGGTAAAAAGAACACTGGTACGTACAGAAATGGGGTGGGAAAGGAGCAAGAGAATAAAGGATTTCTTGTTAAGGGATGAGAAAGAAACATTAATAGCATATCACAATAAAATGAGCTTTAAAAAATATTTGAAACTTAAATCTTCAAAATGACAAGACAAATGATTCACAAATAAACCCAATGGGTCCAATCCTGTTAAGTGCCTGACTGGGAAGAGCAGTGAGTTCAGTCTATACACTTAAACCCATTGGCTCACTTTGCACAGTGTCCACTTCTCAGTATGTTATTAATACGTTCTGCAAAAGGACATATTTGTAAATTGTACACATCTACTTCTAGGTACCATCATGTAACCTGGTACAAAGTAAGCAATCTTCCTACAGGTAAAAAATTTGGATGGTGTGAAAATTAGAAAAAGAAATGTCCTATCATTATGTTGTGACCAGGTTTATGGCATGTGAATTTCACCTTCACCCAGTAAAAGGTTAAAACCTGGATATTAAAAAGTAATGCTGGGCTTCCCTGGTGGCGCAGTGGTTGAGAGCCCACCTGCCGATGCAGGGGACACGGGTTCGTGCCCCGGTCTGGGAAGATCCCACATGCCGCGGAGTGGCTGGGCCCGTGAGCCGTGGCCGCTGAGCCTGCGCGTCCAGAGCCTGTGCTCTGCAACGAGAGAGGCCACAATAGTGAGAGGCCCGTGTACCACAAAAAAAACAAAAAACAAACAAACAAAAAAAGGTAATGCTGTTTCAGTAACACGCTACCCCTCATTCCCCAAAATGTCAGATCACAAAAGTATCACTTAGGTAATTGCTTGTAGTTTACTCCTTTGCTGTTGTCTTTTCTCTGCACATCTTTCTAATATTTTTTTTAAAATGGATATGTAATTGTCATGTGAACAGCTGTAAAAATGATTAAAAGTTATGGAAAAGGGTAACACGAATGCCAATAATCTGTTTCTAACAGTAATATATAGGGAACACTATTTAGGGGCAAAAGAGAAAAAGGAAGAAAAAAAGAGAGGTTTATCATCTTTGACATTTTGAAAACTGAACTTCATTGCTTAATAGGAAAAAAAAATTCACATTTAAAGTTAATAGCGCTAACTCCTAGCTAGAAGCACTACGTCACCGTCACTGGATTCAGCGGGAGTGCCTTTTTAGAGGGGCAATGTTGCAGAGAAAGTGGACAGGTTTTTAGAACAGGGGACAGAAAATAATCCCACCTCTGCCAGCTGAATGAGTTTGGGCAAATTAGTTTATCTCTGCCAGACTGCATTTTGACATCCAAAAATTGGATATAACAACTATCTGAAAGCCTCATGTTGAGGTGTGTCTATCAAAGGTTTACTGGTTTTTAAATAGATAGCACTGTGCAAATGAAGGCTATGGTTTTCTATTGCCAATTGTCAAATATACTATTCAATTCTATCCAACTTACATACGTATAAGTGCCTAATGGTCTTTTAAATGGTTAAAGGTTTATGAATAAGATGATTTTCCTACTGGGATTCACCTGATGCTTTTCTTAAACATGTAACCTTGAGTCCACCACACAAAATAATGCTTTGATAAGAGCAATGCACATAATAAAGGTTATCCTCATTTCTAAGACATCAAACATCATTCACAAAAGAGAACTACTTTTGAAAGAGATGTATTTGTGCTGGGAAGAGAAGATTTCTACTTCTAGTTACAGATGATTTATTGATGAATGCATATCATAGCCTGTCTGAGAGGCACTGCTATGAGCATCCTCATGTGTGGTTTGCAGGTCAAGGAAGAGGGGAAAATGCCTTGGTGGTACCAATGGACATTGCATGGACTTTAATATTCTTAAAAGGAAATTCTCTTTTAGGCATTTAAAAAAACTGTATTAAAATACATTTATTGAAGTTTATGGAAGGCTAAAAAAATCATAATCCTAACCAAAGACAACTATCAATTAATATGCTGATTAATATACTCCACCAGTCATCTTCTATAAATAGTTTAAATAAATTTTATAATTCCTGTACATATGTCCTATAAATATAATTTTGTATTTTGCTGTCTTCCCATTTAATATCAACAGACTTTAAAGAGCAATAATTTGGAAATTGTCTTGGATACATGGGAAAATCTGTTTCAACTGAAATAATTTAGTGGACAATGGAAAGGTCATGAAGAGCCCCTAATTTTTCCCATCTTGTTGAATAGAAACAAAAAGTTCTTATTTAGAATGAGTGGAAATAACCAAACTGATTTAGGCCTCTATTTATCATCTAGTTAAAAAATGTAGCCCCACATAGCAACAATGTTACAGGGAACAAAAGAAAAAAAACAACTCTGTAAATTTGCAGTAGGGTCATTTCCTCAGACGACCAAAGCCCGTCTATTGACCAGCTCTATGCTTTCGGCTTAAAATGGATCTCTCTGAAGCAATGACAGAATTTTTGCCAAGTGACTAGGATATAAACACCATTTTGGTCCCACAGTGAGACATATGCTATAAAGAAAACAGGTTCAAAATAGGCAAGGGGTTTCTCTAGAATAAATGAGAGCTCATGTAAACAGCTTCAGCTTCAGAGCTTCATGTCTGCGCTGGTGTGGAAGCTCTTTGTTTCTTCCACGGGGGATGGCGGCACACTGTTTTCCTGATTCCTTACACTAATGAACTGCTATAAATTTGTTTGCGATATTCCAGAGAGCCCTAACTTCAGCTCTTAGGCAATGCTGAGGATGCACCCTATATGCCAGACTCACCTTTTGCAAGGTGTACTCTCAGCACTGTGGGTGATTTCCATGGGAGAATATTCTATTTAAAGAACTACTGTCCCAGCATAATACAAAAAATCACTTATGAAGATGCGAGAGACAGGGAAAGCTTTCAATGATGTTTACACAAGCACAATGTCAGGGCCTCCCTTTCCTGTTCCCCAAGAGGGTGGGGAGGAGAGTGTTCCTTTGTGAGGAAAGGCATACAAAAAGTATTCCTGTAGTCATAGGACTGGGAAAATTGAAGCTCTTCCAAAGGGGATATGCACATATACTTCCTGAGCCCAAGAGTGTGCTGTGAGACCAGAAAGGCATTGATATAAAGGAGGGAGGGAAGGAAGGAGTCTAAAGCAGAAACACAGGCTCTGTGTACCCTGTTTTTTTTACCTCAAGCACAGATATCAAATTCTTCTCCTAGCATGTTTTAAATCTTTAAATCTTTTAAATCTTTAATATCTTTAAAACAATATATATTTAAAGGGCACATTAAAATTTATTGTAAAAACTTCACAGATGAAAACCAAGCAAGCCATTCTCCATTGACAAAAATGTGCCAAAAAGAAGGCAACATAATAATTACCTTCAACTTTCACTTACAGGCAGTCAGATTCACAGTCCTCGAATCTGCTTACATTTAAAAGTGGAAATGACAACATAAAATTTATAATGTTGATGATTTTCCAATTAAATCTCAAGATAGAAAAAAATTTTGATGTCATAAAAAAAAAAGATAGCCAACTCCCGAGTCGTGAGATGTTTCAGCAGAAAAAACTGTGGCCTCATAATTGTGTGGTCCAATGAGGTGAGGATGATTTAGCTTTAATATCAAGGTCTTAAAATTCATAATGAAAAGAATATGGTTGTCACAAAATCAAATCTCTCCTTCAGATAACTTACATAGACGTCAGGAAGTTTTGCCGGTTTTGTTCCCTGATGTATCCCCGGTGCCCACAACAAATACCTGTCACACTGTAGGTGGTCAATACACTTTAGTTGAATGAATAAATAAATACAGAAAGAGGAGTGCATGATATGTTCGTGAAACTGTGCCAACTGTGTGTATACTATTATCGAGGTACATTAAATAGTCTTTGCTTTAAATTTGCAAATGAGGACTTTCAATGGAATATATCTACTGAAATCAAACAAAGACATTCTGGCCTGGACTTTTGTGCAGCAAGGGAAGAGAAAACATTGGCAGAGAGCCAGGGGAGTGGCTGGCCAACCTCAAGATGAGCCTGGAACAAGCATGGGGCAATGGGGAATGCACCTGGGCTTCTCATTCTAGCACTCTGACCACCTGGGCACCCGAGGAGGCAAGCAGCAGCGCTCATGCATGGACAGCCTGGGCCAGGTGTAGGCTAATCACATGGATGGATTAGCTCATTCCGTCCTGAAAACCAGCCTTTAAGGTAAACGCTTTCTGTTATTCCTGCTTTGTGGATGAGGGAACTACAGGCAGAGAGATGACATACCTTATCAAAGGGTTCCTGCCTACGAGGTACCAGCGTGGGATTTGGGCCCTCGCGTTCTGATTTTGGAGCCTGCACAAGAGCCACTGTCTCAGAGGAACTTACCCTCCCTGGGCTTCCATCTGCAAAATGCAGGCAGTTGACTTGCTAAGAATTAGGGTTCAACATCTAGGGTTCAAGATACTCCAGGGTGAAGATCCAAAATTCTGGTCTTTATTTATCTAAAAAGACCATAGAGGTCTCACTACATTAATACCCTATCATCTTGATATTGTTGGTGCATTAAATATTGGGACCAATTTCATCATGAGGACAGAAGAGTGTATTCACCAAATTTTATAACATACTGACAAAACCATAGATAAATCTCAATACATCTGTAATCACTTAAAACACTTACAGAATGCAGCATGTTACCACAACAACCAAAAGAAACAGGAATTTAACCAGCCTGTTCTTCTAGACCAGTGAACACTAGAATTGAATAGGTATTTTAGTTGAATTTATCCTAACGTTTGTTGCCATTTGTGGATAGCCTACTGGTCAAATCTTACTTCCCAACTGCTTTCTATTTCCTAACTAGCCTTTAATACTGTTTTGGTAAGGACCTCAAACAATGCTAGGCAGTAGGTGTGAAATGGATAGTTAAGTTGAATGGATAACTAAAAGGATTCCCTCATAAGTACCAATCTATTGAAACATACTTTATTGTGGCTTGCTTTCAAACTGTTGTTTTAAGATCTAAAACATTACCTGTTTTAGAGAATAAGAGTAAGGCCCTTATTTGTTGAGAACATGCACAGATAAAATTTACAAGTTAAAAAAATGGAATAGCAGTAATTATCATGCTCTTCAATAAGAAAAACACATTTTCATATTTTAAAAGGTTTTTATATTTTAAAAACTCACAAAGTAATATTGTATTTTTCTCAAGATATTAATATATCCTTGTATTGCAAGCATAGGATGTATTTTACTTGGAGTATTTGCTATCTTAAAATATGCTTCTTTTGATTTTTTTCACTTTAATATTCTGAAAACAGCACAATTACATTTATCAGCGGTTAATCTGTAAAACTCATGATGAATAGTTTTGTTTGAAATATATAACTTTGGTAACATCATGCACCTAATCTGAATTTGAAATGTATTAGGGTTTAATTCATAGTGATCTTTTCTATGATACAACTAGTGATTAAAGAACTAATGGTTCCACAAGAGGATAAAATATATCAAATCTGTTGGTTCTGAAGGTGAAGCAAGATTTTGTACTAATACAGTCTATCCCTCAGATCCCAGGAGGAAATAGAATTAAACTCAGATAGTTCGAATGGAGGGATTTTAATGAAGGGACAACCTACAGAGGTGTTGGCAGGGTCTGGGGAATCAGCACAAGATACTGAGAACCTAGAGATTGGCAAACCTCCCATCCTCAGGCTGAAGATACAGAGGGAGGAAAGAGTATTACTGGAGTGAGAGCTGGAGCCCAGGAAGGGAGGAGGGGTGCTGGGCAGGAGCTACAATCTTGAAAAGGGGAAGCACCGCCAGAGATTTTGCAGGGTCACTGGTCCACACCACCTGCCCTGAAGCAGGGAGAGATCTGGAAGAAATACCCCCAACTTCTCTCTGCCCCTTCTCTCTGACCCCCTGCTTGTGCCTTCCTTCTGTTGGTCAAAACCAGAAGCCAGCTGGAAGGAGTCAGCCTTCAGGGGCAAGAACAGCAAAGAGGAAAGGGAATGGCTCTGGGGCGGGGGTTGAGGGGGCGTCAGAGCACTAGGAAGCTAATCACGTCACCGCCCCTGAGGCCTGACACAGGGTGGCAGGATGAAATGTGTTTCTCTGATCTCATTTCTCAGAAGTCTACCAGGAAATATCATTTTGGGAAAATAAGTTTTTAAAAATACAAAACCCTCTTTTTTCTTCAACGTTGTTTCCCCTTCAAGTTTTATTTAAACCCTTCCTTTCATTTACCTCCTAGTAACACAGAGGTGTTTGGTTCAACCAGCCCTCCAGTTGGCAGACTTTTTTCTAAGACCTCATCCTGAGAGCTTTCTGAACTGTGGGAAGTCTTTACACAATTGTCAACGAATGCAAGATCCAGTAAATTTCCCTAAGATCCCATTAAAGTTGGTGACAACTTTTCCGCGATCTCAATCCAGCCACCCACAGATGATATCATTCACCATTTCTTTGACAGATGTCAAATGCGTTTGAAGTAACACCTGAAATATTTGTTTGAATGTTCTCTCATCTATTAATTTTGCATGTGTGCATAATTTTTGTGAAACTTCTGATTATAGGGCAATTGTAAACAGATACAGAGAATAATCAAAGCTACCATGTAAGAACTTATGTAGCACCACTACTAAGAAGCCTTCTCAGTAGAACCAGAAGGATCTTAAATGGAGGTTCCCAAGGATGCATCCCTGACCACCCTCAAACATAAAGTCTGGGGTGGTGGGTGCGGGGATCAGGTGCGATTCATCTTTTCAGTAGCCGAGGCCCTAAAACAGTGTCTTGCACATTTCATGCACTCAATAAATATTTGCTGAATTGGCCAAACCTTGGTTTGTCCCCATAATCACCACCCCAAAAGCACACAGATAATTACTTCTTGGAAAAATTCCAACTAGTGTTTGATGTCACCTATGTGGTTTCTCTCTCAGGAGCAGCTCTGTAGGATTACATTATTTTATGTTTTTTTTTCCTTTCACTTTAATGTCATATACTTGAATAACAGCTTTATACAAAATTCCTACCAGCACAACCACAGCAGATTCAAGGCATCATTTTAAAAATGGTGCCAGCATCTTTCAATTTAGCACTGTCAAGTGGCTAGGAAAATGCATAGTTTGGTATTAAGAGCTAAAGATATTTTGAATATATTCTTTATTTTTTTAAGATCAAAGTTTTTTTTTAAGAATTAAAATGTTACCATAAACTTGGCCTTCACTGAAAAATAATCATGCATTTCTTTGCATTTAATGAAAGTGTCCAATTACAAAGTTAATTTTGTAACTTTTTTTTTTTTTTTTTTTTTTTTTTTGTGGTACGCGGGCCTCTCACTGCTGTGGCCTCTCCCGTTGCGGAGCACAGGCTCCGGACGCGCAGGCTCAGCAGCCATGGCTCACGGGCCCAGCCGCTCCGCGGCATGTGGGGTCTTCCCGGACCGGGGCACGAACCCATGTCCTCTGCATCGGCAGGCGGACTCTCAACCACTGCGCCACCAGGGAAGCCCTGTAACATACTTTTTAAACTTAAACAGCAAAAATATATCCAAAGTGAATCTGAATAGGCAAAAAAAAGAGACATATACAGGAAGACCAAGGTTTTGGTGAAAGTTAAAATATAATTTCATACTTTGTACAACTTAGAATTATTCCCAAATTTTATAGTCTTGATCCAAACGTTAATTTGAAATGACCTTGACCACTGAAATCCTAAATTTAACATTCTTCAGAACAAAATAGCCTTTCTCTTTTGCTTCATGGGCAAATGAACTAAATACTAGGGAATGGTACTGCCTGGGCCTTTGAACCAAGGCTGAAAGAGAGGAAATACTATTTGATATGTATAAACATTAGAGAATCCATTTTGAGTTTATAAAAGGATGAGTTTTTTTCATATCCCGTGACAAAATATTCCCCCTTTCCTGAAAATGCTCTCATTCCTACAATAGGGGATTGTTATTTTTTTTTCAAGGTGGAGGTGGAGGGATAAAGATAGCTGTTGTGTTTATTTCTCAAAATGCATTGTGGTGAGAAATTCAGAGTGCAGTTTGGGGAAATAAGCCTTGACTTCACCAAAACATAAATCTGCATTTAAGGCAGTAGGTAAAGGATACAACAGCAACAGTACAAGTTCATTACTTGCAATCTTGCAGTTCCTGAAATCTCTATAACACACTACTTTAAAAGCCTCAGACAGGGTTTCCCTGGTGGCGCAGTGGTTGAGAGTCTGCCTGCCGATGCAGGAGACACGGGTTCGTGCCCCGGTCCGGGAAGATCCCACAGGCCGCGGAGCGGCTGGGCCTGTGAGCCATGGGCAGGAGCCTGTGCTCCGCAACGGGAGAGGCCACAACAGTGAGAGCCCCGCGTACAGCAAAAAAAAAAAAAAAAAAAAAGCCTCAAACAGATGATTTTATAACACTTTACCAACATTTCAACACCTGAAAAGCCTCAGCAAGTTAAAACCTCTAGTTTTTTTTTTTTTTTTTTTTTTTTGGTACGCGGGCCTCTCACTGTTGTGGCCTCTCCCGTTGCGGAGCACAGGCTCCGGATGCGCAGGCTCAGCGGCCATGGCTCACAGGCCCAGCCGCTCCGCGGCATGTGGGATCTTCCCAGACCGGGGCACGAACCCATGTCCCCTGCATCGGCAGGCGGACTTTCAACCACTGCGCCACCAGGGAAGCCCAAAACCTCTAGTTTTAAATTTCAGACATGACATCACTAAATTCTTTTATTTTTAGACTTTCTCAAATTTTCATTTGTTTTCAATAATCAATGAATAATGATGAATTTTAGGTACCTATCCACAAAGAAAGTAGATTTTCACTTTTTTTAGGAGCCTAAGAAGTGAAAAGGAAAAAAAATCAACTCCAACAAAATGTTGCCATAGAAATCTTTTAGAACAGAATGTTAAATTACTTAATTATTTATAATCATCTGGCTCTACCATTCGAAGCGCATTCAGACTTCAAAGCTAACCCTTCGGTAGCATCAATGTTGCCAGTACCTGACTGCATGTTTAGCTGAGATCTTAAAGATCCCATAGGACCAAAACAAACACATATCTATTGTTCTGGCTACTGCATCACTCTTCATCACCATTCTTTTCGGGTGAAATATATTGCAGTTGACCCTTTGAGAGGGACTAAAATAGACATGTGTTGTTTCTGCCTATCCAGCAACCTTCCTCTAATTTTCCTTTGGAGAACTCCCCTACTCCAGATAACGTGGAGCTAACATCAAACCCCTTTCTGGAGGAAGACATCTGAATCCAAGCTTAGTCAGCAGAACGGTTCATTCTCCGTGTTCAGAGAGGGGCAAGTGACACTGATGCCCCTGTAAGAACAGCTCTGGGACTTTTGCAGCAAATGTTGAAGAAAAAGTGCTCTCCTTTCCTTGTTCTGAGTTGGCAGTAGCTTCTAAGGGGCTATTGTATAGAAACAACTTGTCTGAAAATGAAGCCAAAACCAGGAAACAGATCCTGATAAACTTGACTGATGGCTCCAACCATACTTTAACTGGCAAGACCTACCTATAGGCTTTTTCATCAATTAAATGAAATCCTTTATACTTAAGCCAGTTTGAATTGGTTTTGTCACTTGCAGCTAAAAGAATCCTGAGTGTAACAATGTGACAACATTAAAAATAAACATGACTGCTTTTGAGGTTTCTAATGAATTTGCCTCCTCATATGCATTACTTTATTTAATCCTCCCAATTCAGGAAAGCACATATCCATTAACATTAAATTCATTATTTTTTAAACGCATACTCTGTGGAAGAGGGACAGGAAATGCCAGGGGAGTAATTATTCTGAAGTATGGTGGCCAGGGAAGTCTCCCTTACATGGGAGAAAAGTGGGGGTTACATATTTCAGGGCACTCGATAGATAACTACCAAATGAAAGAATAAACACTATATAGCAGAGCCAGGAGGTGATCCCTATACAAATTCCCTGACTGATAAAATTAGAAGGTTTTTGCAGTATCCCAGGTCAGAGATGATGAACCCCAAACAGGCAGCCCTACAAGAATGGCTCAAATAGGACGTAAAGATACCGAGTCAAGTTAGACGTGGGGATCCCTAGGTGGGTGTAGCTATTGTCACTGGGGTAGGGAAAGAAGGAAGAGACAGTCTGGGTGACAAAGGGAAGGAGACAAATTATGGGTCAGTTAAAGATGCCTGCAGGATATATAAACAAAAGAGGTCCAGCAGGCCCTTAGAATGACTGGTCTAGGATGCAGGGAGGCTGCGGCGACTGCCCATACAAGATCCCCATCCCTGGCATACAGATGGCAGTTCGGGCTTGGGCACTGCCTGCCAGAGCCTCCCCAGGAACAGAAAAGGAGGGGGCTGGAGGGGGGTCCCTCCAGGTAACCTCAGTCCTGTTTGTGAGCTCCATGAAAATAGGCTTCCCCACCAGGCGGGGTTGGCAACCAGTAAATATCTGTGGAATGCCTGTGTAGAGCCAGGGCACTGAGCGCATGCCGTTGGTTCTACACGGGTATTTCGCCAGGTACCCTCCACCGCTGGAGCTGCCAGCCTCTGCGCCTGTACTGGGTGCAGTCTCATGACTCAGCTCTCCCCTCTTCAATTAGTTCATGCTCTCACATTAAGTGTAATCACAGCTGGCAACGTTTTCTGGGGATGTCTCAAAAAGATCTGAGTTGAAAGAATAGTTTTGTGTCAACTTAATTTAAAGTAAAATTGTTGCCTCTTCCCCGCTCCTTCCCTTTCTCCTGGCGAACTCAGTGACCCCGGCAGGCAGGCGTCCCAACGGAAGCGAGGGTCGGCCATGGGGTACCTCCAGGTGATTCTTAGCAGCTAGCTAAGTCACAAAGACACAAAGGAGGCTGCGAAGCTGAAAGGTGTGGCTGTTGGCGATTCCAAGGCAGGCTCCCGCGTAGGGAAGAGCGTACCCTAGGCGACTGCACACCCCGCCAGCGGCGAGCCCGGAAGCCGAAAGGAGGTGCTGTCAGCCCGCGACCCAAGTCTCTCCAGATCCCCGGGCTCGCACCAGGCCGCCGCCGCCGGCCGCACGTCTGCTCCGGCTCAGCAGAGCACGCAGGCTCAAGGTCGCCCGGCGGGGACCAAAGCTCCAGGTACCCCGGTGGGCAGCATCCCGACCCGCCTCTGCTTGGCGTCCGAAGCCCGCGCTCTTGCTTTGGACTTGACGGAGAGGTCCGCTCGCCCTCCAGCCTCCGCCGGGTTAACCGCCGGCGTGCATCTCCAGGTCTCTTGCCTTCTCGCTCCCAGGCTGGAACGCGCCTTTCCTCTTACCATGTCAGCTGTTCCTCTCTCTCTGCCACTTACCAAAGCTGTATTTTCACTTTCACGTTTGTGACTATTTGTGTATAAAGTTCTAAGTTAATACGTGAGGCGAAAATTCACTCGCCTTGAAATTTCAAAATCACCCTTGAAAAATCGCCCATAAATCACAAGATTTGGTGTCTATACTCAAGGCAATAATATGCAAGTACACGTGGATAAAACATGCCGCAAAGGTGCATAGTAAATAAAAAAATACGGATGCAAAATATAACTTTTAAGTGCAAAAGATAAAAATGATATCAGGGAAATGAGCCTGCCTGCGACGCCACTGGACTTGTCACTGCCTCATGTAAGAGGCACGAATACAGGCCTCGTCTGTTTTTGCTCATCACTACATCCTTGGCGCGTGGCCCTGTGCCTGGCACTTCGTAAGTGTTCAAGGGATCTATCTCAAATAAATGAACGAACGAATGAATGAGTGAACGCTAGATCCGACTCCGCGACCCGCAGAGCAGGCACATCGAGAAGCGAGAGAGAGCTGCCGGCCCAGCGCTACGCTCTTAGCCGCGAGGCCGGGATGCTGACAGTGGCCTCCAGGCCCCGCCGCGCCAGCTCCCGGCGGCTGCACGTGCGCCTCCTCCCACTAAGGCCTTGGCGCACGCCCCGCCCCGTCGCGCACGCACGCGCCTTGCAGCCCAACAGCCCGGTCAGCCCGCACGCCACGGCTCACCCGCTGCCCCTCGCGCCTTTGCCCACTGGAGGGCGCTCCCCTCCCGCCCCACGCGCCCACACGCGGGCGTCTCTCGGCTCCCTGCGACTCAACTCCGGACCCTGGGCGCGCGCCGCCTCCTACCTGAGGGCCGGCGAGGGAGGTGCGCGGAAGGGCTGAGGGGCTGAACAAGACCGTAGCGGGAGGCGGGAGGCGGGAAACGAGAGAGCAAGCGGCCGCGGCAGACGGTCCGGGCGCGGGCGCGCGCGCGCTCCCGGCCCTCGCTCTCTCCGTCGACTCCCGGCCAGAGCCCATCCCTGCTGCCGCGCGCCGCCGGCCTCGCCGCGCCTAATAACAACGGCGCCCAGGGTCAGGTGGCCGCGCGCGGACGGCGCCGCCATTGGCTCGGCGGGGAGCGCGGCGCGCCAGGATTGGCCAGGGGGCGGAGCCTCTGCCGGTGCGGGGGCGGGGCTGGAGAGGGAGGTGGCAGGGGCGGGGCCAGGCCGCGGTCCGCGCCTTTGTGCCCGGCGCGCGCTCTCCGCCCGCTCCGGCTGCATCGCCGGCTGCATCAATAATTCAGAGCGGCGGCGGCGGCGGGAGCGGCCGGTGCGGGAAGGAGGCGGCGGAAGCAGCGGGGATCAAGCGGCAGCGGCTATGCATCCAAGTGCGGCTGGGCAGCCGCGGTACCCCTGAGGCCCGGGCAGGGCTCCGGGAGCATCACGCGGGGGGCACGCTTGCCCAGGAGTGCAACGAAGACCTGAAGTGTCCAGAGCGGCGTCGGTGGAGCTGCGCACGGAGCTGAGGAGGGGGTTTCGGAGCGGGGTTGCGGCGGGGGGGGCGGCTGGCGCAGGCAGCCCCCGGGGTGGGGGGCGGGGTGGGCGCCGGAGCCGCGATGCTGGGCGTCGTGGAGCTGCTGCTGCTGGGGGCAGCATGGCTGGCGGGCCCGGCCCGCGGGCAGAATGAGACGGAGCCCATCGTGCTGGAGGGCAAGTGCCTGGTGGTTTGCGACTCCAACCCTACGTCCGATCCCACGGGCACAGCTCTGGGCATCTCTGTGCGCTCCGGTAGCGCTAAGGTGGCTTTCTCTGCCATCAGAAGCACCAACCACGAGCCGTCCGAGATGAGTAATCGCACCATGATCATCTACTTTGACCAGGTGAGTGCTCCGGGAAGATTGGATTGGTGGAGGTTAGGGGAGAGTTGGTAGGTAGATGTCTCCGAGGTCTCTGCGGAAACGCAGGGACAAGAGTTCGGGACAGATTCTTGCCTACTCCCCTTCGTTCCCGTCTCGTTATAGGTACTAGTGAACATCGGGAACAACTTTGATTCAGAACGCAGCACTTTCATCGCCCCGCGCAAAGGGATCTACAGTTTTAACTTCCACGTGGTAAAAGTCTACAACAGACAGACCATCCAGGTCAGCTGCCGCCTCAGGGCCAGGCCCCAGCCCCGGTAGGGGGCTACTAGCCGCGGGAGTGAGCGAGCCCTGTGGGGGTGGGAGATGAGGGGCAGCTGCATGTGCCCGGGCTGCTTGGAGGGACGGGTAGCAGGTTCTCACGGTTCTGTGGCTTGGACTCTCCCTTGCCTTCCCTGTCATTGGTTCTTGGAACCTGTTCCCATCCCCAGGCACAGTTTTCTGCCTCTGCCTTCTGGGACCCTCCAAAGAGGTTCTCCCGCTATGGGACTCCAGGGATTTCCCTTAGAGGTTTCTGTTAGCATCAGGGACAGTTCCCGCTTCGGGAAGCTTTCCGCAGTCCTCGCCCTCAGCACCACGGACAGTATCCCCGACCCTGTCCCAGCTCTGAAGCCCGCGAGACGCCTGTGCGCTAGCGTTCAGCGCCACGCTCACGGGGGCTCTCCTGGCGTCTTTATGGGGGCCGACTCCGGATTTCTGAACGAGCAGCGCCGAGCCATAGCACTTTAAGGGTGGAGACAGAAGGGAGGGGCATAGTGCCACTCCCTCCTGGCTCCAGCCTTTCCTTAGCCAACACTCACCGGCTCTCCAGGTTCCCAAAGGTGTCCAGGATTCCTCTGGGCAGAGACAGAAGGCGGAACGCGCGGTTGGGGAGAGGGTGCAGGGCCTTTGGCTTCTGGTGCCACCGCAAGGGCAAAGCCAGGCGGTGGCGGGCGAGGCTGGATCTGGGACGGGAACTGAGCCCGGGGTTTGGGGATGAAGCAGAGTGCAGCTCTGCGCGAGATTTCTCATCAGCCGAAGCCTTGCCTGGCTCCTCCATTGCGTCTCTGCTGTGTCCTGGCAGCCGGGTCCGGGAGGAGCCAGGCGTTTTTTTTGTTTCTATTTGTTTGTGTTCCCGGAAGCGCCAGTTGCCTGAGTTTCTCTTTGAGGCTGGGGGGAGGGCGAGGCTGAAGGTCTCTGGGCGCTTGAGCCACCTACGGGTTCATTAAACTGGATAAAAGAGCGAATCAGGATTCTATTGGCGCGTCCAAGAAATGAAAGTGACTCCTGTTTTGGGGGCAGACCCTTCCTGTCACCCAGATGGGCCGTCTTTCGCCTCATTGGACCCTCAGCAGTAAACTGCAAAGCGCCTTTTCTTTCCGCTCTCCCGCCCCACCCCCGCCCCCTGCTTCCAGGCCTTACGGCTGTTAGCCAAGCGGCGAAGGTTGGCGGCTTTATCGCCGCTTCGGTACCCGCCTAGGTTGCGCCTCTGAAGCGGGCCTGTCTCTTTCTCAGGTGAGCCTCATGTTAAACGGGTGGCCGGTGATTTCAGCCTTCGCTGGTGACCAGGACGTGACCCGGGAAGCCGCCAGCAACGGAGTTCTAATCCAGATGGAGAAAGGCGACCGAGCATACCTCAAGCTGGAGCGGGGAAACTTGATGGGGGGCTGGAAGTACTCGACCTTCTCGGGATTCCTCGTATTTCCCCTCTGACTGGCTCATCGCGGGAATGGAGGCAGGGAGAGGGCGAAGGCAGGAGGGGAAAATGATAAAGAGGCAGAACTTTAGAGGACGAGAAAGCGGCACGACTTGAAACTTCCTACATGTTCCCCAGCTGTATCCGGGTAAAAGGTGCGCACCCGGCGGTCGGACAACTTTGTCCGTTTCCTCTAGGAGAAGTAAGTTCCGCTTATCTCTGCGCACTCCCATTTCCAAAAATAAACTCGCCTCCCCCATTCTAGTGGCAGTAATCAAGAGAGACTCCTTGTCATTGTTTCTTACCCTCATGTTCATGTTCCCTACAATTTATATAAAAGAAACTTTGCATTTCACTGTATAATGTGAAATATCTTCCTCCTCTGAGTCGCCATCTGAATCTTTACAACCGCTGAAATCTAATATGTCCCTCCCCCCCTTTTTTATTTTGGAGAGGGGGGAAGGTTTTTTTGTTTGTTTTTGTTTTTTTGTTTTTTGTTTTTTTTTTGATGGGGAGGTAGTTTTAATTTGGCAAGTATTGCTCGGAAAACACCGCTCAAATTAATTAGCTGAAGATACTTTGTATCCTCGGCTGCTTGTTAGCAGAGAAAGGACTCACCTTAGTGGTGACTGGTTTAAGAAAAAAAAATATATATAAATATATATCATTTGTACACAAAGAACTCTTCCCAGTGGAAACTGGCTGTATTTCCGTATTTCTATGTCCTATTCGGAGTGATCGTGAAATCTAAGGCTGCTTGATGTTCTGATGCTTGTTAATGCCCTCGTGTTCTGTGGCTCCACTAAACGCCAGGAGGTTCTTCCGGACGCTTCCTCGTCCTCTGTAACATACCTGTGAATAGCCAAGATTTAATTTTGCTTTAATCCAATAAAGTTGAAGTGGGACTTTTATTTTTCTGAAACGGCTTCCTAAAGTCCGCACCTTCCCCAGTTGCGAGGTCTGGAGGCGGGTGCGGAAGGGTGAGATTCAGAGGGGTAGGGGGCTTGGGGGGTTGCAACCCAAGAAAGGCCAGGGCAGGAGGGCTTCCTCGCCAAATCGGCCTGCGCTCCTTCCTGCGCAGGCCTAGGGCCAACCCTGCCTTCGCCCCGTGCTCCCTGCTTTGGCGCAAACGTAAGGAATTCGGCTGAAATCTTGCTAGGCCAGGCCCGGCCGCCGGCCTGGAAGCGAAGTTTGGGCTTTTCGCAGTCCAAATGCATCAGGAGTAATCCCAGTTCGAAGAGCCGGAACCTTTCTGCCCTAAGCGTCACGCTTCCCACGCCTCTGCCTCTGGACTGTCCGCTCACAGATCCCGAAGCAGCGTATGTTTTATTTCGCCGCCTCTGAACCCCGAGTCCTCTCTGCCGTATTACCCCGCCCCCGGGACCTGTGATCGCGCTCATCGCAGGACTTTTATTCAAGAGGTTCGTCCAGGAGTTTTGATTGTATCGGAACATAATGTGAAAGCAAAATTGAAATAAACGACTTCGTTTTAAGTCTGGAAGTCTGACCAAGTCGCTTCGGCCGCGGGGAGGTCGGGCGTGGGAAAAGAGGTGGGCAGCCCAGGGGCGGGGGCCGCGGCCTGCATGGGCCCCTCTGGCTCTGTTCCTTTTGGAGGCTTTTTCCTGGCCGGAGATTCAGAGATGAATTTAATTAGCTCCTGGAGGCTGGAGAGAAGGGGGGTGTGAGGGATTAATAAGAACATAATAAGCAACGTTTCTCTGTTTGTTCCCGCGGCTCCTCCGATTTTGAGACTCAACAGGCACGCGGTCTGCGCTGAAACTCAGACCGAGTTATTCCTCTGCTCGCGGTCCAGGGGTCCGCCTCTCTAGCAGGCGCCATCCGCAGCCCCAGCGGCCCCGGATCCTTCGGGGGATAGGTAGGGACTTCGGGAGTGAGGAGGGGACCCGGTGCCCCCCAGTTCTCCACCCTAGTCACTTCCCAGGGAAGTGAGGACGAGGAGTCCTAGAGGAATTTTTTTTTAAAAAACAGGAGACACTTAAAAAAAATCCTTTCTCTGCATTCTTCCGGTTGGGAGGTAGAAATCCGGGAGAGCTGGAGCCTTGGGCAGCGGAAGCAGCTCGACTCAGTCGCTCAGCCAGAGCAGAGCCCGCCCGAGGCACACAGATACCACCCAGGCCAGGGCTCACGGCCGCGGGGCTGCGGTAGCCACCGCCCAAGGGAGCTGAGCCCCAAACGCGCTTGAAGCTTACTTGGCTGTGAGTGGGTGGTCACCCCTCTTCCTGAAGAGCAGACCACCAGGGTGGATGTCCAAGCTGTGGGACCACCAGGCTGTGCTCTGCTGGGAGACTTAGGCAAGTCCCCTGGCTTGGCCTCAGTTTGCCCATCTGTACAAAGAGGAATCTAAACATCTCCAAGAGCCCTCTTGCCCTGAGGTTCCAGCGGTTCTCTGGTCCTCTTCCCCCCAGTTCTTTTGCCTGGGTTTAGTGAGTCCTGGCTGCAGCCGAGCTGATCTGGCTCCTGAAGGCTAGGCCTGAGGCTGGGCTGGAGGCCAAGGGGAAGCCTCCAGGAACTCAGGCTCACTTTGAACCCCTGCTCTGGGGCCTGAAAAGTGAACACAGAGGAGGAGCAAAGGGGGCCCCAAGTGGGACAAGAGTGAGAAGTTATCCCTTGATTCTGCTGTGGCTCCAGCTGGCCCCTTCCTGGGGGAGCTCTTCCTCTCCAAATTCTGACCTTGGCATTGGAGATCCTTCTCAGTCTGGTTCCAGCCACTTCTTCCACCTGCTGATCTCTTCTCTCGACCATTTGTTGAACCCATGTCCCACTACTGTCTTCGTACCTCTGCACCTGCTGCTGCTTTGCTTCCAGTTGAAGTACCCTTTTTCTTCTTCCCTACTTTTCAAAATCCTATCTTTCTGGGGATCTAAGCAGTTCATCTAAAAGGCTTGTCCTCCGAGAAGTGGTCCTGTCCATACAGCACAGACCCTACCTTCCCGAGGCTCACAATCACCTCCTCACCCTCCCACCAGGCCTTATGTGGAGCTGGCAGGGAGGAGACATTGGCGGCTGGGCCTGTCTCCCCTCTGCACTGGGCTACAGGGGTTAGTGGTGACCCACACCAGCAAGTGCTGGGAAGTGCTAAGCTGCTACTCCTGCCCTAGGGGGCTCTGAGGAAATGTGTGGTTCTCCACCCCTCAAACTGCCCTCCTCCTCAGGCCTGAGCTTCCCATTAGCCTGGATGGGGCTGTCGACAGCTCTCTCTCTAGAGGCCTAGCTGGGGCCTCACCTCCCTCACCTCAGGGGCAAAGGTGATTATTACCTCTGCCAGAGACATGTGAATGACCTTCATCTGAAAATTGTGCTCCAGCTTCAAGGGTGGTGTGTTGGGGATTCAGAGGGATAGAGAAACAAGGGGTCATTAGCTCAGTAGGGACTACCTCCCTGCCCCCAACCAGAGGCTAAGAAGGGGGGGTGATTCTAACCTACACCTCACAATGGCTTCCTTTCGTGCTTAGAATCATCTAGGCTTCTAGACCTGGGCCCTGCTTCTTGCTTTTATCTCAAATAAACCTGATCAGAATCAAGCCTGTAGGGGTTCCAGGACCACCCCCTCATTCAACCTCTCCCTCTGCCTGAAAGACTCCTCCGCTGCGCAGGTCACCTTGGTCACTTCCTTCTTTCTTGCCTCCTCCTTCGGGAAGCCTTCCCCACCCAAGACAGGCAGAGTGGTTACAGCTTCCCGGCCTTCTATGGAGTGTGGTCTCTCCTACCACACTGCCTCCTCCCTCACCCAGTTCCCTGAGGGCTGAGATTGAGTTAGGCGTCTGGTGCAGGGCAACTGCAGAGTGGGGACGGGGGCGCTGAAGCTGGGGTGGAGGTAGGGGGGATGTAGTGGTGGTGGTTTCTAGGACCCAACGAGCACAGACCAGACTTCTAGGCTTCGGTTTTCCAGGAAGCCCCCTGAGCTTCAGGGTGCCTCCGGGCCAGCGCTGGATCCCCGGCCAGGTGCTGGGGTCACTATGGGCTTTGTTGTCTGCTGAGCCCCAGAGCTCGTTCCCTCGCCACGGCTTCCACTGTTAGCAGAGCTGGGAGCGCGCCCTCCAAGCAGCTCCTGGCCCGGGCGGGTGGGCTCCTAAGGAGAACATAATTACCCAGATGGAGCTGGAGCCTCACCTCCCTCCTTAGCTGTTACCCTAACGGGGTAATGGAGGTGGAGAGAGTGCTGGGCGGAGCGACGGGGCTGGACGTTTCCTCACGTGCAAGGCGGGGTCCTGGGACTCCGCGGGCCCGCCAGAGGGTGAAGACCGCGGGCCCTGCGCTCGACCTCTGGCATGCTGTGCGACCTGAGACTATTTCCCAGCCTGAACCACATTTTCCTCAACTCCCAAATGCAAGGGGTGGGCTAGATGTCTGGGGTTTCCTCCAGGTGATCTAACATTTCTGATCAACCCGTCCGTGAGCCTGTCTTCCCCTCCCCCCACCCCGCCACCCAACACCCAGCTGCGTTTGGCCGAGTCCCTGTCATCCCTACTAGCTTTCAAACAAAACAGTGAAATTTCTTACGGAGTCTGGGGAGGTCAGCGGTGCCCTTGAACTGGAAGGTCAAGCTGGGAGGGAAAGTGCAGGTACACTCCCTTTGAGCCAATTCAATGGGAAAGAAAAGCTTTCCCGGGGTGATGACGAAGGTCTCTTGGCCTCTTTGCACAGGGCTCCTCATTGAAAATACATCCACACTCTATCTGAGCCTCAGTTTGCTCATATTTCAAATCGGGACAATAATGCCACCACAGCAGGGTGGTTGCTAAAAGGCATAAAAAATACTCAGCACTGCCTGACACACAGTAGGTGCTGAATAAATGCTAGCAGCCATGAGGAGCAGTGGACACCGGGGGCATCACACTATCACAGAAGCAAGACTTAAAGGAACATCAAGCAGATAGGAAAACTGAAACCGGAGGGGGAAGGGACACAGAACACGTGAATTAGGATCCTGTGTCCTTTGTTTCCCCTGCACATTCATCTCCCCACCCACCTCCAGTTAATCATGAGAACAGGGGAATTTTACCCTGTAAGTGTCTTTCATCTCCATCCCTGTTGCTCATATATTTGCATCAACCACTGTGGATGAATACTCTGTTTGCATGCTTCTCCATTGGTTATGAGCACTATTTACATATCTGTGTCCATTTAGAGGGTGAGCCCCTTGCATCCTGCTCATCTCGCTTGGCCCAGTGCCTTCTGTTGTGTCAGGCACAGAGCAGGGCTCCTGTGATTGTGTCAGGAGTGAAAGCAACCTGTGCCTGGCACAACTGCAGGATATGGATGCAACCAGTGAAACTGCCCTTCAGGGGACCTCTCAGTCCTGCATGCACCCCCATCACTGATAGGAATGCTGATGTGGAAGTGCTTCCAGACCCTGTGCTGTCAGGGAAACCTTCCCAGGCACCTGCACTTACTCTCACCTCTTCCTATTTCACTCTGCACTCAGCCTGTCCCCAGAAAGTCCCAGCTTTGACCCTGGGATAGCAGTGAGCAGGGGCAGCGAGGAAGAGGCCAAGGTTAGATGTATGGGTTGGTGTTTGGATTTGTTTCTAGGTCTTCACACTGGGCAAACATTTTCTGGCAGCAGTGAGGAGACACTGTACAGCTGAAGTCAGGAAGGAGAACTTTATGGTTATAAAGAAAGAACTTCCAGGTGTGTGGCCATAGCCCAGAGCCTAGGGAGGTCTCTGTTCATCTTGCTCAACTCTGAAGAGGTCAGGGAGGAGATGCAGAGGGAGGGAGCAGGGGAAGGAAGCAGGCTCCAACCTGACCTTGAGATCCACCTCATCGGCCAAGTCCCCTCTGAACCCCACCCATAAGGGCCTGGCCCTCTGCTGACCACCTGAATTCTCCCATTCAGGTCATACGCTCACCACAATTCTGTTGGACTCTAAGCTCTGTGGGCATCAGTCCTCATCTGCGGTTTCCCACAAGGCATCCAGAGCCTGGCACAGTGTCAGGGCTGGTAGATGCGCTATAAATGCTCCCTGAATGCATGAGTGAGTGAACACACGAATGGGTGGGCAGAGGGAGGGAGGGATTGCTGGTTGCATGGCGAGTGCCTTTGTCTGGTCCACCAGAATGTGAACTCCATGAAAGTATCTACCTTGTTATTGGCCTTATTTACAGTTACATTCCCAGTGCCTAGCACAGTGCCTGGGATAGAGTCAGCATGAACAGTATTTCCTGAACAAACGAATACAGAATTATGGTACTTTGGACTGTGGGATTCTGGATTGCAGGCTTGACCTTGTACACTTCTTGAGATCCCCACTATCCCCATGAAAAGCCACATTTATTTATTTGTTTTTTTAAACATCTTTATTGGAGTATAATTGCTTTACAATGGTGTGTCAGCTTCTGCTGTATAACAAAGTGAATCAGTTATACATATACATATGTTCCCATATCTCTTCCCTCTTGCATCTCCCTCCCTCCCACCCTCCCTATCCCACCCCTCTAGGTGGTCACAAAGCACCGAGCTGATCTCCCTGTGCTATGCAGCTGCTTCCCACTAGCTATCTGTTTTACATTTGGCAGTGTATGTATGTCCATGCCACTCTCTCACTTCGTCCCAACTTACCCTTCTGCCTCCCTGTGTCCTCAAGTCCATTCTCTATGTCTACATCTTTATTCCTATCCTGCCGCGAGGTTCTTCAGAATCTTTTTTTTTTTTTTTAGATTCCATATATATATGTGTTAGCATACAGTATTTGTTCTTCTCTTTCTGACTTACTTCACTCTGTAGGACAGACTCTAGGTCCATCCACCTCATTACAAATAACTCAATTTCGTTTCTTCTTATGGCTGAGTAATATTCCATTGTATATATGTGCCACATCTTCTTTATCCATTCCTCTGTTGATGGACACTTAGGTTGCTTCCATGTCCTGGCTATTGTAAATAGTGCTGCAATGAACATTGGGGTGCATGTGCCTTTTTGAATTATGGTTTTCTCTGGGTATATGCCCAGTAGTGGGATTGCTGGGTCATATGGTAGTCCTATTTTTAGTCTTTTAAGGAACCTCCATACTGTTCTCCATAGTGGCTGTATCAATTGACATTCCTACCAACAGTGCAGGAGGCTTCCCTTTTCTCCACACCCTCTCCAGCATTTACTGCCTGTAGGTTTTTGATGATGGCCGCCACATTTATTTTAGAGTGAAATTGGATTGTACTAGCTATCTGGAGTTGACCTTACAACACAAGTTTTCTTGCATGCTGCTTGCCCCACCCCACCCCCAACATATGGGCAATTCTTTAGAGGGTAGGGACCATATTTTATTTTCCTTAAAGGACAACACCTAATAACATGATTCAGTATTAGTCGATTGATTGCTTAATCCAGGATCAAGCCATTAGGTCTGTGGCAATGGGTGGGGTTGATGCCCCTGGTGATGGCACCAAGCAGCTGGCGAAGCCCAGCAGGATTTTCCATAGTGCCAGCAGAGAGGCCAGGTGTAAGCAGTAGCTGCGCAGTGCATTGGTCAGTGAGGGAGCTGGTATTTCCCCAGCAGACCCTGGCTTGTGGCTGGGCGTGGGCTCTCTGGGGTTTTGCTCTAGCTAAATGCAGAACGACCTCTGAAATCCCCTCACAGTTTTGGATTCTGCTGCAGACCATGGAGGTGGAGTGGGCTCAGTTGGTTTCCTCTGAAGAACATCAAGGATTCCCCCCAATCCCCCTCCTTCCTCAGACCCAGTGTCCGGCTGGGTGTTCAGCCCAACAGAGAGTTCTCTGGAATGCTCTGCTAGCCAGCAGCAACCTGCTTCCTCAGGTGAGCCTCCAAGAGCCCTTTCTTCCATCATCAGAAATTACTGCATGCTTCCAGGGAAACTTGCACAGAAGGGAGAGTGAATTAAATGGAGAGGCAACTGGGCATCATGTCCTCCTCATTTAAAAGGGAGCTGTGTGCTCTGCCCAGATTCTGTGTTGGACAGACTCTCCTTGGTATTCTGAGAGGCTCAGAAATAAACTCCCCAATGTGTACTTCCACTGAGAAGTTCAGATGATTTTATAATGACTGAATGGCTCCAAATATGGAGTTAAAATGCAGCTGATGAAGAGCCTGCAATTTTACTTAACTCATCTTGATCAAAGTTGGTCATTTTAAGGCTCAGCAATGTTCCAGATGCTCACTCACTCTCTCTTTCTTTCTTTTTGGAGGAGTTCATTTCAGGTAGACAGATTATTTACTTATTCTGAAGATGCCAAGGGAGAGGGCGTGTTAGCAATACCAACTGATCTGTGGGTGTGGGATTGAAGCTCAGCCTTCATGTGGCATCTGTGTGTCTGTTGCTTTTCCTTTCTTTCCCTCTGGGCTCTCTGTGCTTCCCAAGGGGGGACCTTGCCTGCTAGGTCCACCTAAATCATCTCCAGCATCAGTTTGAATGACAGTGGTGCTCTTTGAGACTGTGAAGTTTGCAGCTGTTTTCCTTGATTGCCTAAATGTGTCCCTGTCTCTGTCATAAGAAGTTGGGGTCCAGGCTGAGGGCAGAAACAAGCCTGTTCCCCCAGGGGCGAGACCACAGGACCTCCAGATGCGACCCCTATAGGATCCCATTTCAACCAGAAGTCTATGAGATGCAAGATTCTCTGGGCGGCAGTTGGGGTCTTCATGTCTGAGTTTCCAGCCTAAATCTGTCACCAGAATTCTGCCTTCCAGCCCCAGCCTTCAGAGAAAGCCACCTGGTGATTAGCTTTCAGAGCTGTGACATGGATTTTCTTTGGGCCCCTCATAATTCATTCTTCCCCCAGTAGCCAGAGTGAGCTTCTGAAAACATAAACCAAACCACACCGCATGAAACCACCTAGTGCCTCCACAGTGCGCCGTGACTTTTTACTGTGGCTGGCGGGGCCTCCCTCATCTGGCCCCAGCTGACCTCTAAAAGCTTCTATTGCTTTCGTCTACCGCAGACAAGCTCATTCTGGCTTTCTGTCAGCTCCTAGAATATGCCAAGCTCTCTCCTGTCTCCGAACCTCTGCACAGGTTGATCTTCTGGGGCTATTTCCTTCTCTCTCAGGTCTCAGCAGGCCACCTCTGATTACTCTCTCTGATACCAAGGCCAGATTATTTTATTATTTCATTGCCCTGAAATGCTCATTTACCTGTTTGGTTGTTTGCTGTTTCTCTCCTTCCCTGGGGACAGGGACCTGGTCTGTCCTGGGTGTTGCTTTGTCCCCAGAGTTTGGACCAGAACCTAGAATGGTAGGGGCTGGATTAATATACAAAACAACTGAATAGCAAATTAGCCATCCAGTCATGACCCATCAGAGCAGAGTCATCTCATTGGTCCCTCTCCTCAGAAGCTCAGGGGAGCCATTAAACATTTCACCCACCAGAAGGCATATCCATCCAGAGGGGAAGTAGGCTGGAAATCATGGGGTCAAGGATGGGGGCTGGAAAATTGGTCTCTTATCTACAGGCCCAAAGAATTTTTTTTGCTTATTAATGTCTATTGTTAAAATTGCTTAATTCAGCTAACCATGTGGTGGGCTAGGGAAAACTGAAGTGAGCTGTGAATAATTGAATTTTTCCCACTGAAGTTATCCTGCAACAGACAAGCACGAACAAGAGAACAAGGAGAAAAGAAGAGACCTTGGTCTAGGGCAGAGGTGGGAAGCAGCCAGGGTGCTGTTCCTGGAACTGTTAACTCTGCTTGGAGCAAAGATAGGCAGTGAGTGGGGACTAAGAAAGGAGAAGGAAGACTGGAGAATCATATGCACAAGAGAGAAGGCAGCTTCTCGACTCTCTCCAAGACAGGAGGAGGCAGCACTGTGGGCAGAAATGGCAGCAACGTGGATCTAAGGCTGTAGTAAAAAAGACATGTATCTTCAGACTGCAAAATATCCACCACAGAAATACCCAGCTAGCCCGGAGTTGTCAATCACACATTTATTCAACAATATTTACCTCGCAACGCTGCCTGCATGCCCAACACCAGCTCTGTTCTTGAGGTCCAGTAGAAAAACCCAGGCAGGGGGCCAGCCTTGCCTGCAGTGCAGCTGAAGGGAGCATGGTACAGAGAAGGATAGGAAATTAGGGCAAGGAGCTCAGCTGTCTGTCCTACTTGATTTAATCCTCTCCCTCCTACACCACTGTGCGCTCCTCATGGTCCAAGTCAATCTTGGTGAGCTTTGGGTTTCACCCTCCTTTATATGGCAGAGTAGGGGGCACTGGTTAAGAGAATGAGCTTTGAGTTAAGCAGAGCTGGTTTTGAGGGTTGCCCTTGTTGCTATATTCATCAGGACCCTTACGGTTTCAAATTATAGAAACCCAACTCAAACTGGCCTTAGTACCTTCTACCCAAAATAATTTATTGGATTGCATTCCAAAAAAGAAAAAAAATCCAAGGATAATTACACTTAGGTGTGGCTGATCCAGGCCCTTAAGCAATGTCATTAGAAATCTGCCTCTTTTTACATCTGGATTCACTTCCAGGCCCCCAACTGTGGCAGCAATAACAGACCCACATTTTGTCTCGTTTCCCCATTAGAAAGAAAGCATTTTTTTCTCCACAGTTCCAGAAAAGATTCCAGAGCGGATAAATATTGGACTGACTTCTCAGGTGCATTCCCAGAACCAGTTTCCTTGAGCAGAGGAATAAAATGAGCTAACTGGCCAGGCATGGAGCCAGGTTGAGGGTGGGGTGGTATGGGGAGAAGCAGCCCTTTCTGGGGGTAGCTGGTACAAATGAAGGGGGACTGGAGGTGAGGTGAACAAAAGCAAGAGATGTTCACCGCCGCAGCCACTTCCTGTAAGGGAAGCGTGACTTCAAGTAAGGGGTTAATAATGTCTAATTCTGTTAGCATTAATGAGGTAATAACTATGAAAGATTTAACAGAGCAAAGAACATAGTGAGTGCCTAGCAAATAGCAGTTATTATTATTGCTCTGGAGGCAATTTTTGCCAATGCCCATGCACCTTGGCATTGTTATTTATTTAGATCACAAAGATATCTTTTTTTCCCAGGAAGAGCACAAGCTCCTTTTGGCCTATGACTGCTTATTTGTGGATTCAGATCATCTGGAGATCTTGTTAAAATGCAGATTCTGATTCTTTAAATCTGGGTTGGGGATTGAGGTTTCCAATTTTAATAAGCTTTTTAGAATTGACTTTTTATTATTTATTTATTTATTTATTTATTTTGTGGTACGCGGGCCTCTCACTGCTGTGGCCTCTCCCGTTGCGGAGCAACAGGCTCCAGACGCGCAGGCTCAGTGGCCATGGCTCACGGGCCTAGCTGCTCTGCGGCATGTGGGATCTTCCTGGACTGGGGCATGAACCCGTGTCCCCATCTCAGTTATGGCCACTCCATTCTTCTGGTAGTTCAGACCGGAAACCCTGGCATCACCCTTGACTACTCCTTTCTTATACCCAACCTCTAATCCATCAGCAAGCCCTATCACTTTACCTTCAAAATAATCCAAGAGTCAGCCGATCCAGACCACCAGCACCTCTCCCTGGAACAATTGCCGTCACCCAGTTTGTCTCCCAGCTGGCCCTCTTGCTGCCCTCCATCTACAAACACGCATGAGCACAGCAGCCACAGAATGGTCCTGCTGAGAGGTGAGTCAGATCATGGCATTTCTCTACTAAAACTTCCAAATGGGTTCCCTGCTCTTTTAGAAGAAAATCTAAACTATTTTTCTGTCCCCCACCCCAGCCCACACTTCCTGACTGCCTCTCTGACCTTATTTACCTTTCATCTGGGAGCTTATGTAAAGTTCACCTGCCACTTCCTGCCCCTGGAGATTCTAATTCAGTAGCTCTGGGCTGGATCTGGCGGCTTGGTGTTGCTACAAGTCCCATGTGTGATTTTGATGTGCTGCCCAGGTTTGCAAACAATTGCTCCCAACACCTGGCCTGGGCTCTGGCATGTAGGTAGAGCATAACGTCTGCTGAATCAGCATCTCATCTTTCCCTCTGTACTTGTGTGTGGTTTTTAGGCTGGCGTGGAAAGTGGGCGCAGAGCAGGGTTACTTATTATTTCCCAGAGTAAAATCTGATTGTACAAAGGCTGCTACTTTTATAATACTGGGGGAGATCGTCTGAGGAGTGCAATTAGCATCAGCTCACTTTGCAGGAGGAGGGATATCCTGCCCCTTTTGGCTAACACTCCCGCCTCTCAGCGGGATGCCTGCGAGGCTGTTTGGTGACTGCATCCTTCACTTTCACTTAGTGGTAACAGTGCATAGCAGCACACAGTGTTTCTGCCCAGCTTCTGCGCTGATAATGAAGGCAGCTTCACGAGAGCCCCTGTACAGACTGTACCCGCTGGAGAGCCTGCCCGCCTGACTTGTGTCATTTTAACTTTGGCCTTGCCAAAGCCACCGTGTCTGCTGTCCTTTCTTGCCCACTGCCATTCTTGGGGCTGCCTGCCCCCTGAGGTGCAAGCATCAGCTTCTTCCTTCCCTCACCCTTACTCCCGGACCTGGTCCTGGAGGCCCCTGCCCACCTTCCAGCAGCTCCTTCAGCTGTCCCTGTGACAGGCTTTGAGCCTGGAGTTCTGGAGAGTGTCTATTAGGACACTTTAGTTGTAAGGAACAGAAATTGGCTATTGTAAGCAGAAGAGGAATTTCTTCATATGCCTTATGGCAGCTCACAGAATGGAAGTGAAGCCTGGAGAACTAGACTCAGAAAAAGCCAGGAAGTGGGACAGCCCTGATGACAGTCCCTTTGGGAGCCCACCTCCAGGGTACATTGGTGGTAGTAGGTTCCACTCTCATGTCACTGAACATTTAATGTCCCTGGAGAGAGGATTACCTCACAAGCTCACCCCTCATCTAGGGGAGCACCGAGCATCATGACTGTCCACACCAAGCCTGCAGATGACGCAGCCAAGAAAGTTCCTCAGGATGAAGTGTAGTTAGAAGTGTGGGCTCTGGGGCCAGGCTGCCTGGGTTTGTATCCCAGCTCTGCCATGATCCACAGTGTAGCTTTCAGCAAGTTATTTATTTATTTTTGTCTGGACTTCAGTTTTCTCATCTGAAAAATGGGAATAATAATAATGCCTTCTTCATTAATTAAATGAACATATGTAAAGCACTTAAAATAGTGTCAGGCATACAGTAGGCACTCAGTTCAATCAATGTTAGTTATTGTCTGAAAGGAGGGGTGTGCATGTGTGGGTGCTGTGAAGGCAACGATTCAAGTGCTCTCCCTTTCCCCAGGCCCTGACTTGGGTTTCCTCTCCTCCAATGTGGGTAGCGCCTGGTCAGGAGGAAAGAAGCCTCAGGGACTTCCTGGCCCATAGGTCCCATAAACACAGAGGGACAGGTCAGGACAAAATATTGATCAAGAGCTTTAGGGGCAACTTGACCTTCTTTAAATTCTGGCTCTGCTGCAAGGAGCTGTATGACCTGGGTAAGTTGTAGAGTGTCTCTGAGCTATGCAGGAAGCAGGATAATAGAAACCTACTTCTTAGGGTTGTTGGAAGGGTCTACTCTTTCAAGTAAAAAACAGTTATTGAGCCTGGTTGGAGTCTGACACTGCTCTAGTGTTGGGATTACAGCGTGAACCAAATAGATACCTCCTTGTTCCCGTGTAGTTGGGGATACCTTAGTCCAAGCATCATTCAGAGTTGCATGATTAGAGTGATAAGGGCTCTGGAGGACCTGCCTGCCTGGGGAACTGTGAGCTATGAGGGGGTTTGACTTTGAGCTGAGAATTGAAGTTTGACTAGGCATGAGCTAGGCCAATGTTGGGGATGGGAGAAAGCATTCCAGGCAGAAGGAGAGCGTGTGTGAAACCACCAGGCGGGAAACATCATGAATCTGAGGACTGAGGGAAGGCCAATGTCACGCCCATTTAGGCAGGAATAGGGGGTCAAGGTGAGGCTGGAGAGTTGCAGGGGTCAGATCCTGTGAGGCCTGGTAGGCCAGGGCAAGGATTCAGGTCTTCATTCTGAGAGCAATGGGTCCCCCCGTTCAAAGTTTTAACCACAATTGTCTTTTTTTTTTTTTTTTTTTTTTTTTTTTGCGGTACGCGGGCCTCTCCCTGTTGTGGCCTCTCCTGTTGCGGAGCACAGGCTCCGGACGCGCAGGCTCAGCAGCCATGGCTCACGGGCCCAGCCACTCCGTGGCATGTAGGATCTTCCCGGACCAGGGCACGAACCCGTGTCCCCTGCTTTGGCAGGCGGACTCTCAACCACTGCGCCACCAGGGAAGCCCACCACAATTGTCTTTACACTTTTGGAATGTCAGGGTGGCTACTGGGAGGAGAAGGCCTGGAGGAGGGCAGGAGAGGATGCAGCAGTCCAGTGACAAGGCTGTGACAGCCATAGGGCTTAGGGATAAAGGCAGCTAGGACTAGAGCAGGGACAGCAAAGTTGGAGACCAGAAGATGGATTTAAGAGGTATTTAGGAGTTAACAGTTTAGGATTTAGTGATGGATTAGGACACAGAGGTGAGGGATAGACCACCAAGTGTGGTTTCTGATTTCTCCAGAGTTTCTGGTTATTCTGTATTAGGATGGGCAGCATTGCCACTCCTGGAGAGTGAGATCCAGGGGCAGGAGGGTTGTGAGCTCAGTGGGGCACGTGTTGTATTTGAGATATCATGTGTCAATGCCAAATAGACAGCTAAATAGGAGGGTCCAGAGGCCAGAGGGCAAGTCTGAGTTGGAGGCATAAACTCAGGCCTCATAGGCATTAAGGCAGGTCAAGAGCCCTGAGATGAATAGGCTGATGGGGAAACATGCAGACAGTGCGGGCGGAAGCTCTTAGGAAGTGCCGCCATGTTATGAAGACTTAAACCGTGGCTCTGTGTGTGTGTGTGTGTGTGTTCCTGCAGCCAAATCTCCCCTCTCAAGGCTGCTGCTATGATTGGCTTCTGGTAGGGTGGGCTTCATCGCATACTGGGACTTGTTTGATTAGCTCCTATTGTCGCCTAGTAAAGCTTAATATCCACAAGAGGCTACATTATCATGGGGCGGGGGGAGGGGAGGGAGATGACTGAGGCACAGAAGGGAGTCCTGTTAAGCGCCTCTCACCTACGCCTACGCCTCTCAACATACACACAACTCAGACCTGAGACTTTGATAGAACTTAATTTCTTTCTTTCTAAAGGCTTTCCTGGAAGAATTACAAGCCCAGCTTCCCCTGACAGCACCAGGGGGAGGACGGTATTGGCGATGGCATAAAAGTGAGGACAGAGGGAAGAGCGAAAGACAGAGCATTTATCCCAAGCAGAATCCTGGAGCACCAGCCACCTTCTGAGAAAGACAGAGAGAAACCAAGGGCTTTAAAAATAGAACTGCTCCATTGCTTCAGGTGGGGAAAACAACCCAGACTAAAGCCGACTTTCCTGATTCTAAGCAACTGATCCCCACTGAAGCAAAGAGGGCCCCCGAGCCCCAGAGAGGAGACAGAGTGCAGCTGGATGGCGGGGGGCAGGTAGAGCTGGACTACGGGCCTGGAGTGATCAAAATGTCCCCTGCCTCTGAAGAGAGACCCCAGTCTACGGAACACAAGGAGCCCTTATTGAAGACAGCAGTCTCCAGAGGAAAGGCAATAGGCCATAGCACCAGGCTGTTTCTGGAACAGACCAGAGCATCTGCATGCAGGCATAGCTGGTTGTCTCCAAACAGATCTCAGAAGATGCAATTCCCCTTTTCGGATGGTTGCAGGGTTACAAAGTTAAGGACGGCGGCGTTGGTGCTGTGAGAAGGCTTAGGGACTGGCGGGGGATAGGCTTGGAGAAATGCCCTCAGGGCCGTGGTGTGGGGGCCAAGTCCCATGGGGTCTTGGAGGAAGCAGAGGGCTTCCGGGAGGAGGTAGTCTTGTTTTTATTAGATTTTATTTTTTAGAACAGCTTTAGATATACACAGAAATCGAGAAGATAGTAAAGAATTCCCCTATACTCCCTTGCCCAGTTTCCCCTGTTATTAACAGCTTACATTAGTGTGGTGCCTTATCACAGTTAACAAACTGATAGTAACACATGATTATTAACAAATGTCCATGTTTCATTCAGATTTCCTTAGCTTCTATCTAATGTCTTTTTCGGTTTCAAGATCTCATCCAGAATGCCAAATTATATTTAGTCATCATGTTTCCTTAAGCTCCTCCTGGCTGTGACAGTTTCTCAGAACTTTCCTCGTTTTGATGACAGTTTCAAGAAGTACTAGTCAGGTATTTTGTAGAATGTCCTTTTCCCAGAATTAGTCTAATATTTTTTTCATGACTGGAGTGGAGTTACGGGTTTGGGAGTAAGTCCACAGAAATAAAATGACATTTTCATCACGTTATATCAAGGGTACATACCATCAACCTGATTTATCACTGTTGCTACTGACCTTAGTGATCTGGCTGAGGTAGTGTTTGTCAGGCATCTCCACGGTAAAGTTAATCTCCCTCCCCTTGCCATTCTGTCTTCTTTGGAAGGAAGTCAATGTGTGCAGCCCACATGGAAGTGGTGGGAAGTTACTCTTCCTCTCCTTGAGAGCTAAGTATCTACATACATTTTTGGAATTCCTCTGAAAGGGAGATTTCCCTCATTTACTTATTCAGTCATTTATGTATATCAGTATGGACTCATGGATTCTTATCTTATAGTTTGGTTTATAATCCAACACTATTTTATTGACTGAATGGTTTCTGCTTTAGACATTAGAAGCTCCTTCGGTTGACTCCTATCTCCTTGACATACCCCCTTCGATGTAGTTTTTTTTTTTTTTCTTAACTTCCTCACTTTTTTGGCACTATAAAATAAGATATTCTTGGACATTTCTTGCCCTAGTCCTAGAATCAGCCATTTCTTTAAGGAACACTGGTTCCTTTGGTTGGAGAATGATATTGGAAACTAAGATCCGGGTATTCGGTGTGCTCACTGCTATTGGGGGCGGGGGTCATTTCTTCTAGGGCCTCTTGGCTGACAGAATAAGAAAATGTATGATGTATACGAAACTCAACATATACAGGCATCTGTAAGTATGTCTATATGTAACCATCTGTATCTATATTAAACTAAAGATGAGTTCATACTGACATCTCCAACTCTAACTCATTACCATATGGATCACTCCAGCCTCCTCCCCTTGCTTGTCTGTGCATTCCCACTCTAACAGTGTAAAATCTGGCTCCCAGCAACTAAGATCCATATACTTACTTGTTCAATTCCAGTATACATTTATAGTGACTTCAGAATTATTAACCTCCAGTACCCCTATAGGAAATAACTTTAGCAAGTAGAGTACAGTGCTTATGTGAATTCTTTCTGGCTTTAGTTTTACCAACTCCATTCATATGCAAAGTTACTTAGGTCGGCACCTTTTCTCCCCACCCTCTTCCCTGAGGTTGTACCATACATTTATAATACAAGTAGATTCTGTTGTCCCAGTCTGTATTCCTTCCTGTGATCCCCTAACCTCCTGATTTAAAAACGTTTGCATACATTAAGTTTCACTCTTTGTGCTGTAAACGTCTATGGGTTTTTAAAAATGCGTAATGTCATGTATCCACTATTCAAGTGTCATGCAGAATAGTGTCACTTCTCTAAAAATCTACTGTTCGTTATATATTCATCCCTTCCCCCTACTCTCCCTTAAACCATGACAAACATTGATCTTTTTACTATCTCTATAGTTTTGTCATTTACAAAATGTTATATAATTGGAATCATACGGTATGCGGCTTTCTCAGACTGGCTTCTTTCACTTAGCAATATGTTTTTAAGATTCCTTGTCTTTTCATGCTTGACAGCCCATTTCTTTTTATTGATGAATAATACTTCACTGTATTGATGTACCAGTTTATCCATTCACCTATTGAAGGGCATCTTGGTTGCTTTTAGTTTTTGGCAATTATGAATAAAGCTGCTAAATACATTTGTATGCAGACTTTTGTGTCGACTTAAGTTTTCAGATGAGTTGGGTAGATACCAGGAAGGCAATTGCTGGATCATATGGTAAGATCATGTTTAGTTTGGGGATTCTCTGGTTGTCCAGTAGTTAGGGCTCCACACTTCCACTGCAGGGGACACAGGTTCCATCCCTGCTCTGGGAGCTAAGATACCACATGACTCAGGGTGAGGCCAAAAAACAAAAGAGCCGCTTGGAGGGACTTATTTCTGGTGGACAAAGAAGGGTGTAAGAGAGGAGCAAGAAAGAGAAAGTCATACACTATGGATAACAAAGTGATGATGAAATAAAATTCATATTAAAAAAAAAGATCATGTATAGTCTTGTAAGAAACTGCCAAGCTTTCTTCCAAAGTGGCTGTACCATTTTGCATTCCCACCAGCAATAAATGAGAGTTCCTATTGCTCTGCATCATTACCAGCATTTGGTATTGTTAGTTTTTTGGATTTTAACCATTCTAAGAATTGTGTAATGGTACACTATTGTTTTAATTTGCAATTCCAAAATGGCAAATGATGTTAACATTTTTTAATATGCTTATTTGTTATTTGTATATTTTCTTTAGGGAGGTATCTATTCAGATCATTTACCCATTTCAAAATTGGGTAATTTGTTGCATTATTGTTGAGTTTTAAAACTTCTTTGTATATTTAGTTACAAGGTCTTTATCAGATATGTGCTTTGAAAATATTTTTTCCCAGTCTGTGGCTTGTCTTTTCATTCTTTTCACAGTGTCTTTTGCAGAGCATAAGTTTTAAACTTTAATAAAAGTCCAGCTTAGTATTTTTTCTTTTATGGATTGTGCTTTGAGAGCTGTATTTAAAACTCATCACCAAACCTATGGTCACCTAATTTTCTTCTCTCTGTGTGTTTTTTTTTAGAAGTTTTATAGTTTTTGCACTTTATATTTAGGTCTATGATCCATTTTGGGTTAATTTTTGGAAAAGATGTAAGGTCTGTGTCTAGGTTTTTTTTTTTTTTTTTTTTTTTTTTGGCATCAGAATGTCCAATTGTTCCAGGGCCATTTGTTGAAAAAACTGTTCTTTACTGACTTGACTTTGCAAAGATTGGTTGACTATATTTGTGTAGGTTTATTTCTGGGCTTTTTATTCTGTTCCATTAATGTGTCTATTCTTTCACCAATACCACATTGCCTTCATTATTCTAGCTTTATAGTAAGTCTTGAGGCTGGGTAGTGTCAGTTCTCCAACTTTTTTCTTTTCAGTATTATGTTGGCTATTCTGGGTCTTTTGCTTGTCTTCATGTAAACTCTGGAAATGGTTTATCAATATCTGCAAAGTAGCTTGCTGAAATTTTGATTGAGATTTCACTGAATCTATAGATTAGGTTGTAAAGAATTAACTTCCTAACAATACTGACTTTTTCAATCCACATACATGAAATATTCCTTTATTTATTTAGCTCTTTGATTTCCTTCACCAGAATTTTGTATATATATGGATACTACATATATCTTGTTAGATTTATACCCGAGTATTTAATTTTTTGACAATATTTTGAATGGTATTGTGTTTTTAACTTTAAATTCCAGTTGTTCATTGCTAGGGTATAGGAAAGCAATGGACTTTTGAATATTAACCTTGTAACCTCCAACCTTGCTTATGAGTTCCATGAGTTTTCATATTGATTCTCTGGGATTTTCTACATAGAAAATCATATCAGAAAACAAAGACTTTTATTTCTTTCCAGTCTGCACTGCTTTTATTTTCTATTCTTGTCTTATTTCATTATCTAGGACTTCCAGTACAATACTGAATAGGAGTGGTGAGAAGGAATATCCTTGCCTTGTTCCCATTCTTAGGGGGAAAGAACCCAGTTTTTCACCAGTATATATGATGCTAGCTGTAGGATTTTTGTAAATGTTCTCTATCAAATTGAGAAAGTTCCTCTGTATTCCCAGTGTGCTGACAGGTTTTTTTTTTTTTTATCATGAATGGGTATTAGATTTTGTTAATTGCCTATTCTCGATCAATTGATATGAGCATAATATGAGCATATGATTTTTCTTCTTTAACCTGTTGAAGTAGAGGATTATTTTAATTCATTTTTGAATGTGGAACCAGGCTTGCATACCTGGAATAAATGCCACTTGACTGTGGTCTATAATTCTTTTTGTATATTGTTGGATTCGATTTGCTAATATTTTGTTGAGGATTTTTGTATCTATGCTCATGAGAGTTATTGGTCTGTGGTCTTTCTTGTAATGTCTTGTTGGGTTTGGGTATTAGCGTAATGCTGTCCCCATAGGATGAGTTCTAAAGTGTTCCCCCTGCTTTTATTTTCTGGAGGAGATTATAGAGAATTGATTTTTTTTTTACTTAAACCTTTGGTAGAATTCACTGGTGAAACCATCTGGGCCTGGTGCTTTCTTTCTCGAAGGTTAACTATTGATTAAATTTATTTAGTAAATATAGGTGTATTCAGATTACCTGTTTTCTCCCTTATTAAATTTCTGCCTACCTGATCTATCACTTACTGAAAGAGTTGTTGAAGTGTTCAGCTTTAAGAGTGGGTTTTTCTATTTCTCCTTGCAGTTCTATCAGTTTTGTGTCATGTATTTTGATGCTCTGTTGTTAGGTGCATACATATTAAGGATTATGTCTTTTTGGAGGAATTAACCCCTTTATTATTATGTAATTCCCTTCTTTATCTCTGATGATTTTCCTTGTTCTGGAGTGTGCATTGTCTTTCTTTTGATGAGTATTAGCATGGTATATCTTTTTCAACCCATTTACTTTTAACCTATCAATGTCTTTATATTTAGAGTAGGTTTCTTTTAAACAATATACAGTTGAATCTTGTTTTTTAAATTCACTCTGACATCTGTCTTTTAATTGTATACTTACACCATACACATTTAAAGTATTATATCTATCTATCTATCTATCTTGTTTGTAACTGTTTCTATTCATTGCATTTGTTCTTTTTTCCCCCCCATTTTCTTCTGACTTCTCTGGTTTTAATTGGGCATGTAATATAATTTTATTTTCTCACCTCCCTTTGCATATTAATTATACTTCTTTTTAAAAATTTTTAGTAGTTTCCTTAGAGTTTGCAATATACATTTACCACTGATCTAAGTCTACTTTTGAATAACACGACTGCTTCCTAGAGCAGTTATTTTACAGCAGGGTATTTCCAATTCTGCCCACCCATTGCTATAACTGATTTCATTTGTCCATATGTTATAATCATACAGTACATTGTTACATTGTTAGTATTATTTGAACATTTATTTATTAGATCCATTAAAAATATGAAAAATAAAATATTTTATTTTACCTTTATTTTTTCTCTGGTGCTTTTCCTTTTATCACATAGATCTAAGTTTCTCACTTATATAATTTTATTGCTTTCTGAGAACTTCTTTTAACATTCTTACAGGGCAGGTCTGCTGGCAATGAATTCTCTTAGTTTTTGTTTGTCTGAGAAAGTCGTTATTTCCTCTTCAGTTTTGGAGATAATTTCACTGAATATAGAATTCTAGGTTGGTGATTTTTCAACACTTTAAGTATTTTATTCTACTCTCAGGTTGCTTGCATGATTTCTGATGAAAACTCCACTGTAATTCTTATCCCTGCTCCTCTATAGATAAGATGTTTATTTTTCTATGGTTTCTTTCAAGATTTTCTCTTTTGTTTTCTGAAGTTTGAATGTGATATTTCTAGGTGAAGAGTTTTTGGTATTTATCCTGCCTAACGTTCCTCTGAATGTCCCAGATCTGTAGTTTGGTGCCTGTCATTAATTTTGGAAAGTTCTCAACCATTTTTAGTTTAAGTATTTTTCTGCTCCCTTCTTCTTTCTTCGCCTTCCAATACATGTAAGTTAAATCTTTCAAAATCACTCCACAGCTCTTGGATATTCTGCTATGTTTTTTTAAAAAAAATCTTTTCACTCTTTGTATTTTAGTTTAAGTCTTTTATTCTATTAAAAAATATTTATTATTTAATTTTGGCTGCGTTGAGTCTTCATTGCTGTGGGCAAGCTTTCTCTAGTTGTGGCGAGCAGGGGCTTCTCTTGTTGTGGAGCATGGGCTCTAGGCACGCAGGCTTCAGTAGTTGTGGCAGAAGGGCTGTAGAGTGCAGGCTCAGTAGTTGTGGTACACGGGCTTAGTTGCTCCACGGCATGTGGGATCTTCCCAGACCAGGGCTCGAACCTGTGTCCCCTGCATTGGCAGGCAGATTCTTAACCACTGCACCACCAGGGAAGTCCTAGGTTAAGTCTTTATTGACTTATCTTTCAGTTCATTGATTCATTCCTCATTTGTGTCCAATCTATTGATGAGCCCATAAAATGCATTCTTCATTTCCATTACAGTATTTTTTTTTAATTTCTAGCATCTCTTTTTGATTCTTTCTTAGAGTTTCCATCTTTTTGTTTACATTACCCATTTGTTCTTGCACAGTGTCTACTTTTTTCCATTAGTGATCTTAACATATTAATTATAGTTATTTTAAATTTCTTGTCTGATAATTCCCAGATCTGTGTCACATCTGAGTCTGGTACTGTTGCTTGCCTTGTTTCTTCAGACTGTGTTTCTTCTGCCTTTTATAATGTCTTGTAATTTTTTGTTGAAATCCAGACATGATATTTTGGGTAATAGGAACTGAGGTAAATAGGTCTTTAGCACCAGTGAGGTTTTGTATTAATCTGGCTAGGTGATGGCCCATATTTAATGTTTACATAGGTGTCAAGGACTTTAGATTCCTCTAGTATCATTTTTTGTGTCTCCTGTTGTCTTTGGATTTTCCTAAAATCTCCTTTTTAATTAGAATCTGATTCTCGTAGGTTTTTCAGCTGTAACCTACTATTATTACACTGGAGCCCTGTTATTGTGGTGGTAAGATATGGGGGAAGGGAGGCATTCTATAATTTTCTGATTAAATCCAGTGTTATGGTGGACCTGTGTTCCCGGGCTGTGACCTTCACAAGGACTTGTTACCTTTTTTTCTCTCCTTCTTTAGGTGAGATAGAGAGGCTATTGTGGGCAGCAGTTGGGTAATCACCTGCCTGCCTGCGTGAGACAAGGCTCTGGTAAAGTTCTTTTAACTAGAGAGTAGGCCTTTGTTATGAAGAATGCACTGGGCATATTTCAAAATGTTGCTTTCTCCCTCTCTTTGCCAGAAATAAGAGGGATTTGTCTTAGCTTTTCACAATGAAGATATGGTGGAGTTCCTGCAGTTAAAACCCATGAAAATGCGAGGAACTCTGTAAGACCTTGGCTCCGTGATTTTTTTACGCTCAAACTAGTCTACACTTATCTTCTAGCAAGTCACCAAAATTACCATTTAAATGTCCTACCACCTTATGGCTCCAATGGCTTGTGCTCCAAGGAAGCTGATTTTGGCTCTTTCACTGTGTTTACCTGTCCCCCCAGGTTTTGGGACATCCATTTGCCCTGCAATCTTAAAACTATTCTCTAATGGATCCAAGAAAATATATTTATTTTCAGTTTGTTTAACTTTTTCTTATTTTTAGGATGGGAATGATGATTTCTAAGACCTTTACATTGCAGACTTGAAACCAGAAGTTTCCTGGTGACTTTTGAGCTGGATCCTGAAGGACAGGATGATTTTCCCAATAGTGCAGGTGGTTGGTTACATGCAACTGAGAGCACGTGGCCCATCCAGACCCGTCTTCCTCTACTTTTCCTCTTACTTTTCGGGAGCTGTCACCAGGAATTTACCTGTGAAAGTCATATCAGAGTGGACATTAGTTGTGTTTTGATCACTCACCATCCACTCTGCCTTCTGTGAAAGGAAATGTGTTCTGGAGTTCCTAGCAGGCATTATGGGCTCAGAAGGGAGGAGCTTGACACAACCACACTGACATAGAGGAATATGGATCTGCAAGGATAGCACAGAAGAAAACCATGTCCTGGTGATGTGGTTTAAGCTTCTGCTTCCAGCTCTGCCTGAAAACACTTAGACTTGTGAACAGGATCCTTTTGTTACAGGATTCTCATTTTGTTAAAGCCACGTGGGCAGAGTTTACTCCTGCTGCTTACCAAAAAAAAAAAAAAAAAAAAAAAAAAAAATCCTAAGTGATACAGAAATCTTCCATCAACTACATTAATGCCGGAGTACAATGCCTTACTAAGGAGATGGACATTTAATTTCAGACACCATAGGGAGATACAACTTAGGTCCCACCAAAAATGTGCCCACATCCGGGTGACTACACCCCAGTATGTGGTACTGGGGTAAATACTTGCTTGCTGAAGTTTCATGTATTGGGGCTTCTCACCTCTTTATTATCTGCTTTTTACCTACAGTTTACTGGGAAGTTTTCCCAATATCCTATTCATCCACGCATGAGATTTTGAGATGTCTAAGATACTTTCTTGAAGATAAGTCTGCCTCTCCCTCTCATTTTATATCCTCAGCCTCTGAAGTCACAGATCTCTATTTAGTGTGGGGTTAAGGTTACTGCTGCAGCTTTTACTCTGAAGGAGCCAACCACAGCCATAAGAAACTACCATAGACTGAGTGCCTTAAACAACAGAAATTTACTTTCTTTCTCTTCTGGAGGCTGGAAGTCCAAGATCAAGGTGTGCGTGGGTTTGGTTTCTCCCGAGGCCTCTCTCCTTGGCTTGCAGGTGACCACCTTCTGGCTGTGTCCTCACAGGTCTTCCCTCTGTGTGTGCCTCTCCAGCATCTCTCTCTTCTTACAAGAAAACCACTCATATTGGATTAGAACGCTGCCTTTATGGCATCATTTTACCTTAATTACCTCGTTAAAGGCCCTACCGCCAAATGTAATCACTTTGGGGGTTAGGGCTTCAACATATGAATTTGGGGGGATACAGTTCAGTCCATAACACCACCTTTCAGCCAGTCCTAGCAATTTCTTTAAATTCCAGATACAATTTAATTACCTTAGTTGAGTGACGATCAGGAGAAGTTGTTTTACTCAGCACCTTCTCTGTACCAGCTACTGAGCTGAGCCAATGGGACCTCCTCTCACCCTGAGAAGACATCATGGCCTAGAGGGCAAATGAAAGGAGGACTGGCCTTTGACTGTGGGTGGTGTGTCCTCTCTCTCTCAAGCCCATTCCACTCCTGATATTCTCTGGCCATCTACTATCCCCCATTCAGGCCTCTGCTCCCCAAAAATGCCCCCTTGTACTGAACTGATATACCATACTAACTGATGTACCACACAGCTGCCCACCCAAGCTTGCCCTTAACTCTCTACTCCTGGGGGAAAGTGGTCCTATAAACAAGTCCACTCTGAGAGGCTAGTGATGGATAACTGCCTTGGGAAACTACGTCTCCCAGGGACAGAGCAGGAGCCACATGAAGAAAGCCTCACTGGTGGAGTTCAAGGCATTGGTGAGGAGATGCTTCAGGGATGCTTTCTGTCTTCCTTCTCTCTGTACTAAGAAAGTGACAGTTTTACAGATTCTGGAAGGGATAGCCACTGGAGAGGGGGAGACAGAGCTTAGTAGAAGGCCACCAATAAAGACCTGGGTTTCAATCCCATTGTTGGCCCTGGTGTGTTATATAACCTTCCTCTTTCCAGGCCTCAGTTTCCCTACCTGCACAATGGAAAGAATAATTCCCGTGTGGCTCAGGTCTCCAGGGACACTGAGAATGACTGCCATAACAGACAGAAAAGTGTTTTAGATGGAAAATGCCATAAAATAAATTCAAGATGTTATTATTTTAAGGTGTAAAATCAGAACTCATAAAGGCAGGCATAAAAATGTCCTGGTGGATATATTTTCATTTCTGGAGAAAATTAATGGCTACATCTTGGGCTTGAATCTTCCACAGAGTCCATCCCAGAATGTTGGAGTTGGAAACACCCTTAGAGATATTTAGTCCCACCCCTCTCAATGGGGAACTGAGGCCCAGAGAGGGAAGGGACTTGCTCAGGGCCACACAGCAGGTTAGTGGCTCAATTGGGACTGGGAGCTGGTACTACTGACAACTTTTCCTTCGTTCTATTCTTCCTTTTCAGGGGGATGGCAGAGAGTGTCAGGGCTAAAACCTATGAACCGTCTCTAAGCAATACCTGAGGTTTGTGAGACCCGCCTCAACATCCAGGCACATCTGTTCCTGATGGAGATCTCTGACTTGCAGGCCCAGGGAACTCTCAGAGGAAATTCCTGCCACAGTAGTTGACTTCATCTCCTTAGCACTACAGAATGGCTTGACCTGGAAACTCTACTGCTGGTCACATCTCTCCTGCTGGGCTGGCTCCTGTATAGTGTGGCTTGGTCTGGTTGAGTGTAGAGGTAATTGCAATATACTGAGGTTTGGTATTGTAATAAAAATAGGAGCCATTACAGCTACCATTTATGTCATTAGTATTTAGTGGTGGTGTGTTGCAGCTTTTTTAGTGCTCATAAAACTGTCGCTGCTTGCAGATATGTCACGGTGCTGACATAAATTTAAAGGGTTGGAAATCCATAGGTCATAAAAACTAGATAGTAAATAGCACCAGAACAGGATGGACAAGAACTGTTGCATTAGGCATGCAAATGCTTATGGATTTGCATGTCTAGTGCTTGCATTAGCATAATGAGAAGACATTTACATTACAGATGGACATGATTAACTAGGCCCTTGTAAATAAGTCCACTCAGCCTAGGTAAGGTGTGTTTGGACACTAGAAGAGGGATTGTTACAGGACTCAAAGGGCAAGTAGAGTCACTTCTTGCTTCTCTTCTGGCATGGACTTAGTAGGGAGGTCTTCAGAATCACTGACACTGCTCAAATGGGGATCGATTTGGACTCATGGCTAACATGAGTTGAATGCTTACTATGTACTAGCCACTATTTAAACATTTACATATGTTAAATCATTTAATCCTTACAACAGCTCTATTGTTATACCCATTTTACAGGTGAGGAAGCTGAGGTATAGAGAAGATAAGTCTATTAATAAGTGGCAAAACCAGGATATGAACCCAGGCAACCTGGCTCAAAGCCCAGGCTCCTAACTACCACACCAGCTGCCTCTTATTCACTGAATTCATGCATGCATGCAGCGAACACTTATTAAGCATTTGCTACATACCAGGCTCCATGCTACTGTTAAGGGTATAAAAACAGCAAGATAAAGACTCACTCTTCTTAAAAAGCTCATGTAGTCTAGCTGGAGACATTGAGATGAAAGCAAAAATTCTCACATTGTGCTCAACGAGCTCAGAGAAGACACTTAATCTCCAGGAAAAGTGGGTAAAAGAAGGCTTACTTGGAGGAGGTGCTCCGTAAACTGAGACTTGAATGATGTGTAGGAGTCCAGCAGGTGAAGAGTAGAGGATTAGAGCGCTTGCTCAGGGAACAGTAAGTACAGAGCCATGGAAATGGGGAACACTGGCTGTGCTCTCAGACCCTTAAGTCATTCCACACTGGAGGTGGGGAACATATGAATGGGAGGCAGAAGGAGAAGCTGAGACTGGTCATGAGGACTGGCAGCACATGGGAAGACTTGGAGGGTTCAATTGATCAAACAGTTCTCTGAACAAAATCCTCCCTTCAGATTAGGCACTAGCATTTGCATCTCAAATACCCACTCCCTATTACAAAGTCCTGTACCTCTTCCATTATTTCATAGATTCATTGCCCACCCCCTCAGAGTTGCTTAAGACATCATGGCCATTCAGACCAGCCCTTTGATGATGTATGAATCCTGCTACAAGCTCCTCATAACTGGCGGGTTGTTTAGGAATCTCCATCTGCAGCTGGGCAGGCGTGGAATTTGAGCTAGCTCATTGTTGGGAGCCCAGTTTAATGAGAGGTCCAAGGACTACACAATATTTTCGAATACTCTCCATTAAAATGTATCTGTTCCACAAGCTCTCCTTTTGGTAACAGCTCTTAATGGTAAATATACCCATTCAAAGTACATTTGAATGGAAGCCTCCAATAAATTATTTTTTATGGTGGCAGACAACTTGGGGAATTCCTGAGAGCTGACAGTTCTCTTTGAATCACCCTAGGGAATCAAGGTGGGACAAATATACCTTTCTATCTTCAGATAATATGCAGTGTAAATTATTTTAGGTTGAATCGTCAGGCGGTTCAGTGATACTGGTCATCTTTGCCACTGCTTGGAACCTTCTGTTTCTCTTATTGGTGGCTCTGTGATCTTCGCTCAGAAGGCAGAAGTTGTCATCTTGAAGTAGGTAATAGATACTGCGTGAGGATATTGGTCCTGGGTCTGTAAGCCATAAATGGCCTCAAGAAGGCATCTGGGAACAATGAGGGATGAGGGTTTCAGAATCAACAAAGCATCAGGGAGAAATATGGCAGAAATGTCCCAGACAGAACCTCTCACAGGAGCAGTGAAAGCTATGCTGGAGAAACCATAAGGTCATGGTCCTCCCCAGTCATCTTCCACCCCACCTCTCAACCCCCGACTCCTGGTGAACTCTGGCTAAGGCCCATTCGTGTTTCTTCTTCCCCCAGTGAGTCCAATGAAGATAAAGTTTGTCACACTCGTGGCTGCTTCTGCCCTTTGGTCAGCCAGGAGCTTCTCAAAAATTCCTTTTCAACAGATGGTGGAAAAGCTGGGTTTGGCAGCCAGAGACCTAAGTAACAGAATGCTCCTACCTAGCCCACTGGCTTGCAGCATCCACTTCCATGGTCTCAAGGCCAGCAAGTCTCTGACAGCTGGATCTTCCCAGAGCCTGTAGGGCACTGTCTCCTCTGACCTGCCTCTGTCCTCCAACCTGGGCCATCAGCACAGCCCCAAAGTGGGTCTGTGTAGTGTTGACTTCAAGCTAGAACTAAGGCTGGGGACATGGTTTCCTAGTTTCTCAGTTTCTTGAAGGTGCTGGACATGTGGTCCAGTTCATGGATGTACAGTCTGTGACAGTGTAACCGTATGCCAAGTGACATATTATTAGTGGATACATACATGTGCATATTTGTCTCTTTGTGATTATACATCAGTATATGTCTGTATGTATTACATATACATGTGTGTATACCTTGTTCTGTCTAAGTGTATATGTGTAAGCGTATTTATATATTTCTCTGTCCGTAGAGTAGTATAGGTGTGTACAGGCACTTATGTCTGTGACCATGTGTTGCTATGTGTGTCTGTGCATCCATACAAACCTGTGTGTACCGGTGCATCTGTGTATATACACATCTGGAAATGCCAAGGAGTGTTAGGCAGGTGCTTGGGGCAAGGCTAAGAGCTGACATGGTAATTTCTTCCCTGGAATTTCAGAGCCTCTAAGGACAAAATGCCTTCATAGGAGGCAGCAGCTTGAGTTGCCAGCTGGTCTGTAAATCCCTTTCATGTTGCCCAAGGCCATTGTCTGAGGGATTAGCCCTGGTCTAACAGGCTACACAATGACAGGATCTGCAGGGAGGCGTGGTAAGAGCTAAGGGGGCTGCAGCTTCCTCTTCCTGTACCTCTTGCTCCCCACTCACCGTGAAATAGGATCACAGCAGCAGAGGCGAAATAGCAGTGACAGAAAGCCTTGCTGAGCTACGTTTTACATATATGAACTCATTTGATTCTCATGACAGCTCTCCAAGGACTAATAGTCCCAATTTCCAGATGAATACATGAAGGTACAGTGAGTTTAAGTAACTTGTTGGGATTGGAGGTCAAGCAATATTCCTCCAAATGCAGTCTGGCTCTTGTGTACTAAGTTCTTCTGGACTGAGCCATACAGACCTGAGATGTCTTATTCCCAGTGACAAGAGGCCACTCTTGGCCAGAATGCCAACAAAGTGAGGGTTGTTGTTTTTTTCTTTGTCATTCTTCCCTTCCTTCCTCATTCTTCTCTTTGCTCTGAAGATGTCCACATCTCATCCCTCAGTGAGCTTCCCACTGGGGTGTCAAGCTAGAACTTGTCCTCCCAATACTCCCCAATCTTTTGTTTCCATCAGAATTTCCTGTCTTGCAAATGGACACTTCCTCACTGCTCGGCTCTCTGCTTTCCAAGGTGTTTCCATATTGAGCAAAGATGCTCAACCAGTGCTAGGATGATTATGGCTACTAATGAAATCAAATGTCTCACTTCCCTGGGACAGAATGCAGGAGCTGATAGTTCATAAAATCCAATGTCCTCTTTTAGGCTCACTGGAGGGAAGGGACCCAAGGGGCCAACAGCTAGGAAGATGGTGTGTTAGCCTTGAATCAAGTCTTGTAGTTTCAAACCTAATATTTCTCTCACTTCACCAACTTCTGATTTTACAGTTAATCCCAAAGAAATGTGATGATGGTGGGAACTACAGGCATTGAGACTGGTCAGTGGTGGAGACAGTTTGGCCATACTATAGGTCTCTATCTGTGAAGAGAGCTGGCTTTCTTGAAGTGTTGCAGTGGGAGCCTTCCTGAATGGATTCAACATGACAACTTGCCTATCCGTCTCCTGGGTATTTGTCTAAGATCATGAAAATCCCAACCTGAAATATGACCTCTTGCACAAATTCAAGATGACCACAAGTGTCAGCCACCCAAGCATCGACTTTCTTTTAAGAATAAGGTATAGGAAAGGGGGATAAAGGATAACTTTTATTGCAATATTTGGGTTAAATATTTGGTGCAGACCACCTATATGTAAAAGTCTGGACAGAGGTCACTCTGTGAAGCTCCTCAGTAGCTGTTCTTGCAATGTTTTAAATAAATATGGACATTCAAATTACCTGGTTACAGTGTCTTTATTTACTTAGTGGAGCATTGAAAAATACATAGCAGAAGCAGCAAGAATCTACAAATCCCAATGTTGGGGAGAGGAAGCTGGGGCATCTTCCAACAGTGGGTTCTCTGCTTTTCCTGAGCTAAGGACCCAGGATCCCTACTGGGCTTTAAGGGACTCAAGGATACCAGATGTCCTGCAGCACATTTGGCCTCAAGGTTTCCCCATCTCCAAGAAACTCATGAGCTGCTTTAAATGAGTTTCCTAATGTGTGTTTAGGCTGGATTTACATCTGGGTTGCTGCATATTAAATGCTGATTATTAAAAACATTTGCATGGCGCTTTAACAACGAGAGATTATGTATCTGTTACCTAAGTCTCAGTGAAGGCTTTATTAATTCATTATTATTTTATCAACATACAATAAACTGTTCTATTAAATCTAAATTACACAGATATTTAGGGAGGGATCATCTAAAAGGACCTCAGCCGAGACTATCCCCAGGGAGGGACTTAATGAAGTTTCAAACAGTTAATAACCCTCAGTTCATAAATAAACCATGGGCATTTAAAGACCTGCAAAATTACTAGAGAATGGACTTGAGGATATGGGGAGGGGGAAGGGTAAGCTGTGACAAAGTGAAAGAGCGGCATGGACATATATACACTACCAAACGTAAGGTAGATAGCTAGTGGGAAGCAGCCGCATAGCACAGGGAGATCAGCTTGGTGCTTTGCGACCGCCTGGAGGGGTGGGATAGGGAGGGTGGGAGGGAGACGCAAAAGGGAGGGGATATGGAAACATATGTATATGTATAACTGATTAAATTTGTTATAAGGCAAAAAATTGAAAAATAAATAAATAAATTAAAAAAAAAAAAAGGAAGTAAAGACCTGCAAAATACTAAAATAAGATGTTGAGACTCAACAAAGGAGGTATGAGAGAGCACTCTTGGAATTACCCTCCTTGTAACTCACAGGTAAAACCTCTACTTTTAGACAATATTTCTTGGATACCTGGGAATATGTGACACTCCTGGGGACTTTAGGATTAACCTTGCCCTTGATTCCAAATTCACTAAGGAAATGGGCAGAGGCAGCCTTGAAATAATTTTTTCCTTCTCTCAAATAATCCACCTCTGACTTTAAAACATATTTTGGTCTAAGAGGTGAAGGGTGAGAAAGAGATTCTGCCCAGATGTAAGGTAATGTGGTAATTTCTTAACAATCCTACAGGGTAAATTGAAAGTCAAAGCTCACAGCTCATACTCTGGAGACAGGATTAGCTATAATTTTCAGGACTCAGAGCAAAATGAAATGCAAGGCCCCTTGTTCAAAAATAATTGAGAATTTTAAGATGGTAACAGTAGAACAATGAACCAAGAATGGGGGTCCTTCTTTGTGCGGGGCTCAGTGTGACGGCACAGGTTGAATGACCATGATGCTGGCCTGTCTGGATGGCTCCTGAGCAAGGTGGATGGAGGCATAGGAGGCAAAGGCCTCAAGGTGGGGAAGTTCTGGTGTTCCACTGGAACATGGGGAGTATAGAGATTTGTTGGGACCATTGTAGGGAGAACTGTCAGGCTATAGGAGTAAGTTGGAGCCAGATCATAAGAGGCTTATCTGCCAGGCTAAGGGAGGCAGGAAGTTATGGAAAGTTTTCGAGCAGAGTGTGATGACCTCAGAAGTTCAAGCTCACTGATGGTCAAAGGCCAAGGACTGACTTAGTTGGGAAGGTTTCCTTGCATTGCAGTGATCTGTCCTTCCAAACTTACTCATATTTGAGCACTGCTCTGAGCCAACACTTGGCTTTTTTTTTTCCTTTTCATCTTGAGTTCCCAGCAAATACTGTGTGGTTTTTTGGGTGGTGACCAATTACAGAAGAAATGAGTCTTTCTTAATTTAGGTTCTCTTGAAAGAAGAGCCTGAGATATAGAGTCGGGGGTAAGTAGTTTAATAATGGGGTGATCCAAGTAAGCAGAATGAGGAAGCAGAGAGAAAAAGAGAGACAGAAAGAGAAAGAAAAGCCAATAAAAGATGTATCGTGGAGTGATTTACCACATTGGATGCAGTTTCCCTGGGAATCCTCTGTGGTTCAGAATGCACCACGGAATTGTTGCTCTGAAGAACAGGAAGCTGAAGTATTTATCCACTGACTCCCATGTCCCACAGGTTGAGGATGCCCTTTGGAGGTATAATCCAGTGTGAACTTTGGGGCTATACCTGCCAGTATCTGAAGGGCATTCATGGGTTTAGGTAATATTTTGGGACAGAAAGAAATAGAGAGATGCTGAAACACTGTTGATGTAGGATGTTGGCTGTGTGCTCAGAGGTGCCACCATGGCTGCATAGAAATCAGGTGGGGCTACGGCCTATGGTGCGGGATACAGAAACTATTTGTAACAGGCTCCTTAGGCCACTTAAAAGTATCTAAAAGTTTTCATGGCCCAACCTAATCAGGACTTAGTCTCTGGAGACCCACAGATGAGTGGAAAGGTTTTGGGAAAGCAGTTGATTGTCCTTCCCAGTGCCAACCATAGCAGCAGAGTATGTGTCCCAGATGGGGATAACCTAGAATGTCAGTATATAGGTTAGACCAGAAAGCTGCCCTGGAGGGTATACTGAGTCCCCCCACATCTCTCTTCCTGTTGGGTGCCTAGAATTCCACCTCTACCCTGAAAGCTTTAGTGGGAATGGCATCATGGGAATGCTGGACTCCTGGCATCATGGAGTGAAAGGGAGACACATGACTTTGCCAATGACCAACTCTGAATCCAAAAACCAGGAGTTAATCTTAAGAGCATGAACTATGGAGAAGGGCAGCCCTGGGTTTGAATCCTGGTACTTGTCAACTGTGAATCTGGGGCAAGTCAGTCATTCATCTATGTAACTATTAATTAACTAAGTAGTTACTGAGCATTGATTCTGTTCCAGGCATGGAACAAGTCCACCTCAGGTTTCTAGGCTAGAGGAGAATATAGGCAATAAAGGATAGGGAAAAATGGATAAAAACAAACTGTTATAAGTCTATAAATATGAATCATGTGAAATGGTAGAGTATGATTGGAATGGGGAAGGTGAATAAACTATGTAGATAGGGTAGTAAGCCTGGGTTTCTTACTGGAGTAAAAGGAGACAACCGTGGGAAAAGCAGAGGTAAGAGATTTCCAGGCAGATGGAACTACATGTGTTAAGGCCAGGAAGTATTAAAGAGCTTGCATAGTTGTGGAACCAAGAGGAGGCCAGGTTGACTAGACCACATTAAGTGACGGGAAGGGAGGCAGGAGATAAAGTTGCAGAGGAGGGCAGGAGTTACACCATGTTGGCATCGTAGCCCAAGTAAAGAACTTTAGCTTTTTATTTTGAATGCAGAGGGGAGCCATAGAAATATTTTAATCAGAGGAGTAACGTGATACAATTTTTCATTTTAAAAAAGATCACTCTCAATAAAGTGAGGCGACTCATTTGGAAGGGGGACAAGAATAGCCATGGAGGGACCAACTAAGAGGATTTTGTGATATTTCAGGGATGACAGTAGTGTTGGAGAAGAACAGAGGTGGGTAGATTTGAGGTGTATTTGGGAAGTAGAGTCAACCAGTCTTGCTAATGGGTTGGATGTCAGGGTGGAGGGAGGAGTTTCATAGATGGGTCCCTGGAGAAACCATGGTGTCATTTACTGAGGTGCGTAAGACTAAGATAAAAACATGTGTGTATAGGCATGTGGGAGATCAAACGGTTGGACCTGTTGAGTTTGAGATGTCTATAAGGCATGCAGGTAGAGATGGCAATTCCGTATTGGCTGTTTGGGTCTAGAGTTTGGTGAGGGCATTTTTGCTGGAGACTAAACTTGG
>NC_138995.1:37602167-37692167 GCF_964341445.2 Mesoplodon mirus
ACTGCATGCCAAGTAGCAGGCAGAAAGCGCTGTCACCCACACTAACCAAAGTCTCAACTGAAAAGGCTTGAAAGCTCAAAGGTGATTTATTTTTATCAAATTTGTAATTTCTTTCCCTCCCATTTGAGGAGGCTTTTCTTCCTGCTTTTACTGACCAGTAACAAAAATGAGATCCCGTGACCAGACCACCAATCACTGGCTGCCATGGTTCTTTCCTGGGCCTTAATGGACTATGCAGTACTGTTCATTAATAAACACTTAGAACCAGGACAGTTCTTCCTGCTATCTTACATAGACCCCATTATCTTCGGTGCAATTATTACTGCACCTGTGAAAATGGAATAAATCATTACAGTAGAGTGTTGTATTTTTAACATCTTTATTGGAGTATAATTGCTTTACATTGTTGCGTTTGTTGCTGCTGTATAACGAAGTGAATCAGCTATATGTATACATATATACCCATACCCCCACCCTCTTCTGTCTCCCTCCCACCCTCCCTATTCCACCCCTCTAAGTGGTCAAAAAGCGCCAAGCTGATCCCCCTTATTTTTGTGTATGGTGTTAGAGAGTGTTCTAATTTCATTCTTTTACATGTAGGTGTCCAGTTTTCCCAGCACCACTAATTGAAGAGGCTGTCTTTTCCCCACTGTATATTCTTGCCTCCTTTATCAAAGATGAGGTGACCATATGCGCGTGGGTTTATCTCTGGGCTTTTTATCCTGTTCCATTTATCTATATTTCTGTTTTTGTGCCAGTACCATATTGTCTTGATTACTGTAGCTTTGTAGTATAGTCTGAAGTCAGGGATCCTGATTCCTCCAGCTCCGTTTTTGTTCTCAAGATTGCTTTGGCTATTTGTGTTCTTTTGTGTTTCCATACAAATTGTGATTTTTTTTGTTCTAGTTCTGTGAAAAATGCCAGTGGTAGTTTGATAGGGATTGCATTGAATCTGTAGATTGCTTTGGGTAGTAGAGTCATTTTCACAATGTTGATTCTTCCAGTCCAAGAACATGGTACATCTCTCCATCTATTTGTATCATCTTTAATTTCTTTCCTCAGTGTCTTATAATTTTCTGCATACAGTTCTTTTGTCTCCTTAGGTAGGTTTATTCCTAGATATTTTATTCTTTTTCTTGCAGTGGTAAATGGGAGTGTTTTCTTAATTTCAGTTTCAGATATTTCATCATTAGTGTATAGGAATGACAGAGATTTCTGTGCATTAATTTTGTATCCTGCTAAGGCAACCATAAACAAGATGAAGAGACAACCCTCAGAATGGGAGAAAATATTTGCAAATGATGCAACTGACAAGGGATTAATCTCCAAAAATACAAGCAACTCATGCAGTTCAATATCAAAAAAAAAACAAAACAAAAAACCCAATCCAAAAATGGGTAGAAGACCTAAATAGACATTTCTCCAAAGAAGATATACAGATTTCCAACAAACATATGAAAGAATGCTCAACATCATTAATCATTAGAGAAATGCAAATCAAAAGTACAATGAGATACCATCTCATACCGGTCAGAATGGCCATCATCAAAAAATCTACAAACAATAAATGCTGGAGAAGGTGTGGAGAAAAGGGAACCCTCTTGCACTGTTGGTGAGAATGTAAATTAATACAGCCACTATGGAGAACAGTATGGAGGTTCCTTAAAAAACTACAAATAGAACTACCATATGACCCAGCAATCCCAGTACTGGGCACATACCCTGAGAAAACCATAATTCAAAAAGAGTCATGTACCAAAATGTTCATTGAAGCTCTATTTACAATAGCCAGGACATGGATACAACCTAAGTGTCCATCAACAGATGAATGGATAAAGAAGATGTGGCACATATATACAATGAATATTACTCAGCCATAAAAAGGAACGAAAGTGAGTTATTTGTAGTGAGGTGGATGGACCTAGAGACTGTCATACAGAGTGAAGTAAGTCAGAAAGAGAAAAACAAATACCATATGCTAACACATATATATGGAATCAAAAAAAAAAATAAAAAGAAGAAGAAAGAGAAAAAGAAAAAAAATGGTCAGAAGAAGCTAGGGCCAAGACGGGAATAAAGATGCAGACCTACTAGAGAATGGACTTGAAGATACAGGGAGGGGGAAGGGTAAGCTGGGACAAAGTGAGAGAGTGGCATGGACATATATACACTACCAAACGTAAAATAGATAGGTAGTCGGAAGCAGCCACATAGCACAGGGAGATCAGCTCTCTGCTTTGTGACCACTTAGAGGGGTGGGATAGGGAGTGTGGGAGGGAGGGAGGTGCAAGAGGGAAGAGATATGAGCACATATGTGTATGTATAACTGATTCACTTTGTTATAAAGCAGAAACTAACACACCATTGTAAAGCAATTATACTCCAGTAATGTTAAAAAAATAAAATAAAAAATACAAAAAAAAAATAAGGTAAGCTTCACCTGCATCATAATTTTAATGTGAGCTAAACATTTTTTCTTCTGCCTAATGTTCTGACCTTTAACATGGTTTTTGAATTAAATGGTACTATGTACTACACATAGTAAGCACCCATATTTGTTGAACAGTAGCATTTAATGTCAATTTATATTGTTTGGCTGTCTTTAAATTTAGTAACGAAGAGCTTAGTGGTGTTTCTCTCTCTTTAAATCTTATGCATTTTCAAGCTCAACAGCTTTTGGTTTATATCTGTTGCATGAATGTATTTGCTAAATTCCAGATCATTCTGCAATTGTCTTCATCACCCCCTAGTCCATCCATAAGCTCCCTGAAAACAGGGCTGGATCTAGGGCACCTCTTCACTCCCTATATCATCACCCAGAAAAATTCTGAGCACAGAATGAGTACTAAAACAAAACTGTAAATTGGAGGGTGAAAACTGGCCATGTATGGGAAAATTCAGCCCTGAGATGTATAAGCTTGTAGTGTTGTACATCTGTATAACATCTCTATAAGCCCGAAGTCTACTTTTTCTTCATCAGTTTCCAACATTTAAAAATCAGGAGATGCTGCATCAGGAGCCAGATTCCCAACGTTCTTAAAAAAGAGAAGATCTGGAAAACCTAGACCTAGCCTGCATAGCAACTATCAGCTGGAGATGACCCCTGGCTGCCATTCTTGACTGGGCACTCTGTTCCAGTCCTCACCACTTCCTTTGGGATCCCTGATATAAGACTGAGTATCAGGTGGTCATTTATCATCATACATATCCTTTTGGTTTTATTTATTGAACCTATAGCCGTTGCTTTTTGTGCCTTAAATATTTCCCCTCTTCATTCACCTCCTGTGCCCAAGGCTGCTTAGTAACAGTCATGGCTGCAGCAGGGCAGGCCAGAGTGCTAGAAAGTTAACACTCCTAGAAGTGGCCCACAACCAATAACAAGAAGCTGGGGGGTAAGAAGCCCAGCCTCCTTGGCTCTCAGGTGGAAATCTCTGAGGCATGTTCCATTTCATCTCCCAGAGTCCCCAGCAGGTTGAGCCCACAGTTGCCCACAGTTCTTAATAGCACACCCTTTATTGGCTTCCTTCCCTTCTTGTCCTACATGTTCACCCCCTGACCAGAGAGTCCTAGGATCACCTCCCAAAGAAACCACTTGTTCTCAAACATTTGTCTCAGGTTTTGCCTTTCAGGAAACTCAAACTGAGCACCCTTGTTTCTATCAGAAGTAAAGGAAAGAATTTGAGAATCATATGTTTCAAGAAAATGGGAGTGAGACCATTTCTTTATTAGCATATTAAACATATAGGAATAGTCTTTACTTGAACAAACTGTGTCACTGTTGAAAGAATAACTCAGCACATTTTGCCTGTTTACATTACATTTCTGTAGGCATGAGTTTTCAAGCTCTGCTTTAATAGAATAATAAATGAATGAATAAAAAGTAAAAATATCTAAATTAAGTGTTACTGTTCTTAAGCTTTCTTGAAGGTTTCTGAGCCTTAAGAAAGCTGCTGGGATTGAAATAAGGCTATAATTTGGAATTCATTGGAACCTCCTCTTTTGTAAAACTCACACCAAGGCCAGTTTTCTATAGCCTCTAAACAAATGCTTAATGAGAGTGTGACCTAAGCGGTCACTAGAGTTCCAAGGTATGTCTGCTGTGTCTAATTATGTCACGGTAGGTGTGTGAGCCTTTAGAATCACAACATTACCTTATTTTCTGAAGCACCGATTTGGCTGCTGGATCTGGGAGAGATCATTTCATAGGTTCTGGGACTCTAGGTTTTGTAGAGAGAAAACAAATAATAAAAAGAAAATGTAGCTGTAATTCCGAACTGAAACATGTCCCACTTTTCACTATGTTTTCCTAAAGGCAATTAAATGAGTTGCAACTAGTTAAAATAAGTATCTGTGATTTAAAGGTGCATTCTGAAAGTGGAGAGCCTGGCCTCAGATGTATATTAATGATCAAAAGGATTAAATCAGAACTGCAGCCATGGGCTTCTCTGGTGGTGCAGTGGTTAAGAATTCACCTGCCAATGCAGGGGACATGGGTTCTAGCCCTGGTCTGGGAGGATCCCACATATTGCGGAGAGACTAAGCCCGTGCACCACGACTACGGAGTCTGTGCTCTAGAGCCCGCGTGCCACAACTACTAAACCCATGTGCCACAACTACTGAAGCCTGTGCACCTAGAGCCCGTGCTTGGCAACAAGAGAAGCCACCACAATGAGAAACCCACACACTGCAACAAAGAGTAGACCCCGTGCAGACCCAACACAACCAAACATAAATGTAAATAAAATAAATAAACTTAGAAAAATTTAGAAAAAAACCCTGAAGCCACTCTGTTTTCACTCAGAGATTTCCCTTTTTTTTCTTTTTCTACTGCTACCTGCCTTGCTCTTTTTTCTTTTTCTTTATTCTAAAGTTAATTTTTATTAGAATATAGTTGATTTACAATGTTGCATTAGTTTCTGCTGTACAGCAAAGTGAATCAGTTATACCGACACATATATCCACTCTTTTTTAGATTCTTTCCCCATATAGCTCATTACAGACTATTGACTGGAGTTCCCTATGCTATACAGTAGGTTCTTATTAGGTATCTATTTTATATATAGTAGTGTATATATGTTAATCCCAATCTCCCAGTTTATCCCTCCCCCCCCACCCACTTTGGTAACCATAGTTTGTTTTCTACATCTGTGACTCTATTTTTGTTTTGTAAATAAGTTCATTTTTACCATTTATTTAGATTCCACATATAAACGATATCATATGATATTTGTCATCCTCCGTCTGACTTACTTCACTCAGTATGACAATCTATAGTTCCAACCATGTTGCTGCAAATGGCATTATTTTGTTCTTTTTTATGGCTGAGTAATATTCCATTGTATATATGTACCACATTATCCGTTCTGCTGTTGTTGGACATTTAGGTTGCTTCCATGTCCTGGCTATAATAGTGCTGCGGTGAACATTGGGATCCATGTAAATTTTTGAATTATGGTTTTATCCAGATATATGCCCAGGAGTGGGATTGCTGAGCCATATGGCAGTTCTATTTTCAGTTTTTTAAGAAATCTCCATACTGTTTCCTATAGTGGCTGTACCAATTTACATTGCCACCAACAGTGTAGGAGGGTTCCCTTTTCTCCACACCCTCTCCAGCATTTACTGCTGTAGATTTTTTGATGATGGCCATTCTGACCAATGTGAGGTGATACCTCATTGTATTTTTGATTTGTATTTTTCTAATAATTAGTGATGTTGAGCAGCTTTTCATGTGCCTCTTGGTCATCTGTATGTCTTCTTTGGAATAATGTCTATTTAGATCTTCTGCCTATTTTTTGATTGGGTTTTTTTTTTATATTGAACTACATGAGCTCTTTGTATATTTTGGAGATTAATCCATTGTTGGTTGCTTCATCTGCAAATATTTTCTTCCTTTCTGAGGGTTGTCTTTTCATTTTCATTATGGTTTCCTTTGCTGTGCAAAATCTTTTATGTTTAATTAGGTCCCATTTGTTTATTTTTGTTTTTATTTCCATTACTCTAGGTGGAGGATCAAAAAAGATCTTGCTGTGATTTATGTCAGAGAGTGTTCTGCCTATGTTTTCCTCTAAGAGTTTTATAGTATCCAGTCTTACATTTAGGTCTTTAATCCATTTTGAGTTTACTTTTGTGTATGGTATTAGAGTAATTGTCCCCAACAATTTTGGCACCAGGGACAGGTTTCTTGGAAGACAATTCTTCCATGGACCAGGGTCGGAGGATGGTTTTGGGAAGAACAAGTGCATTACATTTATTGTGCACTTTATTTCTATTACTATTACATTGTAATATATAATGAAATAATTATGCAGAATCAGTGCGAGCCCTGAGCTTTTTTTCACTTGCCACTCATTGATAGGGTTTTGATGAGTCTGCAAGCAATTGATTTATTATTATCTCTGTGCAGTCAAACCTCTTTGCTAATGATAATCTGTATTTGCAGCTGCTCCCCAGTGATAGCATCACTGCCTCAGCTCCACCTCAGATCATCAGGCATTAGATTCTCATAAGGAATGCGCAACCTAGATCCCTCCCATGTGGAGTTCACAGTAGGGTTCGTGATCCTATGAGAATCTAATGCTGCTGTTGATCTGACAGGAGGTGGAGCTCAGACAGTAATGCGAGTGATAGGGTGTGGATGTAAATTCAGATGAAGCTTTGCTTGCTCGCCCACCACTCACCTCCTGCTCTGTGGCCTAGTTTCTAACAGGCCACAGACTGGTACTGTTCTGTGGCCCACTGGGTGGGGACCCCTGTGTTAGAGAATGTTCTAGTTTTATTCTTTTACATGTAACTCTCCCGTTTTTCTCAGCACCACTTATTGAAGAGACTGTCTTTTCTCCAATGTATATTCTTGCCTCCATTTTCATAGATTAGGTGACCATAGGTGCATGAGTTATCTCTGGTACTTCTATCCTGTTCCATTGATGTATATTTCTGTTTCTGTGTCAGTACCATACTGTGTTGATTACTTCAGTTTTGCAATATAGTCTGAAGTCACGTAGCCTGTCTCCTCCAGCACCGTTTTTCTTTCTCAAGATTGCTTTGGCTATTTGGAGTCTTTTGTGTATCCATACAAGTTGTAAAATTTTTCGTTCTAGCTCTGTGAAAAAGTCTGTTGGTGATTTGATAGGGATTGTACTGAATCTGTAGATTACTTTGGGTAGTATAGTCATTCTGACAATATTGATTCTTCCAATCCACGAACATAGTATATCTCTCCATCCATTTGTGTCATCTTTGATTTCTTCAATCAGTATCTAATAGATTTCTGAGTACAGGTCTTTTGCCTTCTTAGGTAGGTTTATTCCTAGGTATTTTATTCTTTTTGATGTGACAGTAAATGGGATTGTTTCCTTAATTTCTCTTTCTGACTTTTTGTTGTTAGTGTATAGGAATGCAGGAGATTTCTGTGCATTAATTGTGCATTGTGCCACTTTACCAAATTCATTGACGAGCTCTAGTAGTTTTCTGGTGGCATCTTTAGGATTTTCTATATATAGTATCGTGTCATCTGCAAACAGTGACAATTTTACTTCTGTTTTTTTCCAATTTGGATTCTTTTATTTCTTTATCTTTGATAGCCATGTTTAGGACTCCCAAAACTATGTTGAATAAAAGTGGGGAGATTGGAATCCTTATCTTGTTCCTGATCTTAGAGGAAATGCTTTCAGCTTTTCACCATTGAGAATGATGTTTGCTGTGGGATTTGTTGTATATAACCTTTATTATGTTGAGGTAGGTTCCCTCCAAGCCCATTTTCTGGAGAGTTTTTATCATAAATGGATGTGAATATTGTCAGATTTTTATGCATTTATTGAGATGATCGTATAGTTTTTATTCTTCAATTTGTTAATGTGGTGTATCACCATGATTGATTGGCAGGTACTGAAAAATCCTTGCATCCCTAGGATAAATCCCACTTGGTAATGGTGTATGATCCTTTTAAGGTATTGTTGGATTCGGATTGCTAGTATTTTGTTGAGAATTTTTGCGTCTATGTTCATCAGTGATATTGGCCTCTAATTTCCTTTTTTCATGGTGTCTTTTTCCGGTTTTGGTATCAGGGTGATGGTGACCTCATACAATGTGTTTGGGAGTTTTCCTTCCTCTGCAATTTTTTGGGAAGAGTTTGAGAAGTATAGGTGTTAGCTCTTCTCTAAATATTTGATAGAGTTCACTTGTGAAGCCATTTGTTCCTGGACTTTTGTTTGTTGGGAGTTTTTTTTAACACAGTTTCAATTTCAGTATTTGTGATTGGTCTGTTTATATTTTCTATTTCTTCCTCATTGAGTCTTGGAAGGCTTTAGCTTTCTAGGAATTTGTCCATTTCTTTTAGATTGTCCATTTTATTGGCATATAGTTGCTTGTAGTAGTCTCTTATGATCCTTTGTATTTCTGTGATGTCCATTGTAATTTCTTCTTTTTCATTTCAAATTTTATTGATTTGAGTCTTCTCGCTTTTTTTCTTGATGAGTCTGGCTATAGGATTATCAATTTTGTTTATCTTCTCAAAGAACCAGCTTTTAGTTTCATTGATCTTTCCTATTGTTTTCTTCATCTCTATTTCATTTATTTCTGCTCTGATATTTATAATTTCTTTCCTTCTACTAATTTTAATTTTTATTTCTTCTTCTTTCTCTAGTTGCTTTAGGTGTACAGTTAGCTTGTTTATTTGAGATTTTTCTTGTTTCCTGAGGTAAGATTGTATTGCTATAAACTTCCCTCTTAGAACTGCTTTTGTTGCATCGCATAGATTTTGGATCATCGTGGTTTCATTGTCATTTGTCTCAAGTATTTTTTGATTTCCCCTCTGATTTCTTCAGTGATCTATTGGTTGTTTAGTAACACATTGCTTAGCCTCCATGTGTTTGTGTATTATACGTTTTTTTCCCTGTAATTGATTTCAAATCTCATAGCATTGTGGTTGGAAAAGATGCTTGATAAGTTTTCAATTTTCTTAAATTTACTGAGGCTTGAATTTTTGTCCCAACATGTGGTCTATCCTGGAGGATGTTCCATGTGTACTTGAGAAGAATGTGTGTTCTGCTGCTTTCAGATGGAATGCCCTATAAGTATCAATTTAGTCTATTTGGTCTAATGTGTCATTTAAAGCTTGTGTTTCCTTATTAATTTTCTGTCTGGATGATCTGTCCACTGGTGTAACTGGGGTGTTAAAGTCCCCCACTATTATTGTGTTACTGTTGACTTCCCCTTTTATAATTGTTAGCATTTGCCTTATATATTGAGGTGCTCCTATATTGGGTGTGTATATATTTACAATTGTTGTATCTTCTTCTTGGGTTGATCCCTTGATCACTATTTAGTGTCCTTCTTTGCCTTTTTTTAAAGTTTATTTTGTCTGATGTGAGTATTGCTACTCCAGCTTTCTTCTGATTTTCATTTGCATGGAATATTTTTCTCCATCCCCTCACTTTTAGTCTGTATGTGTCCCTAGGTCTGAAGTTGGTCTCTTGTAGACCGCTTATCCAGAGGCCTCGTTTTTGTGTCCACTCAGCCAGTTTATGTCCTTGGTTGGAGCATTTAATCCATTCACATTTAAGGTAATTATCAATATGTATGTCCCTATTACCATTTTCTTAATTGTTTCAAGTTTGTTTTTTAAGATTTTTTTTCTTCCCTGCCTCTTTTGTTCTCTTCTCTTGTGGTTTGATAACAATCTTTGGTGTTGTGTTTGGGTTGTTTTTTCTTTTTTGTGTGTGTACCTACTGTAGTTTTGGGGTTTGCTCTTCCCCTGAGGTTTTGATATAGCAGTCTATATATGTACAAGGTTGTTTTAAGTTGCTGGTCCCTTTTCCACCTAGAGAAGTTCCTTTAGCATTTGTTGTAAAGCTGATTTGGCGGTGTTGAATTCTCTTAGCTTTTGCTTGTCTGTAAAGCTTTTGATTTCTCTGTCAAATCTGAGTGAGAGCCTTACTGGATAGAATATTTTTGGTTATAGGTTTTTCCTTTTTATTACTTGAAATATGTTGTGCCATTCCCTTCTGGCCTGCAGAGTTTCTGCTGAAAAATCAGCTGATAACCTTATGGGGATTCCCTTGTATGTTATTTGTTGCTTTTCCCTTGTTGCTTTTAATGTTTTTTCTTTGTCTTTAATTTTTGTCAGTTTGATTAATATTTGTCTCAGAGTGTTCCTCCTTGGGTTTAATCTTGCATGGGAACTTCTTCACTTTTTGGACCTGGGAGACTATTTTCTCTCCCATGTTAGGGAAGTTTTTGACTATAAGCTCTTCAAATATTTTCTCAGACCGTTTCTCTTTCTCTTCTTCTGGGACCCTTATAAGTCAAATGTTACTGCTTTTAGCATTGCCCCAGAAGTCTCTGAGGCTGTCCTCATTTGTTTTCATTATTTTTTCTTTTTTCTATTCTGTGGCAGTGATTTCCATCATTCTGATTTCCCACTCACTTACTCGTTCTTCTGCCTCAGTTATTCTGCTATTGATTCCTTCTAGTGTATTTTTCATTCCAGTTATTGTACTGTTCATCTCTGTTTGTTCTTTCAATCTTCTAGCTCCTTGTTAAACATTTCTTGTATCTTCTCGAGCTATGCCTCCAATCTTTTGCAAGATTTTGGATAATCTTTACTATGATTACTATGAATTCTTTTTCAGATAGTTTGTCTATCTCCTCTTCATTTAGTTGTTCTTGTGGGTTTTTATCTTGGTTCTTCATTTGCAACGTATTTCTCTGTCATCTCATTTTGTCTAACTTTCTGTGTTTGTGGTCTCCTTTCCTCAGGCTGTAGGATCATAGGTCTTTTTGTTTCTGGTGTCTGTCCCTGGTTAGTGAGGTTGGTCCAGGGGCTTGTACAGGCTTCCTGATGGGAGGGGCTTGTTCCTGTCCTCTGGTGGGTGGAGCTGGGTCTTGTCCCTCTAGTGGACAAGGCCTTGTCAAGAGGTTTGTTTTGAGGTGGGTGTGAGCTCATTATGACTTTAGGCAGCCTGTCTGCTGATTGGTGGAGCTGTGTTCCTATCTTGTTGGTTGTGTGGCCTGAGGCTTTCCAACACTGGAGCCTGCAGGTTGTTGTGTGGGACTGGGTCTTGGTGCTGAAATGTGAACCTCTAGGAGAGCTCACACAGATCAATATTCCCTGGGGCTTCTGTTGCCAATGTTTTTGTCCCCACAGTGAACTATAGTCGACTTTTGCCTCCCTAGGAGATCCTCCATGACCCCTAGGTATGTGTAGCCCAGGTTCCTATGGAGATACTGCTTTGTGCTGGGTCCCAGTTCATGTGAGAACTTGTGTGTGCCCTGCAAGAATGGAGTCCCTGTTTCCCCCACCCCTGTGGAGCTCCTGCACTCAAGCCCTGCTGGTCTTCAAGGCTAAATGTTCTTGGGGTTCTTCCTCCTGATGCCAGACCCTCAGACTGTCTTGGAGTGCTATTTTTATGTGGGAAAGTCCCTGTGTAGACTGAGTAGTTTAATATTTTTTGGTACAAGGCCTGTTTTTAGTATAAATGTCACCACCTCTTTCCTCAGTGTATGCTGGTCATTATCCCCATGATAGCAGGTGTGACTGATGGTGCAGTGATCAGAGCCTGCACTGGATATTGAGCAGGGCCTCCCCTTTACTCTTTGGTTGTCACTGCCCTGTCAGATTTGGGGTCTGCTCCCTAGTTGTTGGAGTAGAGGGCCCCAGATCTGTTTCTTAGCTGTGTGTCTGATCTGCAGTGCAAGGTAGATGAGATTGAAGCACTCCCACTTGAAGGGAAGCCACTGACTATTCCTCGTCTGGAGCTGTTCACCTGTGGGTGTGTCCTGTTGTGTCACCTTTCACCCATTGTGTGAGCTCTCAGGTTACACTGTTGTTGGCACTGTTCTAAGTCCCACCTTAACTGTGGGTATGCTGGCAATTGGCCCTGGTGTGTCTCAGACATTGTTTTCACCAGGCCATCAGCATACATGCACTGAAGTCAGGTCCTAGCATTGCAGTAATCATGGATCTGGACCTGCTGTGGTCACTACTGGGGCAGCTGGGACTCTGGCTTGGCTCAACCCCCACATGTATGTGCCCACACAGTCTAAAACTGCTAAAACTAGACCTGTCTTGACTGCTGGAGCACTCGTTGCCTGTTCAGATGTTCTGTAGGCACTGAGTTTACGAAGCTGGTCACAGGAATGTGAATTCTCAGTTTGCACAGCAATGAGGAAAGATTTTAGCTTTTCTTCCTTAGTTGCAAGGCCCCTGGGTCTCAACTGTGGTTTCAGCCCCACCTCTACATGTGCACCATCCACAGAAGTATGATCCTGAGGTTGCCAGGAGCACACGAGTCCACCCCAGTGTGGAAGCAGCATCAGATGGGATCGTGTGAGCCCCAGCGGGGATGTGTCATGCAGGGAAGCTGGCAGCCATGGGTGTGAGAGAGCCAGTCCCAGTGAGGGCCCTTCCTAGTGCCCAGGGAGGCAGGGGTCATCATGTGGGGAGAGAGGCTGCCATAGTGGCTCCACCCATTCTGCATGATTCAACAGTTGTGCTTTACTTCTATGGCAGTCTGGGCTTCCTCTAGGAGCATTACTGCTTGCAAATTTTCTCACTCCCATCCCCTCAGGCTTTCTCCTCACAGCCAACAGCAGTCCTCTCCACTCGTTTGCTCTCCAAACACCATGTTCAAGCACCCAGCTCTTGTTCACACTGGCAGACACATGTCTCAGTCTGGGGCCTGCAGGGCTGTAGCACAGACCATCTTTGTGGTCTCACTCTGCCCTGCCTGCCACAGACCAGTTGCTGTGTTCTCCTCTGATAGCCCCCAAAGGTCCCCTTCTGTCCTGACTGATCTATCTGCTGGTGAGGGGGCTTCCCAGATGTAGGAACTTCTCTTCTCCTTCAGCTCCCCACCAGGGGCACAGGTTCCATCCCGTTTCTTCTCTTCTTCCTTTTCCCTTCTTCTTTCTTTCATCCTACCTGGTTACACAGGGACCTTCCTTGTCCTTTTAGGTGTCCAAGGTCCTCTGTTAGTGTTCAGCTGGTGCTCTGTGAGAAATGTTCCATTTGTGGATGTATTCTTGATGCATTTGTGGGGAGAGACGAACTCCACGTCCTCCTACTCCTCTGCCATCTTGACTCCTTTTTCTTTTTCATCATACTTGTCAAGTGTCTTCTTTGTGCTTAGGCATGTAAGTGATCAGGTGTATATCTCATGACCCTCAAGAATGGCCAATATTTTTTCTTTGGTTCTTCACATATCATTTATTTCACAGGCCAGGTAGGCCACCTCCAATAGGTCAGAAGTGTGAAACATATTAAGTTGCATCTGAGCTCAGTAAGCAAATGAAGAGATTGATTGCTCATGTCTTCTATGGTTGGAGGTGTGGTTACTCACTGCACACTTGTCATTTGTGCTACAGACAGAGGTGGCACACTGTGGGCAGCATCTGATACACAATAGTGCTATATTTAGCTAGGACACTACTAGCCCACAATGTGCATGTGTTTAAAAAAGGTATTGTCGGGCTTCCCTGGTGGCACAGTGGTTGGGAGTCCGTCTGCTGATGCAGGGGACAAGGGTTCATGCCCCAGTCTGGGAAGATCCCACATGCTGTGAAGTGGCTAAGCCCGTGAGCCATGGCCACTGGGCCTGTGCATCCAGAGCCTGTGCTCCGCAACGAGGGAGGCCACAACAGTGAGAGGCCTGCATACTGCATAAATAAATAAATAAATAAATAAATAAATAAATAAATAAATAAAATAAAAACAAAAAAGGTATTGCCAGCACTTAAACCTCATAGGTTTACATTTTAAAAACCTAGGTTCCTGGCTTCTTTCTAAATTTCTATTGAAATTTAGAAGACCTGGTGTGATTGATCCTATATGGCCTCGTGAGAGAAGTTGTAGAAGTTAAGGAGCACCTGTGCTCATGTGCTTCCCAATTCACCTCAGTGCTCTCTGCTCCATATCACTTTCTCAAATCTGTACCTGCTGATCCCTTGTGAGCATTTGAGTTTGTGAATATAGGTCCATGCTCATGAAAAGCCTATTTCTAGTGTGTTCTCTCTTCTCCCCAAAACAGCAATGCAACCCAGCTAAGATGGCACTGACCTTGGAAACAGAAGGTTTGTTTTCACATTTAAGGGCTGGTGTGGCTTTCAGAAAGTCACTTAAACTCTCAATTCCTCAGTTACCTTAATTATAAAATGAAGAGAGTCAACTCTTAGTTATTTGGCAATCAAATGAGATGCTGTATTTGAAAGTGTTGTAAGTGTTATGTTTAAGGTCACAGATTAGCAATGGTAACATTAAAAGCCACAACAACCTATTATTTTTACATAATAAAAATATTGAAGAAAATTTAAATTGTTTTCATAATGAAGAAAATTGCCTTCAATCAGAAGGGCTTTTTAAAAAAAAATTCATTTTGGCCCCAAGAATGGAAGGAAGATAGGAAGTGAGAAGAAAGTAAAAAAGTTTATTAAGGAAATTGTGTTTTTTGTTTTTGTTTTTTGCAACAGCAACAGAGTGGGGGGTTTGACCCTTTGCTATTAACAAGCAAAATAATTTATTGAGCAGGTACAACTGACATGGGAGCCTGATATAGACTTTTGCCACTGCAGTGTGTTTACAGCATTCTGGTTGGCAACCTGACAATCTTTGGTTACTGGCAACTTATTATTCAAGCAAATAAATAAGAGTGTGTGTAATCTCAGAATATGTATAAAATTCCATGGATCCTAAAAGAAATTCGACTCTGGGTGAGGGAGAATGTCAGCATTCAAAGAAATGGATGACAGTGTTGCCGGTTTTGTTTCATCTATTAGAACAAATGATATAAAATTGTCATTTCTGTAAGTAAAAGGTGACAGAATATTGGCAATAGCATATGACTCCAACTTGTTTTAGTCTGTTTAGGTTGCTATAACAGAATATGACAAACTGTGTGTCTTTTAAATAATATATATTTATCTTTTACAGTTCTAGAGCCTGGCCAACTTATTGACTAGTGAGAACTCAATTCCTGTTTCATAGTGGTCATCTTCTTGCTATACCCTCACATGGTGGAAGGGGTAAGTGACCCCTCTGGGGCCTCTTTCACAAGGGCACTAATCCCATTTATGAGGAGTCCACCTTCATGGCCTAATCATTTCCCAAAGATCACCACTTCCTAATACTATCACACTGGGAGTTAGGATTCCAACTTATGAATTTGGGGGAACACAAACCTTTAGTCTATAGCACAATGAATATTAAAACAAAAACTATTAATTTTGTATCCTGCAACTTTACTGAATCCATTGATGAACTCTGGTAGTTTTCTGGTGGCATCTTTAAGATTTTCTATGTATAGTGTCATGCCACTTACAAACAGTGACAGTTTTACTTCTTCCTTTCCAACTTGGATCCCTGTTATTTCTTTTCCTTGTCTGATGCTGTGGCTAGTACTTCCAATACTATGTTGAGTAAAAGTGATGAGAGTGGGCATCCTTGTCTTGTTCTTGATCTTAGAGGAAATGTTTTCAGCTTTTCACCATTGAGTATTATGTGGGTTTTTCATATATGGCCTTTATTATGTTGAGGTATGTTACCAATATGTTCATTTTCTGGAGAGTTTTTTTTTTATCATAAATGGATATTGAATTTTGTCAAAAGCTTCTTCTGCATCTATTGAGATGGTCCTATCTTTTTTATTCTTCAATTTGTTAATGTGGTGTATCACACTGATTGATTTGCAGATGTTGAAAAATCTTTGCATCCCTGGGATAAATCTCACTTGATCATGGTGTATGATTCTTTTTTTTTTTTTTTTTTTTTGCGGTATGCGGGCCTCTCACTGTTGTGGCCTCTCCCGTTGCGGAGCACAGGCTCCGGACGCGCAGGCCCAGCGGCCATGGCTCATGGGCCCAGCCGCTCCGCGGCATATGGGATCCTCCCAGACCGGGGCACGAACCCGCATCCCCTGCATCGGCAGGCGGACTCTCAACGACTGCGCCACCAGGGAGGCCCCTGTATGATTCTTTTAATGTATTTTTGGAGTCAGTTTTCTAGTACTTTGTTGAGAATTTTTGTATCTATGTTCATCAGTGATATTGGCCTGTAATTTTCTCTCTTTCTTTCTTTTTGCTTTTTGTTTTTTGGTATCTTTGTCTAGTTTTGGTATCAGGGTGGTGGTGTCTTCATAGAATGGGTTTGTGAATGTTCCTTCCTCTGCAATTGTTTGGAATAGTTTGAGAAGGGTAGGTGTTAACTCTTCTCTAAATGTTTGGTAGAATTTGTGAAACTATCTGGTCCTGGACATTTGTTTGTTACTTTTTAAATTACTGATTCAATTTCATTATGGTAATTGGTCTGTTAATTTCTATTTTTTCCTGGTTCAGACTTGGGAGATTGTACATTTCTAAGAATTTGTCCATTTCTTCTAGTTTGTCCATTTTATTGACATATAGTTGTGCAATTCCACTCCTGGGTGGGTATATGTTCAAAAAAACCAAAAACAATAATTTGAAAAGATACATGTACCTCAGTGTACATAGCAGCATTATTTACAGTTGCCAAGATATGGAAGCAACCTAAGTGTCCATCAACGGATGCATGGATGAAGAAGATGTGAGATGCACAATGGAATACTACTCAGCTATAAACAATGGAATTTTGCCATTTGTAACAACATGGATGGATTTGGAGAGTATTATGTCAAGTGAAATAAGTCAGACAGAGGAAGACAAATACTGTATGACATCACTTATATGTGGAATCTAAAAAAATAAAACAAACTAGTGAATATATAAAAAAGAAGCCAACCCACAGATATAGAGCACAAACTAGTGGTTAGCAGTGGGGAGAGAGAAGGGGGGAGGGAAAATATAAGGGTAGGAGATTAGGAGGTACAAAGTATTATATATAAAATAAAGTACAAAGACATATTGTACCACACAGGGAATATAGAAAATATTTTATAATAATTATAAATGGAGTATAAACTTAAAAATTGTGAATCACTATATTGTGCACCTGCAACTTATATAATATTGTACATCAACTATACTTCAATAAAGATTTAATTAATTAATTTACTATTAAAAAAAAAGACCAAAATAAAACAACTAAGAGCTGACTTTGCCCTATTGGACTAGGGTGACATGGGAAGAAACAAGGCTGAATCAGACCTGGACTCTTCCCTCCAGAAACAGCCCTGTTTACGGCCAACCAGGAGAAGGCCCATGGCCAAGCTCAGCAATAATAGTGGCAGAGAAGCTAACCTTGTCTGGGGCAATCTGGGAGAGCCTGCTGGAGAGAGTGAACTGTGAACTGGTTCTTGAAAGAAGAGCAAGAGTGCGAGTAGGGCTGGGTGATGGTGATGATGGAAAACATGTGTTTCTCCTTTAAATCCTGTTATTAACTCCTGAAAACATTTATTTCTTGCATCTGGCACGGCAATACCTAAGTCCAAAGGGTCTGGGAACATCTGGAAGAAAAGAAAGATGGTTTCAGCCAACTCTCCCAGATCCTAAGTCTGTAGAAGAGCATCTGTATGTTTGTCAACATATGAATATTAATATTAAAGTAAAAATTGAGGTCCAATATAGTGACCAGGAAAGGGGTGCAGACTTATTGAGAAATAACTCAGTCCATGCACTGGTCACAGAAATGTGTACAGAGCACATAGTACAACCACATTCACATTTCTATTTGCTCCCCTTTCCCCCCCAAGATTTAATCTTTCAGCGCTGACAGCATAGAAGGGAACTTAGATTTGTTTTTATCTTATAGTCTGAGATGTGGGTGCAACTTAACTTTTTCATTCTGACTTAAATAAAAATAACTCATGTGGGACTTCCCCGGTGGTGCAGTGGTTGATAGTCCACCTGCCAATGCAGGGGACACGGGTTCGTGCCCTGGTCTGGGAAGATCCCACATGCCACGGAGCGGCTGGGCCCGTGAGCCATGGCCGCTGAGCCTGTGCCTCCGGAGACTGTGCTCCGCAGTGGGAGAGGCCACAACAGTGAGAGGCCCGCATAGCGCAAAAAAAAAAACAACAAAAAAAAAACTCATGTGCATTTCCATCTCAGCAGCCAGGGATCACTCTGATAGTATCTTCATTTTTTTTTTTTTTTGTACCATTTTCCACTAGGGGTTGTTTCCAGAACTCTAGCAAGAATAGTAATTTGTTATATCATGAAAAACTGTATGTAAATCCTTAGGGACTTGTCATATTAGAAAGAATTTAACTTCATGGTATGAGCAAAACTTTGTGGAATCAATGATAATAGTAAATAAGAAATAACAGGTGGTTTAAATTGATATTGACATTGTACAATGCCAGCTATCTCTACCCCATTACACCTGCCCTAACACTGGAGGGATGCCTAGGATCACTTATACTGTTTCAAGAGAAGAGAGTTTGAAGAGCATCAGTTTTGAATATGTTATATATTAGTTCTTTTGTGCACCTAAGCGGGAAGCTATAATTCATATTTTAACTTCAAGTCTCTTAAAGATGTAGAGATTGTCACTGCTTGAAAACAGATGGAGATTTCAGACAAAGCTAGGTATCCTTGATAATGTGCTTAGTGTCAGTCAGAATAAATCTGTGGTGGGAATTCTAGGCAGATTGACTTTTTCTATAAAAGATTAAAATTTCCAGGTGGAAAGGAAGAATGATGGTGTAAAGGACCAGATGAAGGATTCCCTTGCTATTTCTAGAATTGAAAGTATATTTCTAGTAATTTATTAAGAATTTCTGAAATGAAATCCCTGCCCAGACCTGCATGGGAGGATGTTGAATAGGGATTTCTGGAACCTCTAGGGCTGGCTATGAAACTGGTGTGAAATGCACAAATCCAGCATGGTTAGGTGTGGCTGTGAGCTAGCGTTTCTGCTTTCACAGGTTTAATTGAGGAGTAAACTGACAGAGGGGCAAAAGTTTAGCTTGGTCATTTGGAAGTTAGAAAGCATGTTCTTTATTATTTTTTCTTAGAGTATAATTGCCTTACAATGTTGTGTTAGATTCTGCTGTACAACGAAGTGAATGCACTATATGTATACATATATACCTTCCCTCTTGAACCTCCCTCCTACCCCACCCTTCCCACCCATCTAGGTCATTAGAGAGCACTGTGCTGAGCTCCTTGTGCTATACCGCAGGTTCCCACTAGCTATTTATTTTACATATGGTAGTGTATATATGTCGATCCTAATTTCCCAGTTGATCCCACGCTCTCCTTCCCCCCATGTGTCCACACATCCATTATCTACATCTATGTCTCTATTCCTGCCCTGGAACTAAGTTCATCTGTAACATTTTTCTATATTCCACATACATGTGTTAATATTTGAATTTTTTTTTCTATTTCTGACTTACTTCCCTTGGTTTATTTTTCTTATGTCGATGTTACTCTCTCACTTCGTCCCAGCTTATGCTTCCCCTTCCCTGTGTCCTCAAGTCCATTTTCTACGTCTGCATCTTTATTCCTGTCCTCCCCTAGGTTCATCAGATCCATTTTTTAGATTTCATATATATGTGTTAGCATACAGTATTTGTTTTTCTCTTTCTGATTTACTTCACTCTGTATGACAGACTGTAGGTCCATCCACCTCACTACAAATAACTCATTTTCGTTTCCTTTTATGGCTGAATAATATTCCATTGTACATATGTACCAAATCTTCTTTATCCATTCATTTGTCAGTGGACACTTAGGTTGCTTGCATGTCCTGGCTATTGTAAATAATGCTGCAATGAACAATGTGGTACATGAGTCTTTTTGAATTATGGTTTTCTCAGGGTATATGCCTAGTAGTGGGATTGCTGGGTCATATGGTAGTTCTATTTTTTGTTCTTTAAGGAACGTCCATACTGTTCTTCATAGTGGCTGTATCAATTTACAATCCCACCAACAGTGCAAGAGTGTTCCCTTTTCACCACACCCTCTCCAGCATTTATTGTTTGTAGATTTTTTGATGATGGCCATTCTGACTGGTGTGAGGTGATACATCACTGGAGTTTTGATTTGTGTTTCTCTAATAATTAGTGATGTTGAGCACATTTTCATGTGCCTTTTGGCCATCTGTATGTCCTCTTTGGGGAAATGTCTATTTACGTCTTCTGCCCATTTTTTGATTGAGTTTTTTCCTTTTTTTTATTATTGAGCTGCATGAGCTGTTTATATATTTTGGAGATTAATCCTCTGCCCATTGCTTCATTTGCAAATACTTCCTCCCATTCTGAAGGTTGTCTTTTCATCTTGTTTATGGTTTCCTTTGTTGTGCAAAATCTTTTAAGCTTAATTAGGTCCCATTTGTTTATTTTTGTTTTTATTTTCATTATTCTAGGAGGTGGGTCAAAAAAGAACTTGCTGTGATTTATGTCAAAGAGTGTTTTTCCTATGTTTTCCTCTAACAGTTTTATAGTGTCCAGTCTTACATTTAGGTCTTTAATCCAATTTGTGTTTATTTTTCTTAATGGTGTTAAGTAGTGTTCTAATTTCATTCTTTTACATGTACCTGTCCAGTTTTCTCAGCACCAGTTATTAAAGAGACTGTCTTTTCTACATTGTATTTTCTTGCCTCCTTTGTCATAGATTAGGTGACTATAGGTGTGTGGGTTTATCTCTGTGCTTTCTATCCTGTATCATTGATCTATATTTTTGTTTTTGTGCAAATGCCATACTGTCTTGATTACTGTAGCTTTGTAGTGTAGTATAATATGAAGTCAGGAAGACTGACTCCAGATCAGTTTTTCTTTCTCAAGAATGCTTTAGTTTTTCAGGTATTTTGTGCTTCCATACAAATTGTAAAATCTTTTGTTCAAATTCTGTGAAAAAATATCATTGGTAATTTGATAGGGATTGCATTGAATCTATAGATTGCTTTCAGTAATATAGTCCTTTTGACAAAATTGATTCTTCCAATCCAAGAACATGGTATATCTCTCCATGGTATATCTCTGTTTGTGTCACCTTTGATGTCCTTCATCAGTGTTTTACAGTTTTCTGAGAACAGGTATTTCATCTTCTTAGGTATTTTATTCTTTTTGTTGTGATGGTAAAGGGGATTGTTTCCTGAATTTCTCTTTCTGATCTTTCATTGTTAGTGTATAGGAATGCAAGAGATTTCTGTGCATTAACTGTGTATTGTGCCACTTTACCAAATTCACTGATGAGATCTAGTATTTATCTGGTGACATCTTTAAGATTTTCTATGTATAGTATCATGTCATCTGCAAACCATGACAGTTTTACTTCTTCTTTTCCAATTTGGATTTTTTATTTCTTTTTCTTCTCTGATTGCCATGCCTAGGAATTCTAAAACTATGCTGAATAACAGTGGTGAGACTGGACATCCTTGTCTTGTTCCTGATCCTAGAGGATACGCTTTAAGGTTTTCACCATTGAGAATGAGTTTGCTGTGGGTTAATCTTATATGACCTTTATTATGCTGAGCTAGGTTCCCTCTGAGCCCAATCTGGAGAATTTTTATCATAAATGTGTGTTGAATTTTGTCAAAAACTTTTTCTACATCTACTGAGATGATCATATGTTTTTATTCTTTAATTTGTTAATTTAGTGTATCACATTGATTTATTTGCATACATTGAAGAATCCTTGCTTCCCTGGGATAAATCCTACTTTATCATGATGTATGATCCTTTTAATGTGTTGTTGGATTCTGTTTGCTAGTATTTTGTTGAGGATTTTTGCATCTATCTTCCTCAGTGATATTGGTCTGTAACTTCCTTTTTTTGTGATCTCTTTGTCTGGTTGGGTATAAGGGTGATGGTGGCTTTGTAGAATGAGTATGGGAGTTTTCCTCCTTCTGCATTTTTTTGGAAGAATTTGAGAAGGATGGGTGTTAGTTCTCCTGTAAATGTTTGATAGAATTCACTTGTGAAGGTATCTAGTCCTAGACTTTTTTGTTGGAAGATTTTAAATTACAGTTTCAATTTCATTACTTGTTATTTGTCTGTTTCTATTTTCTAATTCTTCCTGGTTCAGTCTTGGAAAGTTTTATCTTTCCAAGAGTTTGTCCATTTCTTCCAGGTTGTCCATTTTATTGTCATATAGTTGCTTGTAGTAGTCTCTTATGATCCTTTATATTTCTGTGGTGGCAGTTGTAATTTGTCCTTTTTCATTTCTAATTTTATTGATTTGAGTCTTCACCTTTTTCCTTGATGATTCTGGCTAAAGGATTTTCAATTTTGTTTATGTTCTCAAAGAATCAACTTTTACTTTTTTGATTTTTGCTATTGTTTTCTTCATTTCTATTTCATTTATTTCAGTTCTAATCTTTATGATTTCTTTTCTTCTACCAACTTTGGGTTTTGTTTGTTCTTCTTTCTGTAGTTCCTTCAGGTATAATGTTAGTTTATTTTAGATTTTTCTTGTTTCTTGAGGCAGGCTTGTATTGCTATAAACTTCCCTCTTAGAACTGCTTTTGCTGCATCCCATAGGTTTTGTATCATCGTATTTGCATTGTAAGTTGTCTCTAGGTATTTTTTTATTTCATCTTTGGTTTCTTCAGTGATCTTTTGGTTATTTAATAACGTACTGTTTCGCCTGTGTTTGTGTTTTATACGTTTTTTCCCTGTAATTGATTTCTAATCTCATAACACTGTCATTGGAAAAGATGCTTGATATGATTTCAATTTTCTTAAATTTGCCAAGACTTGATTTGTGACCCAAGTTGTGATCTATTCTGGAGAATGTTCCATGCACACTTCAGAAGAAAGTGGAATCTGCTGGTTTTGGATGGAACATCCTATAAATATCAATTAAATCTATCTGGTCTATTATGTCATTTAAAGCTTGTGTTTCCTTATTAATTTTCTGTTTGGATGATCTGTCCATTGGTATAAGTGAGGAGTTAAAGTCCCCCACTATTATTGTTTTACTGTCGATTGCCCCTTTTATAGCTGTTAGCAGTTGTCTTATGTATTGAGGTGCTCCTATGTTGGGTGCATAAATATTTATAATTGTTATATCTTCTTTCTGGATTGATCCCTTGATCATTACGTAGTGTCCTTCCTTGTCTCTTGTAACATTCTTCATTTTAAAGTCTATTTTATCTGATATTAGTATTGCTACTCTAGCTTTCATTTGATTTCCATTTGCATGGAATATCTTTTTCCGTCCCCCAACTTTCAGTCCGTATGTGTCCCTAGGTCTGAAGTGGGTCCCTTGTAGACAGCATATATGGGTCTTGTTTTTGTATCCATTAAGCAAGCCTGTGTATTTTGGTTGGAGCATTTAATCCATTCACGTTTAAGGTAATTATCGATATGTATGTTCCTATGACCATTTTCTTAATTGTTTTGGGTTTAGTTTTGTAGGTCCTTTTCTTCTCTTGTGTTTCCCACTTAGAGAAGTTCCTTTAGCATTTGTTGTAGATCTGGTTTGATGGTGCTGAATTCTCTTAGCTTTTGCTTGTCTGTAAAGCTTTTGTTTCTCCATCGAATCTGAATGAGATTCTTGTTGGGTAGAGTAACCTTAGCTGTAGGTTTTTCCCTTTCATCACTTTAAATATGTCCTGTATTCCCTTCTGGCCTGCAAATTTTCTGCTGAAAAATCAGCTAATAATGTTATGGGGATTCCCTTGTATGTTATTTGTTTCCTTGTTTCTTTTAATATTTTTTCTTTGTATTTAATTTTTGTTAGTTTGATTAATACGTGTCTTATTGTGTTTCTCCTTGAGTTTATCCTCTATGTGACTCTCTTCACTTTCTGTATTTCAGTGGCTATTTCCTTTCCCATGTTAGGGAACTTTCCTAATATAATCTTTTCTCAAGGCCCTTCTCTTTCTCTTCTTCTTCTGGGACCCCTCCAATTCGAATGTTGGTGTGTTTAATATTGTTCCACAGGTCTCTGAGGCTGTCTTCAATACTTTTTATTCTTTTTTCTTTATTCTGCTTCTCGGCAGTTATTTTCACCATTCTATCTTCCAGTTCACTTATTCATTCTTCTGCTTCAGTTATTCTGCTATTGATTCCTTCTTGTGTATTTTTTTCATTTCACTTATGTTTTTGTTCATCACTCTTTGTTCTGTAGTTCTTTTAGGTTCTTGTTAAACATTTCTTGTATTTTCTCGATCCATGCCTACATTCCATTTCTGAGATTCTGGATCATCTTTACTATAATTACTCTGAATTCTTTTTCAGGTAGGTTGCCTATTTCCTCTTGATTTATTTGGTCTTGTAGGTTTTTATCTTATTCCTTCATCTGTAATATTTTTTTTTTGTCATCTCATTTTTTTTTTATTGTGTGCAGCTGTGTTCCCGTCTTACTGGTTATTTGACCTGAGGTGTCCAGCAGTGGAGTTTGCAGGCAGGTATGTAGAACCAGGTCTTGGTGCTGAGGTGAGAACCTCTGTGAGACCTCACTCTGATTAATATTCCCTGGGGTCTGAGATTCTCTGTTAGTCCAGTAGTTTGGACTCAGCACTCTCACTATAGGAGCTCAGACCTGACTCCCAACTTGGGAACCAAGATTCTGCAAACCAAGTGGCACTGAAAAAAAAAAAAAGCCGAACAGTAACAAATAATAAAAAATAAAATAAAATTAGAAAAATAAAAAAATATTATATATTAAAAAAAACAAAACTATTAATGAAAAACAACAGAAGGCAAAACAGAACCACAACAACAAAAAAACCACAAGGGGCCAGAAAAGGTCTGGCTGTGGAGGGTGGGGCCTAGTTCAGGACCAGCTCGTCAGGTAAAGGTCCTGGGTGTGTGGTGGGCATGGGGCTTAGGCTCAGTGTGACCATAGGGGCCCTCGGAGTGTGAAGGTTTAGGCCCAGGACCCCAGAAGGCTTGCTGGTGCCCGTGTGGGCAGGAGAAATGCTGGCTGCATTCCCCTCTGATCCCCCAATTGCACAAAGGTCTCTCAGCTTCTATGCCGATCCCCTCACCATAAATGGGCCCCTCCAGAGCGTGGGAGCCCCTCACCTTCCCCTGCCACCCCTTAGGGGCACTGGTCCATCTTACCCCTTCTTTCCCTCCCCTCTTCCGTCCCTCCCATGCCCTTAGGACTGCAAAGACAGATGGGGCCTCGGAAGACAGAGGTTCAGTTCCAGGACCCCAACACACTCCCCAGGGCCCGAGTAGGTGGGGAAACACTGTCCACATTCTCTTCCAATCCTCTGATTCCCCTGAAGCTATCTCTCTGTCCCTGCTGATCCCCTTGCCGTGAGTGGGCCTCTCCAAGCATGGGAACCCCTCTCCTCCCCCAGCTGCCCCTCAGGGGTGCTGGTTCCATCCTGCCTCCACTTATCCTTCCTCTCTCACCCCCCCTTCTACCCAGTCACACGGGGCTTCCTCCCATACCCTTAGGTGTCTGAAGTCCCCCAGCAGTTCCTGGTATGTGCCCTAGTTGTGAGGAGATGCAAACTCTGTGTCCACCTTCTCTGCCATCTTGTAGAAAGTATTTTCATTTCTCTGATGTCCCTCAATCCTGATCTCCTTTGTTGTCTGTTCAGTTGTAAAGCAGACCGTTCCATATAGCAGGAGCTGGAAACAAACCTGTCTGTCACATTTAATAGCAGTTTGAAACTAGTGGTGAATTGGAATTGGACTTAAGTGGTCATGTGAATGATCAGCCTGTACAAACAGATCTTTCATGCAAAGTAATGAACTTTCTGTTGGATTCACGAGATGGGATGAGGCCATTCATCCCCAGACCATGGTATTGCTGCTTGATGGAATACTCATTTCCTATTTGTGTTTCATGTTTTTCTGTAGCCATTTGTCAGTGTCTATTTTACAGGCTCAGGCTCCTTGAGGCATTTAACAGAGGGTTGTGTTCTCTGTGGAAGCTTTTCCTAAAGGCACTGTAATTCAGAAATCATAGACTATATTCCACCTTTGGATGGGGGGAAATGGACTCCAAGCATCCTGCTACAATGAAATCTTATGAGAGAAGCAAACAGTAATATGGACAATTATTTTAAAAATTCTAGACACACAGATCATCTAGATTCCTCTTCTTATGAGGAGTTTTTGAAACAAATGTGATGTTTGGTAAATTAACCTTTCTACTGCATTTTGCTAGAAAATCTGGGGATTACTGCTTGATGCTGACATTCATTAAAATGTCATTGCTGGGGCTTCCCTGATGGTGCAGTTGTTGGGAGTCCACCTGCCAATGCAGGGGACGTGGGTTCGTGCCCCGGTCTGGGAGGATCCCACGTGACATGGAGCGGCTGGGCCCGTGAGCCATGGCCACTGGGCCTGTGCATCCGGAACCTGTGCTCTGCAGCGGGAGAGGCCACAACAGTGAGAGGCCCATGTACCGCAAAAAAAAAAAAAAAAAAAAGTCATTGCTGTTAATGGATGCAAATAGTACACTTAATGTTATCCCAGAGGTCTCTTAAACGTTCCTCATTAGAAAAAAAATCTTTCTTCTTTTTGCAGTTCTGATGGAACGATTTCCACTGTTCTTATTCCAGGTCGGTTTTCTCTTCTGTATTATGTAATCTGCTGTTGAATTCCTCTAGAATAATTTTTACTTAAGATATTTTATTCTTTGGTTCTGACTGATTTTTTATTATATTTTAAAGTCTGTTGAAATTCTCACCAAGTTCCTCCATTCTCTTCGTGAGTTTGGTGAGCAACCTTATGACCGTTTCTTTGAACTCTTTATCAAGTAAATTACTGATCTCTGTTTTATTAGGGTTTTTTTCCCCTGGATTTTCTTTGTCTTTCATTTGGAATATATTCCTCTGTCTCCTTATTTTGTTTGACTTTTGGCTTATGTCCCCTACTTGGAAACACACAGTGCTACACCCAAGGACAACTTAGTGGAGTGACTGGTTCTGGAGTGGTCTTAGCCTGGGGGCAGTGCCTTGGGAACACTGCGCTTGAGACTTCCTTGGTGGGGTGAGGAGCCACATTACTTTTTGAAGATGTGAAGGGAACTGCCTACTCCAGTCTGTGAGCAGTTTCAGACCTAGTTGGGAGCACCTAGCACCCCTCTCTGGCTCCACATATATACCAGAAGTGCCGGATCAGAGTTGTTATTCCAGCTTCATTTCCTAGAAACTGAAATTAATGTTTAAGGAAAACTGCTAGAGAGTCTCAGAGTTGCTGGTGGCCAAATCAGGGAAAGGAGAGCTAGATGGTGGCATACTCAAAGAGGATTTTAGAGTAAGGAGAGGAGTCAGATACTTTGGTCCTGATTCAAAGCATCACTGTTGTCTACCCCCACCCCACCTTAACCTAGGCCCACACAATGCCAGCCACAAGGTATGATTTAATGTATATACAATAAAATATGAATAAGAAAGTCATTGATTAGCTATTTTCTTATAAATCTTAACCAGTGTTGTGACAATAATGATAACATTATTATTATTATTTGACATTACTGAGAAACTACTCTGGGCCAGGTCCTAGGCTAAGTACTTTACATGCATTATCAGGCTTAATCCTTATATACACAATCTATGAAGTCCATGAAGCCACTTTTTCCCTCTACGATGAAACAGACATTAAAAAATTTGAGTCACCACCTGAGGTCATATACATAAGAAACCAGAAGGAACCAGGATTCCAGGGACCATGCATGTTCATAACCATGATGCTCTACTGCAATGTCTTGAAGTTCCTACTGTGGTTGCCTCTGTACAATAATTTCTACTTCTCTGCAATGCAAGCTGCATGAGGGCATGTTACTGCTGTGTCCCCAGAATTTGGTGCAGTGCCTGGGACATAGTACACATTCATTAATGCCTTTGACTGGATGTTGGAGGAATGCAGACTCCCTGTTGCACAATGGAAGGCTCCCAGGGGCCATGGCTATGCTGGAAGATCCTGCCCTTTTGCCTTAACTCAGGGACAGATCTCTTCCTGCAACCCACACTGTTGGTGTCCTTCTCAGAACCTTTTTATCTGGCCATCATTTTCCCATCTGCTGTGGGTGTTGGATGGAAATGGCTCACACCTGCACCTTTTTCAGGAGGATTATTCTCAGCTGACAAGTGCTGTCTTGCCTGGTGATGTCTAGGGGGGTTTAGGTGCTGCCCTCCTAACACGCCTCACAGGAATGGATCTAGCAAACATCTCTAGTGCATTCACACTCTAGAGCACCCCATAGAACCAGGTTAAAGATAGACTTCTCCTAAAAACACATCATTGCTATGCTTCTTCTCCTTCTTTCATTTCCTAACAATCTTTCTTGAGAATATTCCTCAGTAAGTCACTTATACAAGAATTATCATCTTAGTCTTTGCTTTTAGGAAACATGAACTAGGATACCCTAGAATTTAAAATGTGAAAGGAAGATATCTGTGTATCCCTTACTACCTTTCTCTCATATTCATGAAATACTCTAACATTTCTAGACATTTTGCTGAGGCCAACTGGGGTGGTTTTTGTTGCCAGTAAGCAAAATAAACTTGAAATATGCAAACCAATCTCTCTGTTTTTAATCAGTCAGTAAAGAGATTTAAAATTCAGAGACTGAACAGAGTTCCTTAGTACCACCATACATTGAGGTTGTGGGTATCTTTTTTTTATTTTTTATTTTTTTATTTTTATTTATTTTTTTATTAGTTTCTGCTTTATAACAAAGTGAATCAGTCATACATATACATCTGTTCCCACATCCCTTCCCTCATGCATCTCCCTCCCTCCCAACCTCCCCATCCCACCCCTCCAGGCGGTCACAAAGCACCGAGCTGATCTCCCTGTGCTCTGCAGCTGCTTCCCACTATCTATCTACCTTACGTTTGGTAGTGTATATATGTCCATGCCGCTCTTTCACTTTGTCACAGCTTACCCTTCCCCCTCCCCATATCCTCAAGTCCATTCTCAAGTAGGTCTGTGTCTTTGTTCCCGTTTTACCCCTAGGTTCTTCATGACATTTTTTTTAAATTCCATATATATGTGTTAGCATATGGTATTTGTCTTTCTCTTTGATCTAGGATGGTGAGTTAGATCTGATGATAGTCCTGATAATCTCAAAATATGTCCTTGCTACAGGCTAGGACTTGTGTCTGTCACATCAGAGAAGCTTAATTATCTGAAAGCACCACTCAAAAGAGCCTTTATAAACTTCCTGTGGAAGAAAGAATGCTGCTGCCACCAGCTTTTGTCCTTGCTGACAAGGTTGCATTAGCAGCCTTGGATTCTGTCCAAATTCATGAAGATCTTAAGGATTTTAAAGTAGTTAATGGGACCTTTGTACCAATAAATACGGAGAGTCCAGAATAAGGAAGGAGTAACCCCACTTTTCCTGTTGCTATTCAGGTACCAGATGAAGTGTTATAGTCAGTTAGGAAAGCATCAATTAAGTTGGTGGTTGACAATCTGGATGGAGAAGGACCAGGAGGAAAAGGGCCTGAAAATCATGCCACTTGAAGAACTAAGGATGCTGTGCCTCTTTTTAAAAAAGAGACATCACTGGGACATACCTAGGGCAGTCTTCATGTTTTGGAAAGGCTGCCATGTAGCTGCAGAGGAATAATTAAGAGTAGGTGGAAGCTCTGCAGAAATCATGCTGTCCTAACATAAGAAAGTGTTTCTAACAAACAAAATCATTCAAGTACTTGAATTCCCATCACTGAGCCATTGGAGCTGATGTCTGAGGGCCATTTACCCTACTGTATAACAAGACATTGTGTGTTGTGCAGAGGTCTATATTAGGCGGCCTCTGGGTTCCCTTCAAACATGAAAGCCTCAAATTCTATGAATTAGGTTTAAACAGAGAAACATACCTGTTTGATATGATCTGGCAATTTACACAACTTTTGTTGGGGTACTCTTGGGAATAACAGTTGAGATAAACCCAAGAAAAGAAAATACATTGCATTTGTAAGATTTTTAGGCTCTAGTCCTCTAGCTTGGGAAGTGAGGTTGTCACTGCTGGGGCAGTTGGACATGTATCCTAACCCTATCAGGCAGCCGTTCTATTTTAGGGATGATTCACTGTGGTTAAATAAGGCTTCCTCAGCACAGGTTGGGAAACACCATCAGTGCCAAACCTGGGGGTGCTGGCTCTTCTGCTCATTATCTTTCTGACCTTGAGAAAGTTCTCTAAGCTCTCTGTTTCCTGTGACAATGACAATTTCTGCCATGTCTACTGATGAGATAAAAGAGGATATGGGAAGATACCCAGAGATGACTTCAAATTTCCAAGCCTGGCAGTAGCAGAACTGCAGCCCAGTAACTGATAGAAATGCCACATTTTCTGTGTAAGTTGCTGAGTTCTTTTTGAGATGTGCTGAGACTGCTGGAGAGATGGAGAATTGGGTTAGTAACCCCGAAGCACAATTAAGAGGAAAATCAGGGCTGGGGCTACGAATGTGAGAGCCACTAAGTATTTACTGAGGCCATAGGAATGGATGATACCTGAGAAAAAAAGTATGCAGAGAAAGAGCAGATGCTTGAGACAGAACTTGGATAAGGAGGGGAAGCCAGGTAATGGAAGGATCTATAGGGTTATCAAAGAAATTCAAGAGAGTGATTTAGAGCCAGAGGGGCTAAAGAGGGGAAGAAGGAAAGCCACCAAGGTGTGGATTCATGGAAAGAGTGTATGATTTTTTAAAAATTTTTATTGGAGTATAATTGCTTTACAATGTTGTGGTAGTTTCTGCTCTAAAGCAAAGTGAATCAGTCATGCATATGCATATATCCACTCTTTTTAAGATTTCCTTCCCATTTAGGACACCACAGACCATTGAGTAGTGTTCCCTGTCCTATACAGTAGGTTCTCATTAGTTATCCATTTTATATAAGGTAGTGCATATATGTCAACCCAGTCTCCCAATTCATTCCACCACCACTCCCTTCCCTCCTTGGTAACCATAAGTTTGTTTTCTACATCTGTGACTCTATTTCTGCTTTGCAAATAAGTTTCATCTGTACCATTTTTCTAGATTCCATATATAAGCAATATTATACAATAATTGTCTTTTGCTTTCTGACTTACTTCACTCTGCACGACAATGTCTAGGTCCATCCATGTCACTGCAAATGGCATTATTTCATTCCTTTTTATGGCTGAGTAATAGTCCATTGTATATATGTACCACTTCTTTACCCATTCCTCTGTTGATGGACATTTAGGTTGCTTCCATGTGCTGGTTATTGTAAATAGTGCTGTAATGAACACTGGGGTGCATGCATCCTTTCAAATTATGGTTTTCTCCGGACATATGCCCAGGAGTGGCATTGCTGTATCATATGGTAGCTCTATCTTGAGTTTTTAAAGGAACCTCCATACTGTTCTCCATAGTGACTGTACCAATTTACATTCCCACTAACAGTGTAGGAGTTCTCTTTTCTCCACACTCTCTCCAGCATTTATTTTTTGAAGATTTTTTTAATATAAATTTATTTATTTATTTAGCACTACGTTGGGTCTTCATTGCTGTGTGCAGGCTTTCTCTAGCTACTCTTTGGGGGCTACTCTTTGTTTTGGAGTGCAGGCTTCTCATTGTGGTGGCTTCTCTTGTTGCTGAGCATGGGCTCTAGGTGCATGGGCTTCAGTGGTTGTGGCATGTGGGCTTCAGTAGATATGGCATGCAGGCTCAGTAGTTGTGGCACACGAGCTTAGTTACTCCATAGCATGTGGGACCTTCCTGGACCACGGCCTCAACTCATGTCCCTTGCATTGGCAGGTGGATTCTTAAGCACTGTGCCACCACGGAGGTCCTATCGTTTGTAGATTTTTTGATGATGGCCATTTTAACCAGTGTAAGGTGATACCTCCTTGTAGTTTTGATTTGCATTTCTCTAGTATATAGTGGCGATGAGCATCTTTTCATGTGCTTTTTGCCCATCTCTATGTCTTCTTTGGAGAAATGTCTATTTAGATCTTCTGTCCATATGTCGATTGGGTTATTTGTTTTTTTTCATATTAAACTGCATGAGCTGTTTGTATATATCGAAGATTAAAACCTTGTCAGTTTCTTCATTTGCAAATATTTTCTCCCATTCTGTGGATTGGCTTTTCATTTTGTTTATGGTTTCCTTTGCTGTGCAAAAAGCTTTTAAGTTTAATTAGGCCCATTTTTAAATTTTTGTTTTTATTTTCATTACTCTAGGAGGTGGATCAGAAAAAGATCTTGCTGCAATTTACTTCAAAGAGTGTTCTGCCTATGTTTTCCTGTAAGAGTTTTATAGTATCCAGCCTTACATTTAGGTCTTTAGTCCATTTTGAGTTTATTGTTGTGTATGGTGTTAGGGAGTGTTCTAATTTCATTCTTTAACATGTAGCTGTCCAGTTTTCCAAGCAACACTTATTGAAGAGACTGTCTTTTTTCCATTGTATATTCTTGCCTACTTTGTCATAGATTAGGTGGCCATAGGTGTGTGGTTTTATCTCTGGACTTTCTATCTTGTTCCACTGATCTATGTTTCTTTCTTTCTTTTTTTTTTTTTGTGTGCCAATACCATACTGTCTCGATTACTGTAACTCCTGGTAGAGTCTGAAGTCAGGGAGAATGACTCTTCCAGCTCTGTTCCTCTTTCTAAAGATTGCTTTTGCTATTCAGGGTCTTTTGTGTTTCCACGCAAATTGTAAATTTTTTTTTCTAATTCTGTGAAAACCGTCATTGGTAATTTGATAGAGATTGCATTGCATCTGTAGATTGTTTTGGGTAGTATAGTCATTTTCACAATGTTGATTTTTCCCATCCAAGAACATGGTATATCTCTCTATCTGTTTGTGTCATCTTTGATTTCTTTCATCAGTTTCTTACAGTTTTCTGAGTACAGGTCTTTTGCTTCCTTAGGTAGGTTTATTCTTAGGTATTTTATTCTTTTTTGTTACAATGGTAAATGGGATTATTTCCCTAATTTCTCTTTCTGATCTTTTATTGTTAGTGTATAGGAATGCAAGAGATTACTGTGTATTAATTTTGTATCCTGCAACTTTACCAAATGCATTGATTAGCTCTAGTAATTTTCTGGTGGCATCTTTAGGATTTTCTAAGTACAGTATCATATCATCTGCAAGCAGTGACAGTTTTACTTCTTTTCCAATTTGGATTCCTTATGTTTCTTTTTCTTTTCTGATTGCCATGGCTAGGACTTCCAAAACTATCTTGAATAAAAGTGGTGAGAGTAGACATCCTTATTTTGATCCTGACCCTAGAGGAATTGCTTTCAACTTTTCACCATTCAGTATGATGTGAGCTGTAGGTTTGTCATATATGGCCTTTATTATATTGAGGTAGGTTCCCTCTAAACCCACTTTCCAGAGAGTTATTATCAAAAATCAGTGTTAAAATATTTTTTACATCTTTATTGGAGTATAATTGCTTTACAATGGTGTGTTAGTTTCTGCTTTATAACAAAGTGAATCATTTATACATATACATATGTTCCCAAATCTCTTCCCTCTTGCATCTCCATCCCTCCCACCCTCTCTATCCCACACCTCCAGGCGGTCACAAAGAACTGAGCTGATCTCCCTGTGCTATGCGGCTGCTTCCCACTAGCTATCTACCTTAAGGTTGGTAGTGTATATATGTCCATGCCTCTCTCTTACTTTGTAACAGCTTACCCTTCCCCCTCCCCATATCATCAAGTCCATTCTCTAGTAGGTCTGTGTCTTTATTCCTGTCTTACCCCTACATTCTTCATGAAATATTTTTTTTCCTTAAATTCCATATATATGTGTTAGCATACGGTATTTGTCTTTCTCTTTCTGACTTACTTCACTCTGTATGACAGACTCTAGGTCTATCCACCTCATTACAAATAGCTCAATTTCGTTTCTTTTTATGGCTGAGTAATATTCCATTGTATATATGTGCCACATCTTCTTTATCCATTCATCCGATAATGGACACTTAGGTTGTTTCCATCTCTGGGTTACTGTAAATAGAGCTGCAATGGACATTTTGGTGCATGACTCTTTTTGAATTATGGTTTTCTCAGGGTATATGTCCAGTAGTGGGATTGCTGGGTCATATGATAGTTCTATTTGGAGATTTTTAAGGAACCTCCATACTTTCCTCCATAGTGGCTGTACCAATTCACATTCCCAAAAGCAGTGAAGAGTGTTCCCTTTTTCTCCACACCCACTCCAGCATTTATTGTTTCTAGATTTTTTGATGATGGCCATTCTGACTGGTGTGAGATGATATCTCATTGTAGTTTTGATTTGCATTTCTCTAATGATTAATGATATTGAGCATTCTTTCATGTGTATGTTGGCAGTCTATATATCTTCTTTGGAGATATGTCTATTTAGGTCTTCTGCCCATTTTTGGATTGGGTTGTTTGTTTTTCTGCTATTGAGCTGCATGAGCTGCTTATAAATTTTGTAGATTAATCCTTTGTCAGTTGCTTCATTTGCAAATATTTTCTCCCATTCTGAGGGTTGACTTTTCGTCTTGTTTATGGTATCCTTTGCTGTGCAAAAGCTTTGAAGTTTCATTAGGTCCCATTTGTTTATTTCTGTTTTTATTTCCATTTCTCTAGAAGATGGGTCAAAAAGGATCTTGTTGCAATTTCTGTCATAGAGTGTTCTGCCTATGTTTTCCTCTAGGAGTTTGATAGTGTCTGGCCTTACATTTAGGTCTTTAATCCATTTTGTGCTTATTTTTGTGGATGGTGTTAGGGAGTGACCTAATCTAATACTTTTACATGTCCCTGTCCAGTTTTCCCAGCACCACTTATTGAAGAGACTGTCCTTTCTCCACTGTACATTCCTGCCTCTTTTATCAAAGCTAAGGTGACCATATGTGTGTGGGTTTATCTCTGGGCTCTCTATCCTGTTCTGTTGATCTATATTTCTGTTTTTGAGCCAGTACCATACTGTCTTGATTACTGTAGCTTTGTAGTATACTCTGAAGTCAGGGAGCCTGATTCCTGCAGCTCCGTTTTTTGTTCTGAAGATTGCTTTGGCTATTCGGGGTATTTTGTATTTTCATACAAATTGTGAATTTTTTTGTTCTAGATCTGTGAAAAATGCTAGTGGTAGTTTGATAGGGATTGCATTGAATCTGTAGATTGCTTTGGATAGTAGAGTCATTTTCACAATGTTGATTCTTCCAATTCAAGACCATGGCATGTCTCTCCATCTATTTGTATCATCTTTAATTTCTTTCATCAGTGTCTTATAATTTTCTGCATACAGGTCTTTTGTCTCCTTAGGTAGGTTTATTCCTACCTAGATATTTTATTCTTTTTGTTGCAATGGTAAATGGATGTGTTTTCTTGATTTCACTTTCAGATTTTTCATCTTTAGTGTATAGGAATACCAGAGAGTTCTGTGCATTAATTTTATATATTGCTACTTAAACAAATTCATTGATTAGTTCTAGTAGTTTTCTGTAGCATCTTTAGGATTCTCCATGCTTAGTATCATGTCATCTGCAAACAGTGACAGAGTTACTTCTTTTCCAATTTGGATTCCTTTTATTTCCTTTTCTTCTCTGTTTGCTGTGGCTAAAACTTCCAAAACTACGTTGAATAAGAGTGGTGAGAGTGGGCAACCTTGTCTTGTTCCTGATCTTAGTGGAAATGGTTTCAGTTTTTCACCATTGAGAACGATGTTGGCTGTGGGTTTGTCATACACGGCCTTTATTATGTTGAGGAAAATTCCCTCTATGCCTACTTTCTGCACGGTTTTTGTCATAAATGGGTGTTGAATTTTGTCGAAAGATTTCTCTGCATCTATTGACATGACATATGGTTTTTCTCCTTCAGTTTGTTAATACAGTGTATCACATTGATTAATTTGCATATATTGAAGAATGCTTGCATTCCTGGAATAAACCCCATTGATCATGGTGTATGATCCTTTTAATGTGCTGTTGGATTCTGTTTGCTAGTATTTTGTTGAGGATTTTTGCATCTATGTTCATCAGTGATATTGGCCTGTAGTTTTCTTTCTTTGTGACATCCTTGTCTGGTTTTGGTATCAGGGTGATGGTGGCCTCGTAGAATGAGTTTGGGAGAGTACAAATCTCTGCTATATTTTGGAAGAGTTTGAGAAGGGTAGGTGTTAGGTCTTCTCTAAATGTTTGATAGAATTCACCTGTGAAGCCATCTGGTCCTGGGCATTTGTTTGTTGGAAGATTTTTAATCACAGTTTCAATTTCAGTGCTTGTGATTGGCCTCTTTGTATTTTCTATTTCTTCCTGATTCAGCCTTGGCAGGTTGTGCATTTCTAAGGATTTGTCCATTTTTTCCAGGTTGTCCATTTTATTGGCATAGAGTTGCTTGTAGTAGTCTCTCATGATCTTTTGTATTTCTGCAGTGTCATTTGTTACTTCTCTTTTTTCATTATTTCAAATTCTGTTGATTTGAGTCTTGTCCCTTTTTTTCTTGATGAGTCTGGCTAATGGTCTATCAATTTTGTTTACCTTCTCAAAGAAACAGATTTTAGTTTTATTGATCTTTGCTATCGTTTCCTTCATTTCTTTTTCATTTATTTCTGATCTGATCTTTATGATTTCTTTCCTTCTGCTAACTTTGGGGTTTTTTTGTTCTTGTTTCTCTAATTGCTTTAGGTGCAAGGTTAGGTTGTTTATTCGAGATGTTTCCTGTTTCTTAAAGTAGGATTGTATTGCTATAAACTTTCCTCTTAGAACTGCTTTTGCTGCATCCCATAGGTTTTGGGTCGTCGTGTCTCCATTGTCATTTGTTTTTAGGTATTTTTTTTATTTCCTCTTTGATTTCTTCAGTGATCACTTTGTTATTAAGTATTGTTTAACCTCCATGTGTTGGTTTTTTTTACAGATCTTTTCCTGTAATTGATATCTAGTCTCATGGCATTGTGGTCGGAAAAGATACTTGATACAATTTCAAATTTCTTAAATTTACCAAGGCTTGATTTGTGACCCAAGATATGATTTATTCTAGAAGATGTTCCATGAGCACTTGAGAAAAATGTTTATTCTGTTGTTTTTGGATGGAATGTCCTATAAATATCAATTAAGTCCATCTTGTTTAATGTATCATTTAAAGCTTGTGTTTCCTTATTTATTTTCATTTTGGATGATCTGTCCATTGGTGAAAGTGGGGTGTTAAAATCCCCTACTATGAGTGTATTACTGTTGATTTCCCCTTTTATGTCTGTTACTATTTGCCTTATGTATTGAGGTGCTCCTATGTTAGGTGCATAAATATTTACAATTGTTATATCTTCTTCTTGGATTGATCCCTTGATCATTATGTAGTGCCCTTCTTTGTCTCTTCTAATAGTCTTTATTTTAAAGTCTATTCTGTCTGATATGAGAATTGCTACTCCAGCTTTTTTTCATTTACATTTGCATGGAATAACTTTTTCCATCCCCTTACTTTCAATCTGTATGTGTCTCTAGGTCTGAAGTGGGTCTCTTGTAGACAGCATATATATGGGTCTTGTTTTTGTATCCATTCAGCCAATCTGTGTCTTTTGGTGGGAGCATTTAGTCCATTCACATTTAAGGTAATTATCGATATGTATGTTCCTATTCCCATTTTCTTAATTGTTTTGGGTTTGTTATTGTAGGTCTTTTCCTTCTGTTGTGTTTCTTGCTTAGAGAAGTTCCTTTAGCATTTGTTGTAAAGTTGGTTTGGTGATGCTGAACTCTCTCAGCTTTTGCTTGTCTGTAAAGGTTTTAATTTCTCCATCCAATCTGAATGAGATCCTTGCTGGGTAGAGTAGTCTTGGTTGCAGGTTTTTCTCCTTCATCACTTTAAATATGTCCTGCCAGTCCCTTGTGGCTTGCAGAGCTTCTGCTGAAAAATCAGCTGTTAACCTAATGGGGATTTCCTTGTGTGTTATTTGTTGTTTTTCACTTGCTGCTTTTAATATGTTTTCTTTGTATTTAATTTTTGACAGTTTGATTAATATGTGTCTTGGTATATTTATCCTTGGATTTATCGTGTATGGAACTCTCTGTGTTTCCTGGACTTGATTAACTACTTCCTTTCCCATATTAGGGAAGTTTTCAACTAGAATCTCTTCAAATATTTTCTCAGTCCCTTTCTTTTTCTCTTCTTCTTCTGGAACACCTATAATTCGAATGTTGGCGCGTTTAATGTTGTCCCAGAGGTCTCTGAGACTGTCCTCAGTTCTTTTCATTCTTTTTTCTTTATTCTGCTCTGCAGTAGTTATTTCCACTATTTTATCTTCCAGGTCCCTTGTCCGTTTTTCTGCCTCAGTCATTCTGCTATTGATCCCATCTAGACTGTTTTTAATTTCATTTATTGTGTTGTTCATTATTGCTTGTTTCTTCTTTACTTCTTCTAGGTCCTTTTTAAATGTTTCTTGCAATTTGTCTATTCTATTTCCAAAACTTTTGATCATCTTTACTATCATTATTCTGAATTCTTTCTCAGGTAGACTGCCTATTTCCTTTTCATTTTTTAGGTCTGGTGGGTTTTTGTCTTGCTCCTTCATCTGCTCTGTGTTTTTCTGTCTTCTCATTTTGCTTATCTTACTGTGTTTGGGGTTTCCTTTTTGCAGGCTGCAGATTCGTAGTTCCCATTGTTTTTGGTGTCTGTCCCCAGTGGCTAAATTTATTTCAGTGGGTTGTGTAAGCTTCCTGGTGGAGGGAACTAGTGCCTGTGTTCTGGTGGATGAGGCTGGATCTTGTCTTTCTGGTGGGCAGGTCCACGTCTGGTGGTGTGTTTGGGGGTGTCTGTGGACTTATTATGATTTTAGGCAGTCTCTCTGCTAATGGGTGGGGTTATGTTCCTTTCCTGCTAGTTGTTTGGCATAGGGTGACCAGCACTGTAGCTTGCTGGCTGTTGAGTGAAGCTGGGTGTTGGTGTTGAGATGGAGATCTCTGGGAGATTTTCCCCATTTGTTATTATGTGGAGCTGGGAGGTCTCTTGTGGGTCAGTGTCCTGAAGTTGGCTCTCCCACCTCAGAGGCACAGCACTGGCTCCTGGCTGCAGCACCAAAACCTTTCCTCCACACAGCTCAGAATAAAAGGGAGAAAAAGTGGAAAGACAGAATTAATAGAAGTAGAAAGAAAGAAAGAAAGAAAGGAGGGAGGGAAAGAAAGAAAGAAGATAAAATAAAATAAAGATAAAATAAAATAAAGTTATTAAAATAAAAAATTTTTAAGAAAAAAAAATTAAAAACAAAACAAAAAAAACAAAATAAACAATGGATGGATAGGACTCTAGGACAAATGGTGGAAGCAAAGCTATACAGACAAAATCTCACACAGAAGCATACACATACACACTCGGAAATAGAGGAAAAGGGGAAAAATCATAAATCTTGCTCTCAAAGTCCACCTCCTCAATTTGGGATGACTTGTTGTCTATTCATGTATTCCACAGATTCAGGGTACATCAAGTTGATTGTGGAGCTTTCATCCGCTGCTTCTGAGGTGCTGGAAGAGATTTCCCTTTCTCTTCTTTGTTCTCACAGCTCCCGGAGCTCAGCTTTGGATTTGACCCCGCCTCTGTGTGTAGGTCTCAGGAGGGTGTCTGTTCTTCACTCAGACAGGACGGGGTTAAAGGAGCTGCTGATTCAGGGGCTCTGGCTCACTCAGGCCGGGGGCAGGGAGGGATACAGAGTGTGGGGCGAGCCTGCAGCTGCAGAGGCCAGCGTGACGTTGCACCAGCCTGAGGCATGCCATGCGTTCTCCTGGGGAAGTTGTCCCTTGATCCCGGGACCCTGGCAGTGGCGGGCTGCACAGGCTCCCCGGAAGGGAGGTGTGGAGAGTGACCTGTGCTCGCACACAGGATTCTTGGTGGCGGCAGCAGCAGCCTTAGCGTCTTATGCCTGTCTCTGTTGTCCGCCCTTTTAGCCACAGCTCGCACCTGTCTCTGGAGCTCCTTTAAGCAGCGTTCTTAATTCCCTCTCCTCGCGCACCAGGAAACAAAGAGGGAAGAAAAAGTCTCTTGCCTCTTCGGCAGGTCCAGACTTTTCCCTGGACTCCCTCCCGGGTAGCTGTGGTACAGTAACCCCCTGCATGCTGTGTTCACGCTGCCAAACCCAGTCCTCTCCCTGTGCTCTGACCGAAGCTTGGGCCTCAGCTCCCAGCCCCGCCCACCCCAGCAGGTGAGCAGACAAGCCTCTCGGGCTGGCACCGATCCTCTGTGCGGGAATCTTTCCGCTTTGCCCTCTGCACCCCTGTTGCTGTGCTCTCCTCCACGGCTCCAAAGCTTTCCCCCTCTGCCACCCACAGTCTCCACCCACGAAGGGGCTTCCTAGTGTGTGGAAACCTTTCCTCCTTCACAGCTCCCTCTCACTAGTGCAGGTCCTGTCCCTATTCTTTTGTCTCTGCTTATTCTTTTTTCTTGTGCCCTACACAGGTACGTGGGGAGTTTCTTGCCTTTTGGGAGGTCTGAGGTCTTCTGCCAGCGTTCATTAGGTGTTCTGTAGGAGTTGTTCCACATGTAGATGTATTTCTGATGTATCTGTGGGGAAGAAGGTGATCTCCGCGTCTTACTCTTCCACCATCTTCCCCTCCTCTCTCAGTGTTGAATTTTGTCAAAAGCTTTTTCTGCATCTATTGAGATGATTGTATTTTTTTACAATAATATATATGTATATTTATTGGAGTATAGTTGCTTTACACTTTTGTGTTAGTTTCTGTAGTACAGCGAAGTGAAACAGTTATATGTATGCATATATATCCTCCCTCTTGGACCTCCCTCCCACTCCCCACCCATCTAGGTCATCACAGAGCACTAAGCTGAGCTCCCTGTACTATACTGCATGTTCCCACTAGCTATCAATTTTACACATGGTAGTGTATATATGTCAATCCTAATTTCCCAATTCATCCCACACTTCCCTTCCCCAAAACCCCCATGTCCACATGTCCATCCTCTACAACTGACCTCTGTTCCTTCCCTGCAAATAAGCTCATCTGTACCATTTTTCTAGATTCTACATATATACCTTAATATATATGTTTTTCTCTTTCTTACTTCACCCTGTATGACAGACTGTAGGTCCATTCACATCTCTACAAATGACCCCGTTTCATTCCTTTTTATGGCTGAGTAATATTCCATTGTATATATGTACCACATCTTTATCCATTTATCTGTCAATGGACATATAGGTTGCTTCCATGTCCTGGCTATTGTAAATAGTGCTGCAGTGAACACTGGGGCACATGTGTCTTTTTGAATTATGGTTTTCTTATGGTATATGCCCAGTAGAGGGTTTGCTGGGTCATATGTTAGTTCTATTTTTATTTTTTAAAGGAACCTCCATACTCTTCTCCATAGTGGCTGTATCAATTTACATTCCCACCAACAGTGTTGGAGGGTTCCCTTTTCTCCACACTCTCTCCAGTATTTATTGTTTGTAAATTTTTTGTTGATGGCCATTTTGACCAGTGTGAGATGATACATCATTGTAGTTTTGATTTGCATTTCTCTAACAATTAGTGACCTTGCACATCTTTTCATGTGCCTCTTGGCCATCTGTATGTCTTCTTTGGAGAAATGTCTATTTAGGTCTTCCACCCATTTTTTGACTGGATTGTTTTGTTGTGTGTGTGGGGGGGTTTAATTGAGCTGCATGAGCTGTTTGTATATTTTAGAGATTAATCCTTTGTCCATTGCTTCGTTTGCAAATATTTTCTTCCAACTGAGGGTTGTCTTTTCGTCTTGTTTATCGTTTCCTTTGCTGTGCAAAACCTTTTAATTATAGATCAATGGTACAGGATAGAAAGCCCAGAGATAAACCCACACAACTATGGTCACCTAAAACAGGAAAACGGAGGCAAGAATATACAATGGAAAAAAAGACAGTCTCTTCAATAATTGGTGCTGGGAAAACTAGACAGCTCTTGTAAAAGAATGAAATTGGAACACTACCTAACACCATACAAAATAATAAACTCAAAACGGATTAAGGACCTAAATATAAGGCCAGACACTATAAAACTCTAATAGGAAAACATAGGAAAAACACTCTTTCACATAAATCACAGCAAGACCTTTTTTGACCCACTCCTAGAGTAATGATAATAAAAACAAACAGATGGGACCAGATTATATGTTTTTTACTCTCCAATTTGTTAATGATGTGTGTCACATTGATTGATTTGTATATATTGAAGAATCCTTGCTTCCCTGGGATAAATACTGCTTGATCACAGTGTATGAACATTTTAATATGTTATTGGATTCCGTTTGTTAGTATTTTGTTGAGGATATTTGCGTCTATGTTCATCAGTGATATTGGCCTGTAAATTCCTTTTTTGTGATATCTTAGTCTGGTTTGCTATCAGGGTGATGGTTGCCTCATAGAATGAGCATGGGGGTACTCCTTCCAATGCAATTTTTTGGAAGAGTTTCTGAAAGGTAGGTGTTACATTTTCTCAAAATGTTTGATAGAATTCACCTGTGAAGCACCTGGTCCTGGACATTTATTTTTTGGAAGCTTTTTAACCACAGTTTCAATTTCATTCCTTGTGGTTGGTCTGTTTATATTTTCTATTTCTTTCTCGTTCAGTCTTGGAAGGTTTTACCTTTCTAGGAATTTTCCCATTTCTTCTAGGTTGTCCATTTTATTGGTGTATAGTTGCTTGTAGTAGTCTCTTATCCTTTCTATTTCTGTGGTGTCTGTTGTAAGCTCTCCTTTTTCATTTCAAATTTTATTGATTTCAGTCCTCTCCCTTTTTTTCTTGATGAGTCTTGTTAAAGGTTTATCAATTTTGTTTTTCTTCTCAAAGAACCATCAGTTAGTTTCATTGATCTTTTCTGTTGTTTTCTTCATCTCTATTTCATTTATTTCTGCTCTGATCTTTATGATTTCTTTCCTTCTATTTTAATAAGCTTGGGTCTTGCTTGTTCTTCTTTCTCTAGTTACATTAGGTGTAAAGTGTGATTGTTTCGGTTTTTTGAGATTTTTCTTGCTTCTTGAAGTAAGCTGGTATTGCTATGAACTTCCCTCTTAGAACTGCTTTTGCTGAGTCACATAGGTTTTAGATTGACGTGCTTTCACTGTCATCTGTGCCAAAGCATTTTTTGATTTCCCCTTCTGAGATTAAAAAAATCAGTCAGAGCCAAGTCAGAGTTCCCCAAAGTGGGTTCCTAAGGAACACCAATCTCCAGAGTTGCTCCCTGAGGACTTGGGCTCAGCTGACAAATAAGTTTTGAAAAAAAACTGTTTACTTCTTGGAGGTTCCTAGTAGCAAACTGAAAAGCCATAGAGCAGATAAAGAGATATCTGTTGAACTTTCCATGTCTCTCAAACTTATTTGCCCACAAAACCATTTTTTAAAATAGACCCTTTTAGAATCCCCGAGAACCAGGGGACCAGAGTTCTGAGAACGCACTTGAGGAAATGCTATCTTGGGGATGATCCTTCCTTGAACAAAGGAGTCTTTGCCTTCCAACAGGAGTACTCTAGACAGCTACCTCGAAGCCCCACAGCAAAAAAAAAAAAAAAAAAAAAAAAAAGCCAAAATTTCCTACAATTTCTGCAAATATAAAAGAATACAAGTATGTATTATATTTACATCATACTTATACCTGCATTAATATATTATAAATATAAACAAATGGGTAAATCACCCTCAGGTTCCCAACAATCCTACTCCGGATGGTTCTAATCAATGGGACCCAGTAAATAATGAAACCCTTTCCCAAACATGGACCCTTGACCTCCATCTGAGGGAAGCAGCAGAGAGGCATCTGGAGACCCACTTTCTAGCCCTGTTACCAGCTTGTGACAGGAGTAAATCATTTCCCATCCTTAATGGCGAGAGGGGAGAGGATACAATGAAAACAGGATTCATCGAAGCGTCAGTAAAGGCTGGGCGAGCTGTAAACATGCAAGGGATCGTCCTCTCCCACTTACAAGTCTCTCAGCTTGAAAGTCTGTCTCTCCTCCCTCGGCAGCAAGAAAAACTTATCATTTCTAAGACATGAAGAACAAATGGAATTCTGCTCCTCTTACACTGAGCTTGATTTTTAAAGTCAAGTTTAAAAAAAATCGAGTTAATAAAAGGGAGAATTAAAAAAGGAAAAAAAAGAGTGAACACTCCATTGCCATGTTTTAGAAACAGGCATTTCAGAACCCCTTACGCCCTGGTGTTATCCCAACATATATTCCTCATGGAGTGCATATCTGTTCTGCTCAGACACCTGCCAGGGACTCTGAAACTTTCTCTACAGAGTTAGCCCAACTCCCTCCATGACAAAATTGCCTCTGGAGTGTGTTTTTAAAGCACATGGGTCCTGTCTGCAAATCGCAGCGGCACTCTCCTCACTAGAGTGAATCTGGAGGCTGGGGAGGGCGGGCTGTCCGGGGCAGTGTAGGCCCTGCCCCCCCCAAACACTGGCCGTGGGAGGAGCACAGGTCGCACACATCTGGGACACCCGACGGTGGGGGGCGGTGCAGGTGGATGGGATGGGATGCAAAAGAACTGGGAACACGCCCAGCCCCCAGCAGCCCCCTGAACAGACATCCCGACCAGACTCCTACATACAGGTGGTCCTGACGCTTAAAGGCCTTGCTAAAGATTTTGCACACGTGTCTCCTCTCCTGGCTGTGCGTCACGTAGTGCTTGCTGAGAGAACTGGCGCTGCTGAACACCTTCCCGCAGAGGCTGCAGTCCAGGAGTGGGTTCTGAGGGGACCTGTGCTGCCGCTTTCCTTTCCTTGTGCTCCCAGATGTGGCCCTGCCTCCTTTGTTAGCCTCTTTGGGCACCTTGAGCACGCCTAGCCCCAGGTCTAGACAGAGGGAGAAAGCACAGGTTATGACATCCGGGGACATCGGAGCCCGGGCGGAAGCACTCTACCACCCTCGGACCAACTTCAGCAGCTGAGTCCAACTCAGGGAGTTGGCCGAGAACCCCAACTTCAGCAGCTTCACTTGCAGAGAAGACCAGGCTTAGCACCAGGTGAGGGGGAGAAGGGACCCTGGTCAAGCCACACCTCCAGGGCGGCACCCAATCTTGAAGCCACACTTGGTGGGTAAGGGAGGGGACAGCAACAGTCTGAGAGCTTCCAGGACAGAGTAACTGGACAGGCAGGACTTCATGACGGTAACATCAACAGCACACTTGCAAGTGCAATCCAGAAATGCACAATGCAAAATCATAGAAAAGTTTAAGTCATTTCTCCCAGCCAATTCCACTCTGGTTTTTTAATTAAGGAAATTAAGGCCGATCTGTACAAATTAACGGAGATCTTGCAGTGAACTGCAAGCGAGTTAACTGCAGCATTGTTTTTCCTGGTGAAATGTGAGAAACCACCTAATAACTGACACGAGGGCAGGTGGGTGACTGCATTCTGGTCTCAATGGTCTATGGCGCAGGCATTTAAGATACCACTGTAGGAAAATATCCATTGATGTGAAAGGATGTTCATGCTGTACCACTAAGTGCTGTGCCACTAACAAGAGGATTGTTGAAAAACGGAATGATCTAGTCTTTAAAAGGGAAAAATAAATTTGAATAGAAACAAACAGAATGAGATTGATTGCTAGGATCATGGATAAACTTAATTTTCCTTTTCCTGTATATCTGAATTTTCCACGTTTCTGTACTCCTTGGGTAAATGAGTAGCAGTTTTGTTTTTATAATTTCATTTTTGGTTTTATTCTTTGACCCATGAGTTATTTTAGGAGAGTGTTATTTAGTTTCCAAATACTTGAAGATTTTTTCTCTTATTTCTTTTATTTCTTTATTTATTTTTGGCTGCATTGGGCCTTCATTGTTGTGCTAGCTTTCTCTAGTTGTGGCGAGTGGGGGCTACTCTTTGTTGCGGTGCATGGGCTTCTCATTGCAGTGGCTTCTCTTATTGCGGAGCATGGGCTGTAGGCTCGTGGGCTTCAGTAGTTGTGGCACGCGGGCTCAGTAATTGTGGCTTGCGGGCTCTAGAGCGCAGGCTCAATACTTAGGGCGCATGAGCTTAGTTGCTCGGTGTCATGTGGGAGCTTCCTGGACCAGGGCTTGAACCAGTGTCCCCTGCATTGCAGGGGGATTCTTAATCGCTGCGCCACCAGGGAAGTCTGCAATAAAGTATTCTTAAATTAAGATATGTACTTTTGTGTGTGTGTGTGTGTGTGGTACGCGTGCCTCTCGCTGTTGTGGCCTCTCCTGCCGAGGAGCACAAGCTCCGGACGCGCAGGTCCAGCCGCCATGGCTCACGGTCCCAGCTGCTCCACGGCATGTGGGATCCTCCCTGACTGGGGCATGGACCCATGGCACCTGCATTGGCAGGCGTTGTCTCAACCAGCTCACCACCAGGGAAGCCCCACTATTTTTTTTAAACACATAATGCTACTCCACACTGAATAGACTATAGTATAGTGTAAACATAACTTATGGGCACTGGGAAAGAAACAAACAAAACTCCTATGATTGGCCTTATTGTGGTGGCCTGGAACCGGACCTGCAGTACCTCTGAGGTATGCTGATACTTGAGCAACGGGAGTCAAAACTGAGAGCAGAGGTTCTCTAACTCTGGTTTCATTAAGAAATAGCTGGTGAGACTGTGTTGAGAATTCAGGTTCAAACACACCTAGTGCCCAGATCTTAGTTTTTAATACTGTTCTCCAGTAACAGTAACCAGGGCTCCTTGGATAAACGGCTGGTTCTAGGACTGGGCAGGAAATTATACAGGATGTGCTTAGAGTATCTTGTAGTTCCAGAACAGAAGTCTCTCAGCCTCCATCTCGTTGTCTCTCTCCTTCATAGACACACACACACACATGGGGTATGTCAAAGAGACACAGGAGCCAACTGAAAGAGCTCCCGATAGTCAAAGCTGGAACAATCTGAGCAACAAAGTAGCACTGGATAATAACCCAGTCTATAAAATCTCCGTGAGCCCATGCTGATATAAATGAATGACTGAACAAAGAAATAAATGGCCGTGCACGATTCCAAATAATTTATGTGGCTATTCTGCCCTCAAGAAGTTGAAGCATGACTCTTCACACCTTACGCATGAACTGTGCACAGTGACTTCCTTCCACAGATGACAGTATTGGGGGCGGGGACTAAGTTTACAGCGTAGAAACATGACAAACATTGTCAGCCAGGTGGTGGAGGTTAACGTCAACAGTGACAAGTCACACTGATACTGTGCACCCTGAATACCATGTGAGGACAGTGGCACTTCACTTCTGTGGTCTTCCTCCCCCTCGGATCATAAGAAACATAAGACAAACCCCAGCTGAGGCACATTCTCCAAAATACCTGACCACGACTTCTCATAACTTTCATCAAAAACAAGGAAAGTCTGGGAAACTGTCACAGCCATGAGGAGCCTAAGGAGATGTGACAACTACATGTAATGTGGTGTCCTGGGAGGATCCTGGCACAGAAGAGGGACATGAGGTAAAAACTAATGAAATCTGAATGAGGGATGGACTTTAGTTAATAATAATATAGCAATATTGGTTCATTAATGGTAACAAATGTACCATACTAATGTAAGATAAGAATAGGGGAAACTGAGTGTGGGGTATATGGAAATTCTCTGTACCATCTTCCCAACTTTTATGCATATCTAAAAACTAGTCTTCTAAGAAAGTTTCTTTAAAAATACTTAAGTTCCAGGGCCCTACCTCCAATGATTCAGATTAGGAAAGTCTGTGGTGGGGTACAGGAATTTGCATTTTTTACAGGACCCCTAGATGATTACGATGCAGATAATTTGGGGTTGAGAAAACACTGTTTTCTGGGGGTGGAGTTTGGCTGGGGGGAGGTAATTCACAAGAAACCTTTGCCCAACTCTCTTCTTACATTCAGAAATTCTTCTGGACCACCCACTTGTGGTTGCCAGATAAGATGGGGGTGAGTTTGGATAACCACAAACAGTTTGGGTTCCCTGCCCCTCTAAGCAGCACTATTGTAAAAGTTTCCATTTGTTTAAAGCTGTTAAGTTTCAGCTTAATTTCTTATGCAGCAATAGATAACTAACATGCCACCCGACCATGAAGCCAGAGACTTTCATTTCCACTGTCATCGGGCTTCACTTGTTATGGAAGGTGGTACCCACACGGTGACAGCAACAGCATGAGTGCTCAGGTTATACGGGGCACCTGCCAATATCCGATTTACATTTTTCTCATCAAGGCTTCCCTGGTGGCGCAATGGTTGAGAATCTGCCTGCCAATGCAGGGGACACAGGTTCGAGCCCTGGTCTGGGAAGATCCCACATGCCGCAGAGCAACTAGGCCCGTGAGCCACAACTACTGAGCCTGCGCGTCTGGAGCTTGTCCTCCGAAACGAGAGGCTGTGACGGTGAGAGGCCCACGCACTGCGATGAAGAGTGGCCCCCGCTCACCACAACTACAGAAAGCCCTCGCACAGAAACGAAGACCCAACATAGCAAAAAAAAAAAAAAAAAAAAGTTAAAGGGCATTAAAAACAAACCAACCAAAAAGATATATGGGGGTAGGCGTTTTCTATCCCTGTTACAGAATGAGAAAACTAAGACTCAAACAGGGAAAATGACTTGCCCAAGGTGGCAAAGAAGGAAGAAGAGCCAGGCTGTAGATTCTGGTTCATCTGATGCCAGAGTCCTTTCCCCAACCACAGTGCCTGCACCGCTTCCAACTCAACTTCCTCCTCTGCTCCTCCTCCCTCCCCGTCTTTTCAGATGGACTGAGCTGAAACCTGGCCCTTCTGTGAAGCCTCCTGACACCACCGTTTGCCCTGCTCCCCTAGCCAGTCCCTCCGAAGGCAGCACACAGTTACAGACACAATCACGCCTTTAAGCCATCAATGCTCTGATGTGTCCCTCTTCCTCATCTCAGTTAATAGCATCTACTCAGTTGCTCAAACCCCAACCTGCCCTGCCAACCTCCATCTGTCCTTTTCCTTACCAGCTCTCCCTGTGATGTGTGACCCATCAGCAAGTCTGAATCTACTTCTAACATGATCCCTAATCCTTGCAATTCTGGCCTCTTCACTGCTACTCCAGCCCAGGCCACCATCTCCGATGAGAGCCTTCCAGCTACTCTCCAGGATTCCCGTCTTGCCACCCACGGCCCCCACACAGCAGCTAGAGCTTTGCACAGCCTCCCCTGGTTCCCCTGGCAGAGTCTGTGCTTTGCCACACCGTGGCCTGGAAGTGGGTCTCGGCCTCAGCAGGCTCCTCAGTGTGGCTTCCCCCTCCTGCGCCATCCACCTGCCAGCGTCTGCCACTCCCTGTCACTCCCTCGCACTTGGCCACCTGCTGTACTTTCCTCATGTCACTTTGTGGTGGACACAAGGTCTGACTACTCAGTGGCCATTTCTGCTTCCTCTTCTTTTCCTGGCAAATGGGATTCCAGTTTGGATCGGGTGACAACAAATTTGAGGGAGCACACTGGTTCTCCCCACTCCTGGAATTGGGGGAAACACAACTTATGCTTTTGTCCTGGAGAGAAATCTTGAGGGTCTGGGATAACGGTGGCCACTTCCCTTTCCACTGCCACGGATCACTTTAGAAAGAGCACGGGCTACAGTTCTGGCCGAGGAGACGTGAGGGGCGTTCCGTTGGGCGCTGCTACAAGCTTTCCTCGCTTTTAAAAAGGGCAACAAGGAAGGGAGGGAGCTGCTCTCTGCCCTGCACCCTCCGAAGGTTTGGGTGCTCCGCGTACAAGAGGGGATTCTTGCTGCTGCTGCTGCAGCCGACTTGCAGACGCTGGCCACTGCTGGCAGGCCTGGACTTCACCGTGGAGCCACTGGCACCACCACGTGTCCTGAGAGCTTAAACCTACGCTGACTCCTCTGTTATTACGGCCCAAAGCATATGCACTATAGATATCTAAACTCACCTTTTTGCTGCTTTATCACTCCTACCTTCCCGCTCCTAAAATGTAAGCTCTGTGAGTGGAGGGGCCTGTCCCTCCATCACTATGTCCCCATCACGTGGACTGGGCATTGTCTGGCACAGCTACAGCAGGTGCTTGATAAATGCTGGCTGCGTTAATGAATGAGGCTCCTCCAGGGCAGGGACTCAGTCACTGTGGCTTCTGGGAGCAGCAGGGGCTCAAAAGCCTTCGCTGGATTAACAGGCAGGGAAGCCAGAAAACAGCTGCTTAACAACCCAATTTAATAAGACATACAACTCAAAACGTACAAAAACAACCTAACAAAGGAGACGCAACAGGGCTGGAGGTGCCCGTCCCAACTTGCTGCCCACGCAGAGGGCCGATGCCAGCCCCTAGCTCGCCCTCCTCCTCCTACAGTTGGAAGGGCTCCACGGGCCCCCTTGCCCTGACGGTGGGATCCACGTGGTCCTGAAGCCGGTGCCACTTCATGTGGGCATTCCGACCCTTGATCTTGCCAAACACCCTGAGGAGGCACCAGAGGACACAGGGGTCAGAGCAGGGGGAGGCGGGTAGCCCTGAGGGGGGCACCCCAGAGGGCTGAGGGCAGGCGGTGTGGGAGCATCCAGGGAAAGGGCGATACCTCTCACACTTCTGGCAGGGAAAGAAGCCCTGGCCCTTGCTGCTCCCCGGCAGCTCAGGGGTTCGCTTCGAGCTGGTGTTTGGGCTGGAGTTGGGGATGGACTCCCTCCTGTAACTCTCAGTAGTCCTCTGTAATTCGGGGGCTGGAAGGTGGCTGGGTTTCCTCCGAGGGCAACGAGTGACCTGCAGAGGGGGCAGAGGTGATGAAAGGGTGCTGACCGCCCCGCCGCCCTTCTAAGGGAGAAGCAGGTTTCCAGAGCGTCCAGACGTCGCGGGGTGCACCCCTCCACCGCCACCCAGCTTGGATGGGCACCGGGCATCCATATCCGTGCTGAACTCCTGAAGCCCTACCCCGAGACCCTCTACCTTCGCTTCGATCCTGTCTGCTTCATCCAGCTCTCTCTTGACCCTCTTTTCCGGCACTGGGGCTCGGCCACAGTCAAAATTGATCATTATTTTCTGCGTGTAGTAGTACTCGACACACTGGGCTACTGTTTTTGTCTGGACCTAGTGGAGGAAGACAGAAGCCGGCTAAGGACAGTGCCTCAGGAGCAGCAGTGAGTATGGCCTTGACGCCCTAAATCCCCTCCCCATGGGGCCAGCGGCCACTTTTTGAAAGCCCTCCTGAAACGTCTCTCACCTACGGCTTGGTATGCTCCTCTGCTACGGGGGACAGAGAATCACAAAATCCTCCTGGGAATGAAGGAGTTCAGAGAGAAGCCACCAGAGTCAACACCATCTAAGCTCTGCACGCTCTGAGCAACAAGGCTGGCCCAGGAAGGCTTCTCTCCAGGAAAACGCACACAAAGGTACACATGAGGACGCTCACTGTGACATCATGTGGAGCCACATGTCTACCGACTGGGACTAATTAAACCAGAGTGTCCTTACGTGGTGGATACCTCATAGCCTTATGCGACAGCTAGGCAGAGCCCTCCAAAAAACTGAAGAGGAAGGAATACTTCCCAACTCAGTCCGTAAGTTCAACATTTCTCTGATACCAAAGCCAGACAAAGATATTACAAGGAAAGAAGGCTACAGACCAATGTCCCTCATGAACATAGATGAAAAATTTTAAACAAAACTTTAACGAACAGAATCCAACAATATATATATGTGTATATATATATATGTATATACATATATATATATATATATATGTATATATGTATATATATATATATATATAAAGGAAAATATACCATGACTAAGTGGAGCTCATCCCAGAAACGTGAGGTTGGTTTAACAATCGAAAATCAATGTAATTCATCATATTAAACTTAAAAAAGAGAAATCATATGAGCATCTTGATAGGTGCAGAAAAAGCATTTGATACAATCCAATGTCCATTCCTGATGGAAACTCTCAGCACAATAGGAATAGAAGGAACTTCTCTTCAACCTGATAAATGATACCTACAAAATCCCTACAGCTAACGGTGGAGTGTTTTCCCCTCAAATATCATGAACAACACAAGGATTTCCACTCTCACCACTTCTACTCAATACTGTACTGGTGGTTCTAGAGTGCAAAAAGGCAAGAAAAAAAGTAAAGGCATCCAGGTTGGAAAGGAAGAAAGAAAAGTGTCTTTATTTACAGATGATATGACTGTCTATGTAGAAAATTCAGTGGAATCCACAAAAAAGTTACCAAAACTAGTAAGTTAGTTTGGCAACATTTCAGAACACAAGATCAATATAAAAATCAATTTTATTTCTATACATAGTAGCAACAAACCATTGGAAACTGAAATAAAAAAGAACTCTATAACATCATAAAAAACACAAGTACTGGGCTTCCCTGGTGGCGCAGTGGTTGAGAGTCCGCCTGCCGATGCAAGGGACACGAGTTCGTGCAATGGTCCTGGAGGGATCCCACGTGCCATGGAGCGGCGGGGCCCGTGAGCCATGGCCGCTGGGCCTGCGCGTCCGGAGCCTGTGCTCCGCGGCGGGAGAGGCCACAGTGGTGAGAAGCCCGCGTATCGCAAAAAAAAAAAAAAAAAAAAAAAAAAAAAGAGAGAAAAACCAAGCACTTCGGAGATAAATCTGACAAAAAGTATGCAACAACTGTACACTAAAAACTTCAAAACATTGCTGAAAAATTAAAGATTGAAATAGAGAGATATACCCTGTTCACGAGTCAGAGGACTCAATATTGTTAAGGTAACAACTCTCCCCAGTTGACCTATAGAGTCAAAAACAGTACCAATCAAGTTCCTAGCAGGAATTTTTATTTTGAAATTGACAAGTTATTTCTAAAATTCATAGGGAATTAAAAAGGATGTAGAATACAAAAAATAACTTTGAAAAAGAATAACAAAGTTGAAGGACTAACATTTTCTAATTTCAAGACTTAGAATAAAGCTACAGTAATAAAGACAGTATGGGAATAGCTTAATAAAAGACAAACAGATCAATGGAACAGAATACAGGGTCCAGAAGTAGATGCATATATATATGGCCAACTGATACTTAACAAAGGTACAAAAGCAACTGAGTGGAGAAAGTATGGTCTTTCCAACAAAAGGTATTGGAATAAATGTCCATATGCAAAAATGAACTCACCTCGCACCCCATACAAAAATAAACTTAAAATGGGTCATAAATCTAGAAATAAAACCTAAAACTGTAAAACCTCCAGAAGAAAACATAGGGGGAAATCTTTGTGACTTTGGGTTAGGCAAAGATTTCTTAGATACAACACGAAAAGCACAGTCTATAAAAGAGAAACTAGTAAGTTATGCTTAAGCAAAATTTAAAACTTTTCTTCAAAAGACACTGTTAGAAGACTGACAAATGGCATATTGGGAGAAAATATTTCCAAAGCATATATCTGGATAAAGGACTGGTGTTCAGAACAAAATAAGAACTCCTACAGCTCAATAAAAACACAGACACTCCAATAAAAACAGAGGCAAAAGATATGAACAGACAGCTCACCAGAGAAGGTGCACATAGAGCAAAAAAACACAAAGATGCTCAGCATCATTAGTCATTAGGAAAATGGAGTCAGATGCTACTGTACACTCATTAGAATGGCTAAAATTAAAGAGACTTAGCATACCACGTGTCGACGAGGGTGTGGAGCAACTGGACCTTTCATAACCTGCTGGTGGGAATGGGAAGTGGTAGAGCCACTTTGGAAAACAGTTTGGCAGTTTCTTAAAAAGTTAAACATACATCTACTATAAGTTACCCTCATTCCCCTCCTAGGTATTTATAATCCCAACCCCGTGTCCGCAAAAAAAAAAAACAAAAAAAAAAACCCAGTACATGTCCGTACAAAGACTTGTATGTAAATGTGCAGAGCAGCTTTATCTGTAGTCATCAGTAACTGGAAACCACCAACAGGTGGATGATTAAATGAACGGTGGTCCGTCCACACAGTGGTATACTCCTCAACAGTAAAGGGATGAACTATGGGTACACATGACAACATGGATGAATCTCAAAATCATTAGGTTGAGTGTAAGAAGCCAGACAAAGCAGATCACATGCTGTATGATTATTCCATTTATATAAACCTCTAGAAAATGCAAACTCATTTAGAGTGACAGAAAGTAGACAAGAGTTGACTAGGGACCCGGGTGGCAGGAAGGAAGGGTTGCAAAGGGGCAGGAGGGAACTTTTGGGGGTGACAGATATTCTCATTATCTTGATCATGGTGGTGGTCTTACAAGTGTATAAATATGTCAAAAACATTAAATCTTGCACTTTGATTATGTGCAATTTTGCGTACATCAAGTTAAAAAAAGAGCAAACTAATCAGCAGGATATTAAGTATATGATGTCATCCTTTTTTGAGAAAGTGCATATAGGTGTGTAAAATCCGTATGGGCAGTAAATACCTGTCAGATTATCAATCAGAAGTAGGATTGTGGGGAGGGGCATGGAGGGCTTTATTTTGAACATGGGATTCATTTCTGTACCGTCTGAGGTTGTTCCAAGCAATGGCATTTTAGTTGTCAACTGTTCACAGCATGAGCAGAGTATCGCCCCTGACAGGCCCTGCAGTTCTAGCGCCTCGGCCGTGTGAAGGAGCCTTGTCTACACCAGCCTGCCATGTTCGCCTTACCATCTTGTGTATCAAGTAGAAGTCCTTCTTGTAGGCACAGAACGCCTTCTTAAAGAGCCTCTTCTCCATGGAGGTCCAGATGTCCGAACCTATTGGAGAAACAGCCAAGAGGAGGAAGGCTGTTTCTCCTTCTGGGACCACAGCCATGGCTGAAGTGCAGACTCCCCTCCTTTTTCAGGCCACCGAGCGCCAATTATATGCCAAGATTTCTGCTAAGCCCCTTACTTGCTTTATCTCACACAATCCTCACAAAAACCTTAGCAGGTAGGGGCTATTACCATCCCCACTTGACAGGTGCAGCAACTTGAGGCTTCCTCTGGTTAAGAGACTTGCCAAGGGCAGCCGTGGGCCCCTGGTTGCCTGACTCCAACGCTGGAGTGCTCAACTGGGAAACTTGAGCCCACACCAACCTGGCACCCCCCCTTCTGGCCAGGAAGAGCCCACGAGGGAACCAGTGGAAAGGGGAAGGTTGGATCCAACTAGAGAACAGCACCCACTGAGTCCCCCAGAGAGGACGGGCCCTTCTGGGAGGGCAGGTGTAGGCCCCAAGAGAACTCCGGGAGGCACGTGCAGAGCTTGCCATGGAAAGTGACTGGCTCGCAGGGGCCTCAGCCAGGCCAAAACCACGCGGGCAGCCACGCTCGTTACCTGTGTAGTGATAGTTAGCGAGAGGGTGAGTCCGTGGCTTCTGGGGTCCTCTCAGTAAGAGGGTCTCCAGGGCAACCTGGAACGACAGGAGTGGTGGGCAACTCTCTGAGGGAGGGAAGGTGAGGTAGAGGCCCGCCTTCATTCTTTCATTCATTCAGAAAATATGTGCAGCCCTCCCTAAAGCCACCCCTACCCCAGGGCGACTCAAAGTGTGGTCGGTCTGTGGACTGGCCACCAGCTGTGAACCACTTGGGACACATTGCCTACAGCACTAAGCGGACTGTTGAGCGCAGCTGACGTTACCTTTTTCATAGCAAGATTTACTTGATGACGAAACAGTGTGTGGACTTATTCTGGCACAAGCTCCTTATTTCTTCAGGGAGCAGCATTTGGAGCGGCACTGCCCCCGCCCTACCCCATGTTATGGTCCTCATAGCACTAATCATTATCTATCACTTTTTTTTTTTTTTTTTTTTTTTGCTGTACGCGGGCCTCTCACTGTTGTGGCCTCTCCCGTTGCGGAGCACAGGCTCCGGACGCACAGGCGCAGCGGCCATGGCTCACGGGCCCAGCCGCTCCGCGGCATATGGGATCCTCCCAGACCGGGGCACGAACCCGTATCCCCTGCATCGGCAGGCGGACTCTCAACCACTGCGCCACCAGGGAGGCCCCTCTATCACTTTTAAAAAATGTATTTCATGTGTTCACTCTCCTAAAATGTAAGCCCTGCAAAGAGAGGGCATTTGTCTTGCTCAACAGCGTAACCCTGGTCAGGACTCGCTATGCTGTTTGCAGGACCCAGCGCAAAATGGAAACACGGGGCCCTGTGCTCAGAAACTATTAAGAATTTCAAGATGGTGGCAGCAGAGCATTAAACCAAGAATGGGCCCCTGAGCTGGCCCCAGCCTGATACCATGACATCACCGGGTATCGGGAGGACCCAGTAAATGTGTGCTGATTACTCTGCTGAGCACCCACCACGTGCCAGCCACTGCCTCTCAGCTTGAGAAAAAGCACCATGTAGCCCTGACTCTTGGGTCTCCAACTCGGGTGACATGACTTCCTCTCCCACTACACACAGTTGGACTTCTTCATTGTCTAAACTTCAGGATTGTGAGGAGGGTCCTTGGAGGAGGCAGAGGCATTTCTGTTGCATCAGAGGTTTTCATACACCATTTTTAATCAAAAAGTCAATGTTCAGTAAATAAACCACATAATGCAGGCCCTGAGTTGGTTCTGCTAGGCACCGCCTCCCCAGTGCTGCGCTGAGATGAGGTAACGCTGGAGGAACCCTGGTGCTCTGCTGTCACCCCAGATAAATAACTGATTGAGCCCGTATGTGTGCATTTCCCCTACGTTCAAAAGGACACCACCAGTCCCAAAGCGACCAGGGAGAAGGGTGGGTGGCCAGCCTTTGGTTCTCGTGAGCTGCAAAGCCCCAAGTAGAAGGCACGTGTCTTGCGCCTAGAGCCCCTGGCCCTAAGAGAGCAGGGAGCTTCCCACAGCTCCTCTGAGCCCCCCCTCGCCTGCACCGCACCTGGATGTTGCCCTGGGCTTCATGCAGACAGTGCAGAGCGAGCTCCAGGTTGGTGCCCCCGCCCGGCATCACGCTGGAGCAGGCCACGTTGAAGAGCTCAGTCACTGTTTCCAGCAGGCAGCCCGGCAGCGGGAAGGAGAGGAGACACAGAGGGTCAGCAAGTGCCAGAGAGGAAACCTCCCCAACAGCACAGATGGGGCGGGGGGCTCCTGTCACCATCTCCCTCATCTCTCTGCTAAAAGCAGGCTGAGGGAAGGGAGGGACAAGGAGGATGGGCAGAAACCCTGCTCCTGGCACCTGCTCTGGATGGCCTGCCCAGCTACTGGGTGAGAGGAGAGGTGGGGCAAGGGACTGCAGCACAGCAAAGCAGTCCTGCGCTGAAGGCCAGCTCTGCCCACCCCACCCCCGCCTGGGGATCACTGCTGCTTGGTCAAGGTGAGAACTGGGAGGAGAAAACCCTTGGGGATGGAGGAGGGCCCTCGGGAACCTGGCCCCAAAGTCACAGCCACCTCTATCCTGTGTTTTCGGGTTGGTCATCACATCTCCCCATGGCTTCCAGACCAGAGTAGCTACATGCTCGTCACTTCCAGCCAGTGATCTGTCCTGGAGCTCTGGGATCTCAGCCTGAAACTGGCTTCCTATGTTGATGTGTCTGAAATGAGGCCACACACACGGACATAGAGACATATGTGTGTGACCAAGATGGGAAATACAAGAGAGATGTGCGGTGAGCCCTGCTCACCAGGGCTGTGGAACCCACCTTTTGGCCATCTCTCAGACACAGGGAGTGCTCATCAGCCCAGTAGACACGCACTGGTATTCCAGAGACCTCTTGAGGGATACTTCCTTCCTTCCTCCAATTTGCTTTTTCGCCAGATTTCTGGCTTCTTGCGTTTGGGGTCTAGGACACGGGAGGTATGTGCTGATACCTGGCATTCTTCTGTATCCAAGGTAACATCCAAGCTACAAAAGAGTATCTCATTGTGCCATCACCAATTCTATCTAGAACCCCAGGGTGCTGGGCATTCTGTCTGCAGACATCCAACTATGGTATGTCTGGACAGAAGGAATATTGGGGAAACGCCTGGAAAAATCCACCACTTCTCTCCTAGGGAGGCTCGGGATCTAGACCTGACTTTCCCGTGATGAAGGCTCCCTTGGGAAAAACTGACACTGGAATGCAAGGAGGGTAAAAGCATCCCCACATTGCAAGGACCCTCAGGTCCTAAGTCTGTTCCAACTCACAGTTCAGTGCTGATCTCGCTGTTGTCCTTCACCACATAGATGCCAAAAGAGCCATCCATGTGATCTGGAAAACACCCAAAGAAGAGCCTCAAGAAGACTGGCTACAACTGACCCATGAGGCCCTTTCTGCCTGCCTTTCTAGAGGAGCTAAAAGCAGGCTCTTCAAGATTGCATGGTTGGGCTTCCCTGGTGGCGCAGTGGTTGAGAGTCCGCCTGCCGATGCAGGGGACGCAGGTTCATGCCCCGGTCCGGGAGGATCCCACGTGCCGCGGAGCGGCTGGGCCCGTGAGCCATGGCTGCTGAGCCTGTGCGTCCAGAGCCTGTGCTCCTCAACGGGAGAGGCCACAATGGTAAGAGGCCCGCATAACGCAAAAAAAAAAAAAAAAAAAAAAAGATTGCATGGTATACACACACTACTGTATATAAAATAGATAATCAACAAGCACCTACTGTATAGCACAAGGAACTATACTCAATGCTCTGTAATAACCTATATGGGAAAAGAATCTAAAAAACAATAGATACGTGAATATGTATAACAAAATCACTTTGCTGTATACCTGAAACGAACACATTGTAAATCGACTCTAATCTAATGTAAAATTGAAAATGACAAAAAAAAGATTGCATGGTATGGAGTTTCCTCAAAAATTAAAAGTAGAACTACTATATCATGCAGCAAACCCACTTCTGGGTATTCATCCCAAAGAACTGCAGTCAAGACCTCAAAAAGATATCTGAACTCCCATGTTCACTCCAGCACTATTCATAATAGCCAAGATGTGGAAACAACCTAAATGTCCACTGGCAGATGAGCACATAAAGGAAATGTGACATAAACGTACAGTGAAATACCATTTAGCCTTAAAAGGAAATTCTGCAATATGCAACAACATGGATGACCACTGAGGACATTATACTAAGTGACATAAGCCAGATACAGAAAGAGAAATACTGCATGACTCCACTTATATAACGTACCTAAAGTAGTTGAATTCATATTGATAGAATCAAAGAGTGGAATAGGGGTTACCAGGGGTTGGGGCAGTGGGAAAAGGGAGGTTACTAATCAATGGGCATAAAGTTTCAATTAATCAAGCTCTAGAAATCTGCTGTATAACATTGTACCTATAGTCAACAATACTGTATTGCACACTTAACTCTTTGTTAGAAGAACAGATCACAGATTAACTGTTCACATCACAATAAAATAAAATAAAAAGATTGCATGGAATAGAAAAGGAATCGGTGAACTTCCGGGTAAGATGGCGGAAGAGTAAGACGCGGAGATCACCTTCCTCCCCACAGATACACCAGAAATACAGCTACACGTGGAACAACTCCTACAGAACACCTACTGAACGCTGGCAGAAGACCCCAGACCTCCCAAAAGGCTCGCCCCGCACTCCGTGCCCCTCCCTTCCGCCCGGCCTGAGTGAGCCAGAGTCCCCGAAGAGGCTGCTCCTTTAACCCTGTCCTGTCTGAGCGAAGAACAGACGCCCTCCGGCGACCTACATGCAGAGGCGGGGCCAAATCCAAAGCTGAGACCCAGGAGCTGTGAGAACAAAGAAGAGAAAGGGAAACCTCTCCCAGCAGCCTCAGAAGCAGCAGATTAAAGCTCCACAATCAACTTGATGTACCCTGCATCTGTGGAATACATGAATAGACAACAAATCATCCCAAATTGAGGAGCCAGGAGTCAGTGCTGTGCCTCTGAGGTGGGAGAGCCAACTTCAGGACACTGGTCCACAAGAGACCTCCCAGCTCCACATAATATCAAACGGCGAAAATCTTCCAGAGATCTCTCTCCATCTCAACACCAGCACCCAGCTTCACTCAACGACCAGCAAGCTACAGTGCTGGACACCCTATGCCAAACAACTAGCAAGACAGGAACAAAACGCCACCCATTAGCAGAGAGGTGGCCTAAAATCATAAAAAGTCCGCAGACACCCCAAAACACACCACCAGACCTGGACCTGCCCACCAGAAAGACAAGATCCAGCCTCATCCACCAGAACACAGGCACTAGTCCCCTCCACCAGGAAGCCTACACAACCCACTAAACCAACCTTAGCCACTGGGGACAGACACCAAAAACAACGGGAACTACGAACCTGCAGCCTGCAAAAAGGAGACCCCAAACACAGTAACATAAGCAAAATGAGAAGACAGAAAAACACACAGCAGGAGAAGGAGCAAGATAAAAACCCACCGGACCTAACAAATGAAGAGGTAATAGGCAGTCTACCTGAAAAAGAATTCACAATAATGATGGTAAAGATGATCCAAGATTCTATTTCCCAGATCCAAAATCTTGGAAATAGAATAGACAAAATGCAAGAAACAGTTAACAAGGACCTAGAAGAACTAAAGATGAATCAAGCATCGATTAAAAACACAATAAGTGAAATGAAAAATACTCTAGATGGGATCAATAGCAGAATAACTGAGGCAGAAGAACGGATAAGTGAGGTGGAAGATAAAATAGTGGAAATAACTGCTGCAGAGCAAAATAAAGAAAAAAGAATGAAAAGAACAGAGGACAGTCTCAGAGGTCTCTGGGACAACATTAAACACACCAACATTCGAATTATAGGGGTTCCAGAAGAAGAAGAGAAAAAGAAAGGGACTGAGAAAATATTTGAAGAGATTCTAGTTGAAAACTTCCCTAATATGGGAAAGGAAAGAGTTAATCAAGTCCAGGAGGCACAGAGAGTCCCATACAGAATAAATCCAAGGAGAAATACGCCAAGACACATATTAATCAAACTGTCAAAAATTAAACACAAAGAAATCATATGAAAAGCAGCAAGGCAAAAACAACAAATAACACACAAGGGAATCCCCATCAAGATAACAGCTGATCTCTCAGCAGAAACTCTACAAGCCAGAAGGGAGTGGCAGGACATAATTAAAGTGATGAAGGAGAAAAACCTGCAACCAAGATTACCCTACCCAGCAAGGATCTCATTCAGATTGGATGGAGAAATTAAAACGGTTACAGACAAGCAAAAGCTGAGAGAGTTCAGCACCACCAAACCAGCTTTACAACAAATGCTAAAGGAACTTCTCTAGGCAAGAAACACAACAGAAGGAAAAGACCTACAATAACGAACCCAAAACAATTAAGAAAATGGGAATAGGAACATACATATCGATAATTACCTTAAATGTGAATGGACTAAATGCTCCCACCAAAAGACACAGATTGGCTGAATGGATACAAAAACAAGACCCATATATATGCTGCCTACAAGAGACCCACTTCAGACCTAGAGACACATACAGACTGAAAGTAAGGGGATGGAAAAAGATATTCCATGCAAATGGAAAACAAAAGAAAGCTGGAGTAGCAATTCTCATATCAGACAAAATAGACTTTAAAATAAAGACTACTACAAGAGACAAAGAAGGACACTACATAATGATCAAGGGATCGATCCAAGAAGAAGATATAACAATTGTAAATATTTATGCACCCAACATAGGAGCACCTCAATACATAAGGCAAATACTAACAGCCATAAAAGGAGACATCGACAGTAACACACTCATAGTAGGGGACTTTAACACCCCACTTTCACCAATGGACAGATCATCCAAAATGAAAATAAATAAGGAAACACAAGCTTTAAATGATACATTAAACAAGATGGACTTAATTGATATTTATAGGACATTCCATGCAAAAACAACAGAATACACATTTTTCTCAAGTGCTCATGGAACATTCTCCAGGATAGATCATACCTTGGGTCACAAATCAAGCCTTGGTAAATTTAAGAAAATTGAAATTGTATCAAGTATCTTTTCCGACCACAATGCTATGAGACTAGATGTCAATTACAGGAAAAGAGCTGTAAAAAATACAAACACATGGAGGCTAAACAATACACTACTTAATAACGAAGTGATCGCTGAAGAAATCAAAGAGGAAATTAAAAAATACCTAGAAACAAATGACAATGGAGACACGACGACCCAAAACCTATGGGATGCAGCAAAAGCAGTTCTAAGAGGGAAGTTTATAGCAATACAATCCCACCTTAAGAAACAGGAAACATCTCGAATAAACAACCTAACCTTGCACCTAAAGCAATTAGAGAAAGAAGAACAAAAACATCCCAAAGTTAGCAGAAGGAAAGAAATCATAAAAATCAGATCAGAAATAAATGAAAAAGAAATGAAGGAAAGGATAGCAAAGATCAATAAAACTAAAAGCTGGTTCTTTGAGAAGGTAAACAAAATTGATAAGCCATTAGCCAGACTCATCAAGAAAAGAAGGGAGAAGACTCAAATCAATAGAATTAGAAATGAAAAAGGAGAAGTAACAACTGACACTGCAGAAATACAAAAGATCATGAGAGATGACTATAAGCAACTCTATGCCAATAAAATGGACAACCTGGAAGAAATGGACAAACTCTTAGAAATGCACAACCTGCCAAGACTGAATCAGGAAGAAATAGAAAATATGAACAGACCAATCACAAGCACTGAAATTGAAACTGTGATAAAAAATCTTCCAACAAACAAAAGCCCAGGACCAGATGGCTTCACAGGCGAATTCTATCAAGCATTTAGAGAAGAGCTAACACCTATCCTTCTCAAACTCTTCCAAAATACAGCAGAGGGAGGAACACTCCCAAACTCATTCTACGAGGCCACCATCACCTTGATACCAAAACCAGACAAGGATGTCACAAAGAAAGAAAACCACAGGCCAATATCACTGATGAACATAGATGCAAAAATCCTCAACAAAATACTAGCAAACAGAATCCAACAGCACATTAAAAGGATCATACACCATGATCAAGTGGGGTTTATTCCAGGAATGCAAGGATTCTTCAATATACGCAAATCAATCAACGTGATACACCATATTAACAAATTGAAGGAGAAAAACCATACGATCATCTCAATAGATGCAGAGAAAGCTTTCGACAAAATTCAACACCCATTTAGGATAAAAACCCTGCAGAAAGTAGGCATAGAGGGAACTTTCCTCAACATAATAAAGGCCATATATGACAAACCCACAGCCAGCATCGTCCTCAATGGTGAAAAACTGAAACCATTTCCATTAAGATCAGGAACAAGACAAGGTTGCCCACTCTCACCACTCTTATTCAACATAGTTTTGGAAGGTTTAGCCACAGCAATCAGAGAAGAAAAGGAAATAAAAGGAATCCAAATCGGAAAAGAAGAAGTAAAGCTGTCACTGTTTGCAGATGACATGATACTATACATAGAGAATCCTAAAGATGCTACCAGAAAACTACTAGAGCTCATCAATGAATTTGGTCAAGTTGCAGGATACAAAATTAATGCACAGAAATCTCTGGCATTCCTATATACTAATGATGAAAAATCTGAAAGTGAAATCAAGGAAACACTCCCATTTACCATCGCAACAAAAAGAATAAAATATCTAGGAATAAACCTACCTAAGGAGACAAAAGACCTGTATGCAGAAAATTGTAAGACACTGATGAAAGAAATTAAAGATGATACAAATAGATGGAGAGATGTACCATGTTCTTGGATTGGAAGAATCGACATTGTGAAAATGACTCTACTACCCAAAGCAATCTACAGATTCAATGCAATCCCTATCAAACTACCACTGGCATTTTTCACAGAACTAGAACAAAAAATTTCACAATTTGTATGGAAACACAAAAGACCCCGAATAGCCAAAGCAATCTTGAGAACGAAAAATGGAGCTGGAGGAATCAGGCTCCCTGACTTCAGACTATACTACAAAGCTACAGTAATCAAGACAGTATGGTACTGGCACAAAAACAGAAGGATAGATCAATGGAACAGGATAGAAAGCCCAGAGATAAAGCCACGGACATATGGTCACCTTATCTTTGATAAAGGAGCCAGGAATGTACAGTGGAGAAAGGACAGTCTCTTCAATAAGTGGTGCTGGGAAAACTGGACAGGGACATGTAAAAGTATGAGATTAGATCACTCCCTAACACCATACACAAAAATAAGCTCAAAATGGATTAAAGACCTAAATGTAAGGCCAGACACTATCAAACTCTTAGAGGAAAACATAGGCAGAACACTCTATGACATAAATCACAGCAAGATCCTTTTTGACCCACCTCCTAGAGAAATGGAAATAAAGACAAAAATAAACACATGGGACCTAATGAAACTTCAAAGCTTTGGCACAGCAAAGGAAACCATAAACAAGACCAACAGACAACCCTCAGAATGGGAGAAAATATTTGCAAATGAAGCAACTGACAAAGGATTAATCTCCACAATTTATAAGCAGCTCATGCAGCTCAATAACAAAAAAACAAACAACCCAATCCAAAAATGGGCAGAAGACCTAAATAGACATTTCTCCACAGAAGATATACAGACTGCCAACAAACACATGAAAGGATGCTCAACATCTTTACTCATTAGAGAAATGCAAATCAAAACTACAATGAGATATCATCTCACACCAGTCAGAATGGCCATCATCAAAACATCTAGAAACAATAAATGCTGGAGAGGGTGTGGAAAAAAGGGAACACTCTTGCACTGCTGGTGGGAATGTGAATTGGTACAGCCACTATGGAGAACGGTATGGAGGTTCCTTAAAAAACTACAAATAGAACTACCATACGACCCAGCAATCCCACTACTGGGCATATACCCTGAGAAAACCATAATTCAAAAAGAGACATGTACCAAAATGTTCATAGCAGCCCTATTTACAATAGCCCGGAGATGGAAACAACCTAAGTGTCCATCATCGGATGAATGGGTAAAGAAGATGTGGCACATATATACAATGGAATATTACTCAGCCATAAAAAGAAATGAAATTGAGCTATTTGTAATGAGGTGGATGGACCTAGAGTCTGTCATACAGAGTGAAGTAAGTCAGAAAGAGAAAGAGAAATACTGTATGCTGACACATATATATGGAGTTTAAGAAAAAAAAATGTCATGAAGAACATAGGGGTAAGACAGGAATAAAGACACAGACCTACCAGAGAATGGACTTGAGGATATGGGGAGGGGGAAGGGTAAGCTGTGACAAAGTGAAAGAGCGGCATGGACATATATACACTACCAAACGTAAGGTAGATAGCTAGTGGGAAGCAGCCGCATAGCACAGGGAGATCAGCTCGGTGCTTTGTGACCGCCTGGAGGGGTGGGATAGGGAGGGTGGGAGGGAGACGCAAAAGGGAGGGGATATGGGAACATATGTATATGTATAGCTGATTAAATTTGTTATAAAGAAAAAAAATACTATACTTTATAGATGTGCAGTTTCTTGTATGCTAGCTATATCTCAATAAAGCTGTTAAAATATCTGCATAAAAAAGAGATTGCATGGAAGGGGGATAAGACTTCTGAAAAAGTACAGTAAGGAACTCGGCAAAACAACACATTTACTGATAAAAATCATTAAAAAAAAAAAAAAAGAACAGTAAGCCAAAGTCTCTGCAAGTTGTCCTAAAGGCATACAGCATTTTAAGAAATACTCATTCAAGAAAATCCACTAAATCTTGGGAAGAACAGTGAGAGTCTGTGGCACTGGAGCCATGGCCCACTCCCTGACCCACCTATCCCCCAGCTCTTTGTAACGGAAGCTCTACCCAGGTAGGTGCAGCCAAGGAGATGGGGGCTTCTTCTTCCCCTGGCTCCCATGCTTAAAGAATTAAAGTAAGATAAAATAAAAATTTCTCATCAAAGAGAAAATGCCATCAAGAGATGGAAATTATTTTTTTAAAAAGAAACAAATGTGGACTTCCCTGGGGGTCCAGTGGTTAAGACTCCGCGCCTCCACTGCAGGGGGCATGGGTTTGATCCCTAGTCGAGGAACTAAGATCCTGCATGCTGTGTGATGTAGTCAAAAAAGAAAAAAAAAGAAGAACCAAATGGAAATAATTCAGGGGTTAAAAAAGTACAATAACCAAAATAAGGCTCAACAGTACATCTGAGCTGGCAGAAGAAACGATCAGCAAACCTGAAGATAGAACAATGGAGACTATGAAATCTGAAGAACAGAGAGAAAAACAATGTAGGAAAGTGAAGAGAGCCTCAGACAAATGTGAGATGTCATTAAATGCAACAATATATATGTAGTGGGAGTACCAGAAAGAGGGGAGAAAGGGACAGAATATTTAAAGTATTAATGGCTGAAAATTTCCCAAAGTTGATGAAAAACAATATGTATATCCAGCAAACTCTATAAACTCCAAGAAAGATGAACACAAAGAGATCTACATCCAGACACAACATAGGCAAAATCTGGAAAGCAAAAATAAAGATAAGATCTTGAAAGCAAAAAGGGAAAAACAATTTGTTACATACAAGGGCACTACAGTAAAATTAACAGCTAACTTCTTAACAGAAACGATGTAGGTTACAAGGCAATGGCATAATATATTCAAATTACTGAAAGTAAAAGAGTGTCAACCAAGTATCTTATATTCAGCAAATTATCTTGCAAAAATGAAGGTAAAATAAAGACATTCCCAGATAAATAAAAACTGAGAATACCTGTTGCTGGCAGACCTCTCTTACAAGAAATATTAAAGGTGAAATATTATTCAGCCCGCAAAATGGAACAAAGTACTGATACATAGTGCAACGTGGATGAAACGTAAAAACATCATGCTAACTAAAAGAAGGCATTCATAAAGGACCACATACTGTATGATTCCACTCATATGAAATATGCAGGATAGCCACATCGATAGAGACAAAGTAGATTAGTCGTTACCCATGGCTGGGGATGGGGAGGATGGAAAGGAGGGACTGCTAATAAGTACAGGGCTTCCTTTGGGGATGATGAAAATTTCTGAAAGCTGATGGTAGTGATGGTTGCACAGCTCTGTGAATATACTAAAAACCATTGAATTCTATACTTTAAAGGGATGAATTGTATGGTATGTGAATTATACATGCCTAATAAAAATAAATAGTAAAGAAAGTCCTTCAGATTGAAAGCAAATGACATCAGATGGTAACTTGAATCCAAACCAAAAAAAAAAAAAAAAAAGCGAAGCGCTAGTAAATATGGGTAACTATAAAAATCAGTATGATTACATATTTCTTTTCTTTTCTTAAGTGCCTTAAAAAATAACTGCATAAAACAATATGTATTGTGGGCCTCTAACATATAGAAATATAATATATGTGACAGTAACTGCACAAGGAGCACAGCTGCATTGGAGTAAAGGAATATCACCTCAGACAGTAACTCAAATCCACAAGAATAAATGAAGAGATCAGAAATGGTCAATAAGAAGGTTAATATAACAACCTCTATAAATCATGCTTGTTTTCCTTTATTCTCTCAGTGTTTTTACACGAAATAAAAGTATATAAAGCAAGAAACATGACCAGTAAGGTATTACTGGGTCTCTCACATATAATAGCAAAAGAGTTAGAAGGAAGAGAGCTAGATAGGAGCAGTGTTTCTATATTTCATTGTTAGTGAGTTATTACACATCCTAACAGATTCTGATAAGACATATATTTTAAGTCCTAGAGCAACCACTAAGAAATGACTAAGAAAAAGTGAAAAATTAACAGAATTAAAATGTTACACAATACAAAAGAAAGCAGGAAAGGAGGAACAGAGGGAGAAAAAGACATGTAACATATAGAAAATAGAAAGCAAAATGGCAGATGTAAATGCAACCATATCAATATAACAGTAAACAAGAATGGATTAAACAAACCAAGCCAAAAGGCAGAGTTTCTAAGACTCGATAAAAAAACACATGATCCAACTAATGGTGTCTAGAGGTAACATGCTTTATTTTCAAAGACACAAATAGGCTGAAAGTAAAAGAAGAGAAAAATATATACCAAGAAAACAACAACCAAAAAAGAGAATGGAATGACTATACTGATGTCAGGCACATTAGACTTTAAAACAAAAAAATATTACCAGAGATAATGATAAAATTATTGTAGTAATGACAAATGAAGTCACAATCACATCATAATGGTAAAAGGTCAAGCCGTGAGGAAGATGTGACAATTACAAACATATACACACCTAAAAACAGAACCCCCAAATACACCAAGCAACAAACGACAGAACTGAAGGATGAAATAAACCATTACAAAATAATAGTTGGAGATTTCAATACTTTCAACAGTGGATAGGGCAGCTAGGCAGAAGATCAACAAGGAAATTGAAACTAACTAGACAAAACAGACAAAATACAGCATTCCACCAAACATCAGTAGAATACATTCTTCTCAAATTCACATGGAACATTCTTCAAGACAGACCGGATTCTAGCCCATATAACATGCCTCAATAAGTTTTAAATTTTAAAATAAATTTAAGGGAATTCCCTGGCGGTCCAGTCATTAGGACTCCACGCTTCCGCTGCAGGGGGCATGGGTTCGATCCCTGGTGGGGCAACTAAGATCCTGCAAACCACACAGCACAGCCAAACAAATTAAAAAAAATTTAATAAATTAAATTGAAAAAGAAACAAAGTATGTTCTCTGACCACAAGAGAATTAGATTACAAATCAATAAAAGGCAGCAATTTGGAAAATTCACAAATATGTGAAAATTAAGCAACACACTCTTTAATACTCAGTGTATTAAACAAGAAGTGGAATGATAAATTAGAAAACACTTTAGCTGAATGAATATAAAAACACAACATACTAAAACTTACAAAATGTAGCTAAAGCAATGTTCAGAAGGAAATCTATAGCTGTAAAATGCCTGTATTAAAAAAGAAGAAAAATCTCAAATCATTTATGGTCAACTGATTTTCCACAAAGGTACCAAGGCAGGGCTTCCCTGGTGGCGCAGTGGTTGAGAGTCTGCCTGGCGATGCAGGGGACATGGGTTTGTGCCCCGGTCTGGGAAGATCCCACGTGCCGCGGAGCAGCTGGGTCCGTGAGCCATGGCCACTGAGCCTGCGCGTCCGGAGCCTGTGCCCCACAAAGGGAGAGGCCACAACAGTGAGAGGCCCGTGTACCGCAAAAGAAAACAAAACAAAACAAAGTACCAAGACTATTCAATGAGAAAAGAACGGTATTTTCAAGTGCTGGAAGAACTGATACATACATGCAAAAGAATAAATTTGGACTCCTACCTCATACAGTATATAAAAGTTAACTAAAGATTGATCGCAGGCCTAAGAATAAGTTGGACTTCATCAAAATTAAAAACTTGTGTACCGCAAACCATATCATAAATAAAATGAAAGGACAACCCACAAAATTGGAGAGAATTTGCAAATCATATATCTGATAAGGGGCTTGCATCCAGACTATATAAGGAACTGAGACAACTCAATGATAAAAAGATAAGAATTCAATTTAAAAAATGGGCAAAGGATCTGAACAGACATTTCTCCCGAGAAGATATACAAATGGATAATAAGCACGTGGAAAGATGCTCAACATCGTTAGTCATCAGGGAAATGTAAATCAAAACCACAATGAGGGGGCTTCCCTGGTGGCGCAGTGGTTGAGAGTCCGCCTGCCGATGCAGGGGACGCAGGTTCGTGCCCCGGTCCGGGAGGATCCCGCTTGCTGCGGTGCGGCTGGGCCCGAGAGCCATGGTCGCTGAGCCTGCGCATCCGGAGCCTGTGCTCCACAACGGGCGAGGCCACAAACACTGAGAGGCCCACGTACCGCAAAACAAACAAACAAACAAATAAACAAACACCCCACAAAGAGCTACCACTTTACACCCACTAGGATGGTTATAATGAAAAAGACAGATAAGAAGTGTTTAGCAAGGATGTGGAGAAACTGGAACTTTCATACAATGCTGGTGGAAATTTAAAATGACCCGGCCATTTTGGAAAACAGTCCGGCAGTTCCTTAAACGGTTAGACATAGTTACCCTTTGACCCAGCAATTCCACTCTGAGCTGTATACCCAAGAGAAATGAGGACTTATGTCCAAAAACAACTTATACATAAATGTTCTTAACAGCACTATTTGCAATAGCCAAAGGACGAAAACAACCCAAATGCCCCTCAACTGATGAATGGATAAATAAAATGTTGTCTCTCCAGAGAATGGAATATCATTCATCCATAAAAAGAAATGAAGCACTGATGCATGGTACAACATGGATGAACCTTGACAACATTATTCTAAGTGAACAAACTAGACACAGAATGGCACATATTGTATGATCCCAAGTATATGAAATGTCCAGAATAGGGAGACCCATAGAAAAAGTAGGTTGGTAGACTGGTGGTTGCCCAGGGCAGAGGAGCTGGGGGCTACAGGGCCTGTGTGTCACCGCTCGTGGATATAATCTTCTGGGGTGATGAAAATGCTCTAGAACTAGATTGTGGGATGGGTGTACAATCCTAAGAATACACTAAAAAATCACTGTACACTTTAAATGGGTGATTCATATGGCATGTGAATTATACCTCAATAAAGCTGTTTAAACAATTACTCGAAAGGGCAGGCAGAATGGTGGTTAGGCTAAATTGCGTCTATTTTCTTTCTGGCTACAAAGTTATAAGCACCTAGAAGGCTGCTGGTCCCAGATGGTCCTGGGATAGTTCTGAACAGCAACAGGACACCCAGACCAGACCCAAGCGTAGGCCAGAGGGAATGGCTGGACCGAATTCTACAGGGGGCGGGGGTCTGGCCCCCCACAGGCCTATCATGGGGTGATCAAGCTCACTCACCAAGCATGGCGCTGATGAGCCTGTCGGGACGGGCCCGGGCAGATGTGGAACACAGAGTGTTGAAATACAGCCCAGAGCCCTCCCGGATGGGGCTGAGCATCGGGGGCGGCGTGTAGGCAGGGCACTGGGACACTCCCTTCAGGAGACGGTCCACCAGGAACACGGGCGAGCACAGGCAGCTCTGGCGGCATCCTCCCGGGCCCGGCTCCCCAGACATGGAGGGCGGAGGAGGGATGAGCAGTGCCTTGGGCCGTGGGAGCTTCTTCCGCTTCCTGTGTTGGCTGCTCTCCTGTCTCTCTCTTCCCCGTCCTTCTCCTGTCCCTGGAGAAGAAGAGACTTCAGAACCACAGGGGTCACCTGAGGCCACCGGCCCCACAGCTCAGTCCTCAAGATGGCCTGAGAGTGGGAAAGGGTACTGACCAGCCAGACGCACACCCAGCATGGCCGTGCAAAGAGTCCTCAGCACAGGAAGCCGGGCAGGGCCACCACGCCTGAGCCAGACTCCAGACCCTAAGCCGGGCGATGTTTGAGGCTGGGGCCTTCTCAGGCACCCACACCCCGCAAGGAGAGGCCCTCACTCAGACCATTTTGGAAACTCATGTCCGTTGTTAAAGTGACTGGCACTTAAAGTGTGGGGGCCAGACGGATGCAACAGCATGACAAAAGGAAAACCTGTTGCCCTCAAAATGACAGCAGCTCCTGGGAGACAAACAGTGGGCTCCATGCACCCCGTACCCGAGTCCAGCATGGACTTCTCCAGGTGGGGTCTTCCAGCACAGGCTGAAGAGACGACGGCTTGAGCTTGCTACACTCTCTCTTACCTCCACGCAATCTCCCCTCCTCTCTGCCCATCTTACCCCTCCTCACCCTCCAGCTCTCAGCTGCAACACCCCCTTCCTCAGGCAGGGTCTCTGGTGCCCTCGGGGCTCCTACAGCTCCCTCTCCCAGCCCGGCCCGTTCTGGGTCGTCAGTGTCCGGGGATGGGTCTATCTACCCCGCTGGGCTGGGAGCCCCAGGAGACGGAGGCAGGCCTGTTGTGGTCGCTGCAGTGTCCCCAGCCCTGCCCAGCACAGGGCCAGGCACAAAAGAAGTTCACTGGAGGTTGAATGGATGAATGAACACGCAAATCAAGCTCTTATGGAGTCAGGATTTGGGGGCTTTTCTCACAGCTCCCACTGGCAGCTGGAAAGCAGCTGGAAGGAAGTGCACCCACCTTGCTCCCCGGGGGATGGTTCGCTGGAGCCACAGGCACCGACACAGGGACCACCAAAGGGGCGGCGGTCATGTTGTCCAAGGACTTCCTGGCTCTCGGGGAACTCTGCCTGTCCCCCTCCGGCCTCAGCACCTGTCTTCGTGGCTTGCAAAACTCCATGCCACACACCTACACACAGAGAAGAGCCAGCCCTTTAAGAGACACAGTACGTAGGGAGAAAGGGGCCTCTCCAGAGCAGCACAGCCCTGACTCCCGGCCCCCAGCCAGGCTCCCCGCAGGAGGACGGCTCCATCCTGAGATGAATGGCAGCTTCGAGCCCCTTCACCTGCGGCTCCTGCTTCCCTCGAGGTGACGGCCACTGGTCGCTGTGAAAACACATGTGGCTGCTCAGCCCTCTCTCTGTATAAAACATCTGGCTGCAATTCTTGCAGACGTAAGTGCTCCTTGGCTCTGCCCAGTCTGTGGGACCACCATTGTGCTGGTTACTGTGGAGAAGAAAGGGAGAATGGGACTCTGTCCCCAAACACTGATCCTCTGACAGCTTTGGACGAACCCTAAAGAAATGGAGATGATGCCCCCGATTCCCCGTGGCCTGGTGCTCACCCCTTCAGGAGTGAAGCATCCAGAGCTCGCTCACCCAGGCCCAGCACATCAAAGCCACCAGAGGATTCCCGAGGGGCTTCGGAACTTACCAGCCACACGCCATGTTCTCCTCCTTCATCGGGTGGGGGACCCGGTAGATATTTCCACCCTGAAGACGAAAATACATCTGAGCCAACATATCAGAAATGAGATGCAAGAGTGAAAACTATAAGACTTGGAAGAAAACACAGGTATAATTCTTGGTGACCCGGGAGTAAGCAGTGGTTTCTTGGATGACTCCAAAACCAAACAAAAGACAGACGTGTTGGACTTCATCAAAACTTACAACTTCTGACGGATACACCAGAAATACAGCTACACGTGGAACAACTCCTACAGAACACCTACTGAACGCTGGCAGAAGATCCCAGACCTCCCAAAAGGCAAGAAACTCCCCACATACCTGGGTAGGGCAAAGCGGAGAGATTCCCGCACAGAGGATCGGTGCCGAGCGGCACTCACCAGCCCGAGAGGCTTGTCTGCTCGCCCGCTGGGGCGGGCGGCACTGGAAGCTGAGGCTCGGGCTTCGGGCAGAGCGCAGGGAGAGGACTGGGGCTGGCGGCGAGAACTCAGCCTGAAGGGGGCTAATGTGCCACAGCTAGCCGAGAGGGAGTCCGGGAAAACTCTGGAGCTGCCGAAGAGGCAAGAGACTTTTTCTTCCCTCTTGGTTTCCTGGTGCGCGAGGAGAGGGGATTAAGAGCGCTGCTTAAAAGAGCTCCACAGACGGCTGAAAGCGCGGAGCCCAGTGACGGGCGTGGGACGCTGGGGCCGCTGCTGCCGCCGCCAAGAGGCCTGTGTGCGAGCGCAGGTCACTGTCCACACCGCCCTTCCGGGAGCCTGTGCAGCCCGCCACTACCGGGGTCCCGGGATCCAGGGGCGGCTTCCCTGGGAGAACGCACGGCGCGCCTCGGGCTGGTGCAACGTCACGCGGGCCTCTGCCGCTGCAGGCTCGCCCCGCACTCCGTGCCCCTCCCTCCCGCCCGGCCTGAGTGAGCCAGAGTTCCCGAAGAGGCTGCTCCTTTAACCCTGTCCTGTCTGAGCGAAGAACAGACGCCCTCCGGTGACCTACACGCAGAGGCGGGGCCAAATCCAAAGCTGAGACCCAGGAGCTGTGAGAACAAAGAAGAGAAAGGGAAACCTCTCCCAGCAGCCTCAGAAGCAGCAGATTAAAGCTCCACAATCAACTTGATGTACCCTGCATCTGTGGAATACATGAATAGACAACAAATCATCCCAGATTGAGGAGCCAGGAGTCACTGCTGTGCCTCTGAGGTGGGAGAGCCAACTTCAGGACACTGGTCCACAAGAGACCTCCCAGCTCCACATAATATCAAACGGCGAAAATCTTCCAGAGATCTCTCTCCATCTCAACACCAGCACCCAGCTTCACTCAACGACCAGCAAGCTACAGTGCTGGACACCCTATGCCAAACAACTAGCAAGACAGGAACACAATGCCACCCATTAGCAGAGAGGTGGCCTAAAATCATAAAAAGTCCGCAGACACCCCAAAACACACCACCAGACCTGGACCTGCCCACCAGAAAGACAAGATCCAGCCTCATCCACCAGAACACAGGCACTAGTCCCCTCCACCAGGAAGCCTACACAACCCACTAAACCAACCTTAGCCACTGGGGACAGACACCAAAAACAACGGGAACTACGAACCTGCAGCTTGCAAAAAGGAGACCCCAAACACGGTAACATAAGCAAAATGAGAAGACAGAAAAACACACAGCAGGAGAAGGAGCAAGATAAAAACCCACCAGACCTAACAAATGAAGAGGTAATAGGCAGTCTACCTGAAAAAGAATTCACAATAATGATGGTAAAGATGATCCAAGATTCTATTTCCAAGATCCAAAATCTTGGAAATAGAATAGACAAAATGCAAGAAACAGTTAACAAGGACCTAGAAGAACTAAAGATGAATCAAGCATCGATTAAAAACACAATAAGTGAAATGAAAAATACTCTAGATGGGATCAATAGCAGAATAACTGAGGCAGAAGAACGGATAAGTGAGGTGGAAGATAAAATAGTGGAAATAACTGCTGCAGAGCAAAATAAAGAAAAAAGAATGAAAAGAACAGAGGACAGTCTCAGAGACCTCTGGGACAACATTAAACGCACCAACATTCGAATTATAGGGGTTCCAGAAGAAGAAGAGAAAAAGAAAGGGACTGAGAAAATATTTGAAGAGATTCTAGTTGAAAACTTCCCTAATATGGGAAAGGAAATAGTTAATCAAGTCCAGGAGGCACAGAGAGTCCCATACAGAATAAATCCAAGGAGAAATACGCCAAGACACATATTAATCAAACTGTCAAAAATTAAACACAAAGAAATCATATGAAAAGCAGCAAGGCAAAAACAACAAATAACACACAAGGGAATTCCCATCAGGATAACAGCTGATCTCTCAGCAGAAACTCTACAAGCCAGAACGGAGTGGCAGGACATAATTAAAGTGATGAAGGAGAAAAACCTGCAACCAAGATTACCCTACCCAGCAAGGATCTCATTCAGATTGGATGGAGAAATTAAAACGTTTACAGACAAGCAAAAGCTGAGAGAGTTCAGCACCACCAAACCAGCTTTACAACAAATGCTAAAGGAACTTCTCTAGGCAAGAAACACAACAGAAGGAAAAGACCTACAATAACGAACCCAAAACAATTAAGAAAATGGGAATAGGAACATACATATCGATAATTACCTTAAATGTAAATGGACTAAATGCTCCCACCAAAAGACACAGATTGGCTGAATGGATACAAAAACAAGACCCATATATATGCTGCCTACAAGAGACCCACTTCAGACCTAGAGACACATACAGACTGAAAGTAAGGGGATGGAAAAAGATATTCCATGCAAATGGAAACCAAAAGAAAGCTGGAGTAGCAATTCTCGTATCAGACAAAATAGACTTTAAAATAAAGACTACTACAAGAGACAAAGAAGGACACTACATAATGATCAAGGGATCGATCCAAGAAGAAGATATAACAATTGTAAATATTTATGCACCCAACATAGGAGCACCTCAATACATAAGGCAAATACTAACAGCCATAAAAGGAGACATCGACAGTAACACACTCATAGTAGGGGACTTTAACACCCCACTTTCACCAATGGACAGATCATCCAAAATGAAAATAAATAAGGAAACACAAGCTTTAAATGATACATTAAACAAGATGGACTTAATTGATATTTATAGGACATTCCATCCAAAAACAACAGAATACACATTTTTCTCAAGTGCTCATGGAACATTCTCCAGGATAGATCATATCTTGGGTCACAAATCAAGCCTTGGTAAATTTAAGAAAATTGAAATTGTATCAAGTATCTTTTCCGACCACAATGCTATGAGACTAGATGTCAATCACAGGAAAAGAGCTGTAAAAAATACAAACACATGGAGGCTAAACAATACACTACTTAATAACGAAGTGATCACTGAAGAAATCAAAGAGGAAATTAAAAAATACCTAGAAACAAATGACAATGGAGACACGACGACCCAAAACCTATGGGATGCAGCAAAAGCAGTTCTAAGAGGGAAGTTTATAGCAATACAATCCCACCTTAAGAAACAGGAAACATCTCGAATAAACAACCTAACCTTGCACCTAACGCAATTAGAGAAAGAAGAACAAAAACATCCCAAAGTTAGCAGAAGGAAAGAAATCATAAAAATCAGATCAGAAATAAATGAAAAAGAAATGAAGGAAACGATAGCAAAGATCAATAAAACTAAAAGCTGGTTCTTTGAGAAGGTAAACCAAATTGATAAACCATTAGCCAGACTCATCAAGAAAAAAAGGGAGAAGACTCAAATCAATAGAATTAGAAATGAAAAAGGAGAAGTAACAGCTGACACTGCAGAAATACAAAAGATCATGAGAGATGACTATAAGCAACTCTATGCCAATAAAATGGAAAACCTGGAAGAAATGGACAAACTCTTAGAAATGCACAACCTGCCAAGGCTGAATCAGGAAGAAATAGAAAATATGAACAGACCAATCACAAGCACTGAAATTGAAACTGTGATAAAAAATCTTCCAACAAACAAAAGCCCAGGACCAGATGGCTTCACAGGCGAATTCTATCAAGCATTTAGAGAAGAGCTAACACCTATCCTTCTCAAACTCTTCCAAAATAGAGCAGAGGGAGGAACACTCCCAAACTCATTCTACGAGGCCACCGTCACCTTGATACCAAAACCAGACAAGGATGTCACAAAGAAAGAAAACTACAGGCCAATATCACTGATGAACATAGATGCAAAAATCCTCAACAAAATACTAGCAAACAGAATCCAACAGCACATTAAAAGGATCATACACCATGATCAAGTGGGGTTTATTCCAGGAATGCAAGGATTCTTCAATATACGCAAATCAATCAACGTGATACACCATATTAACAAATTGAAGGAGAAAAACCATACGATCATCTCAATAGGTGCAGAGAAAGCTTTCGACAAAATTCAACACCCATTTAGGATAAAAACCCTGCAAAAAGTAGGCATAGAGGGAACTTTCCTCAACATAATAAAGGCCATATATGACAAACCCACAGCCAGCATCGTCCTCAATGGTGAAAAACTGAAACCATTTCCACTAAGATCAGGAACAAGACAAGCTTGCCCACGCTCAGTCAACATAGTTTTGGAAGGTTTAGCCACAGCAATCAGAGAAGAAAAGGAAATAAAAGGAATCCAAATCAGAAAAGAAGAAGTAAAGCTGTCACTGTTTGCAGATGACATGATACTATACATAGAGAATCCTAAAGATGCTACCAGAAAACTACTAGAGCTCATCAATGAAGTTGGTAAAGTTGCAGGATACAAAATTAATGCACAGAAATCTCTGGCATTCCTATATACTAATGATGAAAAATCTGAAAGTGAAATCAAGGAAACACTCCCATTTACCATCGCAACAAAAAGAATAAAATATCTAGGAATAAACCTACCTAAGGAGACAAAAGACCTGTATGCAGAAAATTATAAGACACTGATGAAAGAAATTAAAGATGATACAAATAGATGGAGAGATGTACCATGTTCTTGGATTGGAAGAATCGACATTGTGAAAACGACTCTACTACCCAAAGCAATCTACAGATTCAATGCAATCCCTATCAAACTACCACTGGCATTTTTCACAGAACTAGAACAAAAAATTTCACAATTTGTATGGAAACACAAAAGACCCCGAATAGCCAAAGCAATCTTGAGAACGAAAAATGGAGCTGGAGGACTCAGGCTCCCTGACTTCAGACTATACTACAAAGCTACAGTAATCAAGACAGTATGGTACTGGCACAAAAACAGAAGGATAGATCAATGGAACAGGATAGAAAGCCCAGAGATAAAGCCACGGACATATGGTCACCTTATCTTTGATAAAGGAGCCAGGAATGTACAGTGGAGAAAGGACAGTCTCTTCAATAAGTGGTGCTGGGAAAACTGGACAGGGACATGTAAAAGTATGAGATTAGATCACTCCCTAACACCATACACAAAAATAAGCTCAAAATGGATTAAAGACCTAAATGTAAGGCCAGACACTATCAAACTCTTAGAGGAAAACATAGGCAGAACACTCTATGACATAAATCACAGCAAGATCCTTTTTGACCCACCTCCTAGAGAAATGGAAATAAAGACAAAAATAAACACATGGGACCTAATGAAACTTCAAAGCTTTGGCACAGCAAAGGAAACCATAAACAAGACCAACAGACAACCCTCAGAATGGGAGAAAATATTTGCAAATGAAGCAACTGACAAAGGATTAATCTCCACAATTTATAAGCAGCTCATGCAGCTCAATAACAAAAAAACAAACAACCCAATCCAAAAATGGGCAGAAGACCTAAATAGACATTTCTCCACAGAAGATATACAGACTGCCAACAAACACATGAAAGGATGCTCAACATCTTTACTCATTAGAGAAATGCAAATCAAAACTACAATGAGATATCATCTCACACCAGTCAGAATGGCCATCATCAAAACATCTAGAAACAATAAATGCTGGAGAGGGTGTGGAAAAAAGGGAACACTCTTGCACTGCTGGTGGGAATGTGAATTGGTACAGCCACTATGGAGAACGGTATGGAGGTTCCTTAAAAAACTACAAATAGAACTACCATACGACCCAGCAATCCCACTACTGGGCATATACCCTGAGAAAACCATAATTCAAAAAGAGACATGTACCAAAATGTTCATAGCAGCCCTATTTACAATAGCCCGGAGATGGAAACAACCTAAGTGTCCATCATCGGATGAATGGGTAAAGAAGATGTGGCACATATATACAATGGAATATTACTCAGCCATAAAAAGAAATGAAATTGAGCTATTTGTAATGAGGTGGATGGACCTAGAGTCTGTCATACAGAGTGAAGTAAGTCAGAAAGAGAAAGAGAAATACTGTATGCTGACACATATATATGGAGTTTAAGAAAAAAAAATGTCATGAAGAACATAGGGGTAAGACAGGAATAAAGACACAGACCTACCAGAGAATGGACTTGAGGATATGGGGAGGGGGAAGGGTAAGCTGTGACAAAGTGAAAGAGCGGCATGGACATATATACACTACCAAACGTAAGGTAGATAGCTAGTGGGAAGCAGCCGCATAGCACAGGGAGATCAGCTCGGTGCTTTGTGACCGCCTGGAGGGGTGGGATAGGGAGGGTGGGAGGGAGACGCAAAAGGGAGGGGATATGGGAACATATGTATATGTATAGCTGATTAAATTTGTTATAAAGAAAAAAAATACTATACTTTATAGATGTGCAGTTTCTTGTATGCTAGCTATATCTTAATAAAGCTGTTAAAATATCTGCATAAAAAAGAGATTGCATGGAAGGGGGATAAGACTTCTGAAAAAGTACAGTAAGGAACTCGGCAAAACAACACATTTACTGATAAAAATCATTAAAAAAAAAAAAAAGAACAGTAAGCCAAAGTCTCTGCAAGTTGTCCTAAAGGCATACAGCATTTTAAGAAATACTCATTCAAGAAAATCCACTAAATCTTGGGAAGAACAGTGAGAGTCTGTGGCACTGGAGCCATGGCCCACTCCCTGACCCACCTATCCCCCAGCTCTTTGTAACGGAAGCTCTACCCAGGTAGGTGCAGCCAAGGAGATGGGGGCTTCTTCTTCCCCTGGCTCCCATGCTTAAAGAATTAAAGTAAGATAAAATAAAAATTTCTCATCAAAGAGAAAATGCCATCAAGAGATGGAAATTATTTTTTTAAAAAGAAACAAATGTGGACTTCCCTGGGGGTCCAGTGGTTAAGACTCCGCGCCTCCACTGCAGGGGGCATGGGTTTGATCCCTAGTCGAGGAACTAAGATCCTGCATGCTGTGTGATGTAGTCAAAAAAGAAAAAAAAAGAAGAACCAAATGGAAATAATTCAGGGGTTAAAAAAGTACAATAACCAAAATAAGGCTCAACAGTACATCTGAGCTGGCAGAAGAAACGATCAGCAAACCTGAAGATAGAACAATGGAGACTATGAAATCTGAAGAACAGAGAGAAAAACAATGTAGGAAAGTGAAGAGAGCCTCAGAGAAATGTGAGATGTCATTACATGCAACAATATATATGTAGTGGGAGTACCAGAAAGAGGGGAGAAAGGGACAGAATATTTAAAGTATTAATGGCTGAAAATTTCCCAAAGTTGATGAAAAACAATATGTATATCCAGCAAACTCTATAAACTCCAAGAAAGATGAACACAAAGAGATCTACATCCAGACATAACATAGGCAAAATCTGGAAAGCAAAAATAAAGATAAGATCTTGAAAGCAAAAAGGGAAAAACAATTTGTTACATACAAGGGCACTACAGTAAAATTAACAGCTAACTTCTTAACAGAAACGATGTAGGTTACAAGGCAATGGCATAATATATTCAAATTACTGAAAGTAAAAGAGTGTCAACCAAGTATCTTATATTCAGCAAATTATCTTGCAAAAATGAAGGTAAAATAAAGACATTCCCAGATAAATAAAAACTGAGAATACCTGTTGCTGGCAGACCTCTCTTACAAGAAATATTAAAGGTGAAATATTATTCAGCCCGCAAAATGGAACAAAGTACTGATACATAGTGCAACGTGGATGAAACGTAAAAACATCATGCTAACTAAAAGAAGGCATTCATAAAGGACCACATACTGTATGATTCCACTCATATGAAATATGCAGGATAGCCACATCGATAGAGACAAAGTAGATTAGTCGTTACCCATGGCTGGGGATGGGGAGGATGGAAAGGAGGGACTGCTAATAAGTACAGGGCTTCCTTTGGGGATGATGAAAATTTCTGAAAGCTGATGGTAGTGATGGTTGCACAGCTCTGTGAATATACTAAAAACCATTGAATTCTATACTTTAAAGGGATGAATTGTATGGTATGTGAATTATACATGCCTAATAAAAATAAATAGTAAAGAAAGTCCTTCAGATTGAAAGCAAATGACATCAGATGGTAACTTGAATCCAAACCAAAAAAAAAAAAAAAAAGCGAAGCGCTAGTAAATATGGGTAACTATAAAAATCAGTATGATTACATATTTCTTTTCTTTTCTTAAGTGCCTTAAAAAATAACTGCATAAAACAATATGTATTGTGGGCCTCTAACATATAGAAATATAATATATGTGACAGTAACTGCACAAGGAGCACAGCTGCATTGGAGTAAAGGAATATCACCTCAGACAGTAACTCAAATCCACAAGAATAAATGAAGAGATCAGAAATGGTCAATAAGAAGGTTAATATAACAACCTCTATAAATCATGCTTGTTTTCCTTTATTCTCTCAGTGTTTTTACACGAAATAAAAGTATATAAAGCAAGAAACATGACCAGTAAGGTATTACTGGGTCTCTCACATATAATAGCAAAAGAGTTAGAAGGAAGAGAGCTAGATAGGAGCAGTGTTTCTATATTTCATTGTTAGTGAGTTATTACACATCCTAACAGATTCTGATAAGACATATATTTTAAGTCCTAGAGCAACCACTAAGAAATGACTAAGAAAAAGTGAAAAATTAACAGAATTAAAATGTTACACAATACAAAAGAAAGCAGGAAAGGAGGAACAGAGGGAGAAAAAGACATGTAACATATAGAAAATAGAAAGCAAAATGGCAGATGTAAATGCAACCATATCAATATAACAGTAAACAAGAATGGATTAAACAAACCAAGCCAAAAGGCAGAGTTTCTAAGACTCGATAAAAAAACACATGATCCAACTAATGGTGTCTAGAGGTAACATGCTTTATTTTCAAAGACACAAATAGGCTGAAAGTAAAAGAAGAGAAAAATATATACCAAGAAAACAACAACCAAAAAAGAGAATGGAATGACTATACTGATGTCAGGCACATTAGACTTTAAAACAAAAAAATATTACCAGAGATAATGATAAAATTATTGTAGTAATGACAAATGAAGTCACAATCACATCATAATGGTAAAAGGTCAAGCCGTGAGGAAGATGTGACAATTACAAACATATACACACCTAAAAACAGAACCCCAAAATACACCAAGCAACAAACGACAGAACTGAAGGATGAAATAAACCATTACAAAATAATAGTTGGAGATTTCAATACTTTCAACAGTGGATAGGGCAGCTAGGCAGAAGATCAACAAGGAAATTGAAACTAACTAGACAAAACAGACAAAATACAGCATTCCACCAAACATCAGTAGAATACATTCTTCTCAAATTCACATGGAACATTCTTCAAGACAGACCGGATTCTAGCCCATATAACATGCCTCAATAAATTTTAAATTTTAAAATAAATTTAAGGGAATTCCCTGGCGGTCCAGTCATTAGGACTCCACGCTTCCGCTGCAGGGGGCATGGGTTCGATCCCTGGTGGGGGAACTAAGATCCTGCAAACCACACAGCACAGCCAAACAAATAAAAAAAAATTAAATAAATTCAATTGAAAAAGAAACAAAGTATGTTCTCTGACCACAAGAGAATTAGATTACAAATCAATAAAAGGCAGCAATTTGGAAAATTCACAAATATGTGAAAATTAAGCAACACACTCTTTAATAGTCAGTGTGTTAAACAAGAAGTGGAATGATAAATTAGAAAATACTTTAGCTGAATGAATATAAAAACACAACATACTAAAACTTACAAAATGTAGCTAAAGCAATGTTCAGAAGGAAATCTATAGCTGTAAAATGCCTGTATTAAAAAAGAAGAAAAATCTCAAATCATTTATGGTCAACTGATTTTCCACAAAGGTACCAAGACAGGGCTTCCCTGGTGGCGCAGTGGTTGAGAGTCTGCCTGGCGATGCAGGGGACATGGGTTTGTGCCCCGGTCTGGGAAGATCCCACGTGCCGCGGAGCAGCTGGGTCCGTGAGCCATGGCCACTGAGCCTGCGCGTCCGGAGCCTGTGCCCCGCAACGGGAGAGGCCACAACAGTGAGAGGCCCGTGTACCGCAAAAGAAAACAAAACAAAACAAAGTACCAAGACTATTCAATGAGAAAAGAACAGTATTTTCAAGTGCTGGAAGAACTGATACATACATGCAAAAGAATAAATTTGGACTCCTACCTCATACAGTATATAAAAGTTCACTAAAGATTGATCGCAGGCCTAAGAATAAGTTGGACTTCATCAAAATTAAAAACTTGTGTACTGCAAACCATATCATAAATAAAATGAAAGGACAACCCACAAAATTGGAGAGAATTTGCAAATCATATATCTGATAAGGGGCTTGCATCCAGACTATATAAGGAACTGAGACAACTCAATGATAAAAAGATAAGAATTCAATTTAAAAAATGGGCAAAGGATCTGAGCAGACATTTCTCCCGAGAAGATATACAAATGGATAATAAGCACATGGAAAGATGCTCAACATCGTTAGCCATCAGGGAAATGTAAATCAAAACCACAATGAGGGGGCTTCCCTGGTGGCGCAGTGGTTGAGAGTCCGCCTGCCGATGCAGGGGACGCAGGTTCGTGCCCCGGTCCGGGAGGATCCCGCTTGCTGCGGTGCGGCTGGGCCCGAGAGCCATGGTCGCTGAGCCTGCGCATCCGGAGCCTGTGCTCCACAACGGGCGAGGCCACAAACACTGAGAGGCCCACGTACCGCAAAACAAACAAACAAACAAATAAACAAACACCCCACAACGAGCTACCACTTTACACCCACTAGGATGGTTATAATGAAAAAGACAGATAAGAAGTGTTTAGCAAGGATGTGGAGAAACTGGAACTTTCATACAATGCTGGTGGAAATTTAAAATGACCCGGCCATTTTGGAAAACAGTCCGGCAGTTCCTTAAACGGTTAGACATAGTTACCCTTTGACCCAGCAATTCCACTCTGAGCTGTATACCCAAGAGAAATGAGGACTTATGTCCAAAAACAACTTATACATAAATGTTCTTAACAGCACTATTTGCAATAGCCAAAGGACGAAAACAACCCAAATGCCCCTCAACTGATGAATGGATAAATAAAATGTTGTCTCTCCAGAGAATGGAATATCATTCATCCATAAAAAGAAATGAAGCACTGATGCATGGTACAACATGGATGAACCTTGACAACATTATTCTAAGTGAACAAACTAGACACAGAATGGCACATATTGTATGATCCCAAGTATATGAAATGTCCAGAATAGGGAGACCCATAGAAAAAGTAGGTTGGTAGACTGGTGGTTGCCCAGGGCAGAGGAGCTGGGGGCTACAGGGCCTGTGTGTCACCGCTCGTGGATATAATCTTCTGGGGTGATGAAAATGCTCTAGAACTAGATTGTGGGATGGGTGTACAATCCTAAGAATACACTAAAAAATCACTGTACACTTTAAATGGGTGATTCATATGGCATGTGAATTATACCTCAATAAAGCTGTTTAAACAATTACTCGAAAGGGCAGGCAGAATGGTGGTTAGGCTAAATTGCGTCTATTTTCTTTCTGGCTACAAAATTATAAGCACCTAGAAGGCTGCTGGTCCCAGATGGTCCTGGGATAGTTCTGAACAGCAACAGGACACCCAGACCAGACCCAAGCGTAGGCCAGAGGGAATGGCTGGACCGAATTCTACAGGGGGCGGGGGTCTGGCCCCCCACAGGCCTATCATGGGGTGATCAAGCTCACTCACCAAGCATGGCGCTGATGAGCCTGTCGGGACGGGCCCGGGCAGATGTGGAACACAGAGTGTTGAAATACAGCCCAGAGCCCTCCCGGATGGGGCTGAGCATCGGGGGCGGCGTGTAGGCAGGGCACTGGGACACTCCCTTCAGGAGACGGTCCACCAGGAACACGGGCGAGCACAGGCAGCTCTGGCGGCATCCTCCCGGGCCCAGCTCCCCAGACATGGAGGGCGGAGGAGGGATGAGCAGTGCCTTGGGCCGTGGGAGCTTCTTCCGCTTCCTGTGTTGGCTGCTCTCCTGTCTCTCTCTTCCCCGTCCTTCTCCTGTCCCTGGAGAAGAAGAGACTTCAGAACCACAGGGGTCACCTGAGGCCACCGGCCCCACAGCTCAGTCCTCAAGATGGCCTGAGAGTGGGAAAGGGTACTGACCAGCCAGACGCACACCCAGCATGGCCGTGCAAAGAGTCCTCAGCACAGGAAGCCGGGCAGGGCCACCACGCCTGAGCCAGACTCCAGACCCTAAGCCGGGCGATGTTTGAGGCTGGGGCCTTCTCAGGCACCCACACCCCGCAAGGAGAGGCCCTCACTCAGACCATTTTGGAAACTCATGTCCGTTGTTAAAGTGACTGGCACTTAAAGTGTGGGGGCCAGACGGATGCAACAGCATGACAAAAGGAAAACCTGTTGCCCTCAAAATGACAGCAGCTCCTGGGAGACAAACAGTGGGCTCCATGCACCCCGTACCCGAGTCCAGCATGGACTTCTCCAGGTGGGGTCTTCCAGCACAGGCTGAAGAGACGACGGCTTGAGCTTGCTACACTCGCTCTTACCTCCACGCAATCTCCCCTCCTCTCTGCCCATCTTACCCCTCCTCACCCTCCAGCTCTCAGCTGCAACACCCCCTTCCTCAGGCAGGGTCTCTGGTGCCCTCGGGGCTCCTACAGCTCCCTCTCCCAGCCCGGCCCGTTCTGGGTCGTCAGTGTCCGGGGATGGGTCTATCTACCCCGCTGGGCTGGGAGCCCCAGGAGACGGGGGCAGGCCTGTTGTGGTCGCTGCAGTGTCCCCAGCCCTGCCCAGCACAGGGCCAGGCACAAAAGAAGTTCACTGGAGGTTGAATGGATGAATGAACACGCAAATCAAGCTCTTATGGAGTCAGGATTTGGGGGCTTTTCTCACAGCTCCCACTGGCAGCTGGAAAGCAGCTGGAAGGAAGTGCACCCACCTTGCTCCCCGGGGGATGGTTCGCTGGAGCCACAGGCACCGACACAGGGACCACCAAAGGGGCGGCGGTCATGTTGTCCAAGGACTTCCTGGCTCTCGGGGAACTCTGCCTGTCCCCCTCCGGCCTCAGCACCTGTCTTCGTGGCTTGCAAAACTCCATGCCACACACCTACACACAGAGAAGAGCCAGCCCTTTAAGAGACACAGTACGTAGGGAGAAAGGGGCCTCTCCAGAGCAGCACAGCCCTGACTCCCGGCCCCCAGCCAGGCTCCCCGCAGGAGGACGGCTCCATCCTGAGATGAATGGCAGCTTCGAGCCCCTTCACCTGCGGCTCCTGCTTCCCTCGAGGTGACGGCCACTGGTCGCTGTGAAAACACATGTGGCTGCTCAGCCCTCTCTCTGTATAAAACATCTGGCTGCAATTCTTGCAGACGTAAGTGCTCCTTGGCTCTGCCCAGTCTGTGGGACCACCATTGTGCTGGTTACTGTGGAGAAGAAAGGGAGAATGGGACTCTGTCCCCAAACACTGATCCTCTGACAGCTTTGGACGAACCCTAAAGAAATGGAGATGATGCCCCCGATTCCCCGTGGCCTGGTGCTCACCCCTTCAGGAGTGAAGCATCCAGAGCTCGCTCACCCAGGCCCAGCACATCAAAGCCACCAGAGGATTCCCGAGGGGCTTCGGAACTTACCAGCCACACGCCATGTTCTCCTCCTTCATCGGGTGGGGGACCCGGTAGATATTTCCACCCTGAAGACGAAAATACATCTGAGCCAACATATCAGAAATGAGATGCAAGAGTGAAAACTATAAGACTTGGAAGAAAACACAGGTATAATTCTTGGTGACCCGGGAGTAAGCAGTGGTTTCTTGGATGACTCCAAAACCAAACAAAAGACAGACGTGTTGGACTTCATCAAAACTTACAACTTCTGACGGATACACCAGAAATACAGCTACACGTGGAACAACTCCTACAGAACACCTACTGAACGCTGGCAGAAGATCCCAGACCTCCCAAAAGGCAAGAAACTCCCCACATACCTGGGTAGGGCAAAGCGGAGAGATTCCCGCACAGAGGATCGGTGCCGAGCGGCACTCACCAGCCCGAGAGGCTTGTCTGCTCGCCCGCTGGGGCGGGCGGCACTGGAAGCTGAGGCTCGGGCTTCGGGCAGAGCGCAGGGAGAGGACTGGGGCTGGCGGCGAGAACTCAGCCTGAAGGGGGCTAATGTGCCACAGCTAGCCGAGAGGGAGTCCGGGAAAACTCTGGAGCTGCCGAAGAGGCAAGAGACTTTTTCTTCCCTCTTGGTTTCCTGGTGCGCGAGGAGAGGGGATTAAGAGCGCTGCTTAAAAGAGCTCCACAGACGGCTGAAAGCGCGGAGCCCAGTGACGGGCGTGGGACGCTGGGGCCGCTGCTGCCGCCGCCAAGAGGCCTGTGTGCGAGCGCAGGTCACTGTCCACACCGCCCTTCCGGGAGCCTGTGCAGCCCGCCACTACCGGGGTCCCGGGATCCAGGGGCGGCTTCCCTGGGAGAACGCACGGCGCGCCTCGGGCTGGTGCAACGTCACGCGGGCCTCTGCCGCTGCAGGCTCGCCCCGCACTCCGTGCCCCTCCCTCCCGCCCGGCCTGAGTGAGCCAGAGTTCCCGAAGAGGCTGCTCCTTTAACCCTGTCCTGTCTGAGCGAAGAACAGACGCCCTCCGGTGACCTACACGCAGAGGCGGGGCCAAATCCAAAGCTGAGACCCAGGAGCTGTGAGAACAAAGAAGAGAAAGGGAAACCTCTCCCAGCAGCCTCAGAAGCAGCAGATTAAAGCTCCACAATCAACTTGATGTACCCTGCATCTGTGGAATACATGAATAGACAACAAATCATCCCAGATTGAGGAGCCAGGAGTCACTGCTGTGCCTCTGAGGTGGGAGAGCCAACTTCAGGACACTGGTCCACAAGAGACCTCCCAGCTCCACATAATATCAAACGGCGAAAATCTTCCAGAGATCTCTCTCCATCTCAACACCAGCACCCAGCTTCACTCAACGACCAGCAAGCTACAGTGCTGGACACCCTATGCCAAACAACTAGCAAGACAGGAACACAATGCCACCCATTAGCAGAGAGGTGGCCTAAAATCATAAAAAGTCCGCAGACACCCCAAAACACACCACCAGACCTGGACCTGCCCACCAGAAAGACAAGATCCAGCCTCATCCACCAGAACACAGGCACTAGTCCCCTCCACCAGGAAGCCTACACAACCCACTAAACCAACCTTAGCCACTGGGGACAGACACCAAAAACAACGGGAACTACGAACCTGCAGCTTGCAAAAAGGAGACCCCAAACACGGTAACATAAGCAAAATGAGAAGACAGAAAAACACACAGCAGGAGAAGGAGCAAGATAAAAACCCACCAGACCTAACAAATGAAGAGGTAATAGGCAGTCTACCTGAAAAAGAATTCACAATAATGATGGTAAAGATGATCCAAGATTCTATTTCCAAGATCCAAAATCTTGGAAATAGAATAGACAAAATGCAAGAAACAGTTAACAAGGACCTAGAAGAACTAAAGATGAATCAAGCATCGATTAAAAACACAATAAGTGAAATGAAAAATACTCTAGATGGGATCAATAGCAGAATAACTGAGGCAGAAGAACGGATAAGTGAGGTGGAAGATAAAATAGTGGAAATAACTGCTGCAGAGCAAAATAAAGAAAAAAGAATGAAAAGAACAGAGGACAGTCTCAGAGACCTCTGGGACAACATTAAACGCACCAACATTCGAATTATAGGGGTTCCAGAAGAAGAAGAGAAAAAGAAAGGGACTGAGAAAATATTTGAAGAGATTCTAGTTGAAAACTTCCCTAATATGGGAAAGGAAATAGTTAATCAAGTCCAGGAGGCACAGAGAGTCCCATACAGAATAAATCCAAGGAGAAATACGCCAAGACACATATTAATCAAACTGTCAAAAATTAAACACAAAGAAATCATATGAAAAGCAGCAAGGCAAAAACAACAAATAACACACAAGGGAATCCCCATCAGGATAACAGCTGATCTCTCAGCAGAAACTCTACAAGCCAGAAGGGAGTGGCAGGACATAATTAAAGTGATGAAGGAGAAAAACCTGCAACCAAGATTACCCTACCCAGCAAGGATCTCATTCAGATTGGATGGAGAAATTAAAACGGTTACAGACAAGCAAAAGCTGAGAGAGTTCAGCACCACCAAATCAGCTTTACAACAAATGCTAAAGGAACTTCTCTAGGCAAGAAACACAACAGAAGGAAAAGACCTACAATAACGAACCCAAAACAATTAAGAAAATGGGAATAGGAACATACATATCGATAATTACCTTAAATGTAAATGGACTAAATGCTCCCACCAAAAGACACAGATTGGCTGAATGGATACAAAAACAAGACCCATATATATGCTGCCTACAAGAGACCCACTTCAGACCTAGAGACACATACAGACTGAAAGTAAGGGGATGGAAAAAGATATTCCATGCAAATGGAAAACAAAAGAAAGCTGGAGTAGCAATTCTCGTATCAGACAAAATAGACTTTAAAATAAAGACTACTACAAGAGACAAAGAAGGACACTACATAATGATCAAGGGATCGATCCAAGAAGAAGATATAACAATTGTAAATATTTATGCACCCAACATAGGAGCACCTCAATACATAAGGCAAATACTAACAGCCATAAAAGGAGACATCGACAGTAACACACTCATAGTAGGGGACTTTAACACCCCACTTTCACCAATGGACAGATCATCCAAAATGAAAATAAATAAGGAAACACAAGCTTTAAATGATACATTAAACAAGATGGACTTAATTGATATTTATAGGACATTCCATCCAAAAACAACAGAATACACATTTTTCTCAAGTGCTCATGGAACATTCTCCAGGATAGATCATATCTTGGGTCACAAATCAAGCCTTGGTAAATTTAAGAAAATTGAAATTGTATCAAGTATCTTTTCTGACCACAATGCTATGAGACTAGATGTCAATCACAGGAAAAGAGCTGTAAAAAATACAAACACATGGAGGCTAAACAATACACTACTTAATAACGAAGTGATCACTGAAGAAATCAAAGAGGAAATTAAAAAATACCTAGAAACAAATGACAATGGAGACACGACGACCCAAAACCTATGGGATGCAGCAAAAGCAGTTCTAAGAGGGAAGTTTATAGCAATACAATCCCACCTTAAGAAACAGGAAACATCTCGAATAAACAACCTAACCTTGCACCTAACGCAATTAGAGAAAGAAG